>NW_004955419.1:29369728-29419157 GCF_000276665.1 Chinchilla lanigera
GCGCTCCCCACCCCTACATAAGTTATATAACTAGGAGTCTTCAGCTAAGAAACAGTCATTGAAACCTTGGGCAGAAATGAGCTCATTGAGGGACAGTGTGTTTAAAAGGCAAACCTAGGAGCTAGCAGCAAAGGACTGGGGAGAAGGATCAATTACTGTGATAGTGCAGTAAGAGAAGTAAGACAAAACTGGGAGTAGTGACTTGGGAAAAGAGTGTGGGAGACAGGGTCAGTTATAGGGTCAGATAACACCAAAAGAAAAGCCAAATGAAAACTGTGGATGTATGGGCAGCCAGGATATCTGCAGAGCCCATCTTTAGAGCAGTCTGAGGTAAAATGAGAGCAGAAGCCAGGGTGCTCTGATTAAGGAGGTAACGGGAGATGAGATTGTAGAGAAAGTCTTCTTTTGAGGGTCACACTAGAGAGGGATCCAGGCAAGGAGAAATTGGGTTTTTTTAAATGGACTTTTAAAGATAGGAGAAACTTGTATATGTTTGTGGCTATGGGAAAGTAGAGAAGAGGTTGTAAAGACAGGAAGGACTTGGAATTGTCAATCAGGTGACCTACCAAGATCAACAGGAGGTGACTGGGATTGGCGGAATTTCTCAAACTTTTCATGTACATACAAATTACCTGAGGATCTTATTGAAAATCCAGGTTTTGATCCAGTAGGTCTAGGACAAGGCCTAAGGTTTTCCTTTTTTTTTTTTTGGTACCAGGAAACGAACTCAGGATCTTGTGCTTACCAGGCAGGCACTATGCTGCTGAGCTATGTCCTGGGCAAGATTTTCCATTCTAACAACCCCCACATGCTGTTGTTACTCCCGGAACCACACAATGGGGAACAAGGCCAGAGAGCTCTGAATCACAATTCTATGTTTGGTTGTCTTTCTCTTCCTGGACCCTGAAACAAGATCCTTTCTGATAATTCCTACTGTCTAACACAGTATCTACTGTATAAAAGTTTGTTAAATCCATTGAATGTGTGAGAATGCTTATTAAGTATCACCTATAACTATGAAGAAGAGAGGAGGGACCTAAAAATACAATAGTACATGAATGGGTGAGTAAATTATAATACAATATGCCCTGTTCTATTTGTAAGTAATTAAAGCAGTCAGGATGAAGTCTGTATGATAATAAGGAGAAATTCTTATGATAAAAATTTCAAAAGTATGTAAATTTTTACATATATTATGCTGTCTACTGTGCTCTGTTATGCATTTGAGGAAGAACTAACATGGAACAAAAAATTATGTTTATTTGATTTATTGAGCAATATGATTGGGGTGAATTTTTACTCTTAGATTTTTGTTGACATTATAAAGACTCAGACAAAAATTGTGCTGTTGCACATGTGAAGGAAAAGTAATTAAACATGGAAGTTCCAACTGTAGAAAATAAAATAGAAGTAAATAACTCTTCCATATGGTAGATTAGATTTGGGACTTTATGTATTCTTCAAAAATATATACATTCACTTTTCTTTAGATAGTCAGTCTTTTATTCTCATCGGGCAGTCTGTCTCCTCTTTATCTCTTCTTTCTTCTTTTCCTTTCTTTTCTTATGCTTTCCCCTCCCTCTTTTAAGACACTTTTCCCTTAAGGAATTTCCATTCTCAGTGATATCTCATCAAAGGAGCACATGAATAGCTGACATTATGTAATGCTTTGACATTTGGCATTCCCAAGGCATTACCCCACCCCTGATGCAGAATAAGTTGTCAGAGCATGAAATTGGTATTTTTACATATTCTTAATGTACAGATGTCGGTCTGAAAGCCATTCACTAGTATTATGATTACATTCTTTGTCTCATTTTCTTTCTGTGCCAAGATTTGTTCTTGTGATTTCTTTTCTTTTGGGAGTTCCAAAGAGGGAAGACAAAACTTGAATAATCCAGTTTGCTGTTTCTGTCAAAAAGCAAAAGAAAACTTTTAAGTCTCTGACCATTTTTGGCAGTGATACTACTGGCAAAAGAGAAAATATGTTACCAAGAAGGACCAGATGCAAGCTGGAAATGCAGTCAGTGGCTCACTTGATGGTACTGGTTTCCTCAGCATCTTCCAAATGAAATATGCTTACAGCTTACACATTTGTTATTCTCTACTGATCACATCACTAAATAGCTTAGAGTTATGGGAGGAAAAATAGATCTAAAACAGAGTCATATTTTAGACAATACACAAGGTAAGAACCAAAAGGGATTTGGAGACCCTCTGGTTCAAGGCCTCTTTACAAGATTCCCAGCATATGGGCATTCAGTCTTTGGTGAACACCTCCAGTGAGCAGCATCTCACTACCTCATGAAGTGGCCTGTTTCATATTTGAAAAGTTGGTGAATATGGCCTGTTTCATATTTGAAAAGTTGGTGAATACTGTCTTTCTTCAATACTTTTCCCTAGGCTTTGGAAGCCCTTCTATCACTTGTGCTTATCCAAAAAATTGCTTCTGTTAAATATGATATTTAGAGTAGTTTGTATTTCCTGGGTCACGTGATACAGTTCAGCATGTGACCCAGGCCTGACAATCCAAATGCCTCATTCTGAGCACAGTAATTGGCTTAGGAATGTGCCAGTGACCCAAGATGGACTTATCAGGGTTCTTCTCTGGGGCTATCTACACTTTCTGTTGGGATCACTTCTTGGTGTGGCTAGGGTAAGATGCATGTCTGCAGCCATGTCTACAGTGTCTATCTGCCCAATGAGAGGATGAAGCTAACACAAAGAAAACTGGCAAAGGGACTGTGAGATGTCCAGTGACATCTTTCAAGTTCTTAGCCCCTGAGGCCCTATTTTGAACTATTTAGGTATATGCACCAAGATAGTCTCTCTCTCTCTCTCTCTCTCTCTCTCTCTCTCTCTCTCTCTCTCTCTTTCTCTCTCTCTCTCTTTCTTTCCCCCTTTCTCACTCCCTCTCTCTCCCTCTGTTTTTCTTCATTAAAATTCCTTGATTTGAGGTTTTGTCACTTGCAACACAAAAATAAGCCTGAATAATAGAGACAGATTTACCTAGTAGAAGAATATTCCCTTGAGACAGCCCAAATTTGCTTCTCTTTGACCTCCTCACAGTTAGCCTGATTCTCAGCTCAGGGCCCCGCAACATTCTCAGCCCTCCCCAACCTGTGCCAGCCATTCCCACCTCCAGCAGGGATCAAGTCCACCCAATTTACCCTCTTACTTCTCTTCCCTACTGTCCAAAGTCTCTGTGGCTTCCTTTGGTTCCCTTAGGCTTTCTTTAAAATCCTTTGCTGACTCATCCTTAATGCCCTCTTCCAAGATGAAGGGTTAGCAAAAGCATCTGGTCTCATGAAGTGATCTAAAGCATTCCTGACCCTCCTCAGAGGGCCTTTTTATAGCTCGTAAGCTGTTGAAGGCAGCTTTTGCATTTCCCTCACTTTCCTATTTTTCTCTGTTCCTGTTTCCCATGACCTTCAATTAGCCCTCACGTTTTTAGGTCCCTGGTCCTAGCTAGCCTGGTCTTTCCATGGTTGATGATCACCAGAGATGCCAGGTCTTTAAGAGATGAGTTCTGGGGCTGAGGATGTGGCTCAGTGCTATAGCACTAGCATGTATGAGCCCTCAGTTTGATGCCTAGCACTGCCAGAGAGAAACAGATACACAGACCAACAGGCAGACTGAGACAGAGTGAGAGTAAGAGTGACAAAGAGAGAGACAGACAGACAGACAGACAGACAGACAGAAAGGGAGAAGGGGATTTAAGGCAGGGGAGAACATCTTTACTATTCTTTAAAGATGGTAGCCCTCAAGTAACCACAAATTCACTAAAACGTGAGCATTTTTATTTTAATCTTCATAACACACACTACAAAATAGGTGTTGTTATTTCCATTATTCAGATGAGAAACTGAGACGTGGAGAAGACAAGCAAGTTGTTCCAGTTCACATAGCCAGTAAAGGGTGAAGTTGAAATTTACATCTCTGAAAAGCCATCCTCCACCCTTCTCTGATCTCTACTACTACCTGTGTTTTTAGAAACCAAAGAGAGAGACAGTGCATATTCTTCCTCTTATAGAAGCCTTGATTTGTTCTTCTGGTGGTAAAGATGCATTAAGTGTAGGGTGATTGAAGTGTTCAAGTAGGTACAGCTATCAGATTTCTGTGGAAAGGAAGGTTTAAAAATTAGACCAGCCTGGCAAAATGATACATGCCTCTAATCTCCAACCCAAGAGGCCGAGACAGGAGAATTCAAATCTGAGACCAACCTGGGCAACTTAGTGAGAGCCTGTTTCAAAAGAATAAAAATAAAGGATTGGAGATATAGGTCAGTGGTAGTGTACATGTCTAGCGTATGTGAAGTCCTGTTTTCAATCCCAGTACCACAAAAACAAATGAACAAACAAAAACGCAAAAACTGTTTATTTGGGTAGATACTTGCATTTAGTATCTACTCAGTTGGGCAAAAGCATTCTGCCTTCAAGGACAACAAACAGTTGAACAAGTGAATTAATCAATTATATATTATTTGGCCACTATGAAGGAAGCTGTGGTTCAGAAAGACTGGCATGAGGGAGAACCTATCCCAGGTAAGGTCAGGGAATGTCTGTCTGAGGAGATGGCATTTAGTTGGAGAAGGAGTTAGGTGTAGATATCAAAAAGTCAGAGGGAAGAACATTTCAGGTAGAAAAAATAACATGAACTAAGGTTCTGAGGTAATATGAATTCCTAATTGTGGTGGATTAACTAATGGTCAACTTGGAACACCCAGCTGAATTGAGTCAGCTTGATGCTGGGTGTGGAAGGCCTACCTGAGGACTGTTGCCAACAGCATGAAAAAGAGAACAGGAGGGGAAGATGGTATGCTGTTGATTCTCCTGGAGAAGCTTATCATGCAGGCTTTCCTGATACAAACTTGGCTATTCTCATTGTTGGAGGAGCTCAGGTCCTCACTGTAGCAGAGGATGGCTGCAGTTCTCTTTGGGGAAGCTCTGGTCCTTACCTTGAGTGCTGCTTCCTGGCTCCAGTGCAGATCCCTCAGCCTGCTGGCATAGGTCCTTCATCTCACTTTGGCAGACTTTCTGTCTTCTGCCATTGACCTTTGGGCCTTCCCAGTGCAGATCCTTGATACAGACTTGCACAAGATGTTTGGCTTATGTCCTCCAGTTGGACTCATGGAGGACATTGCCATGGGTTCTAGGTCTTTAGCTGGACTTGTGCAAGACATTGCCATGGGATCCAGGCCCTCAGCTGGATTCTTTGGGTCTCTAGTGTGTGGCCAGATCTCCCACACTTTTTTGCATTTGACTCTTTGGGTGAATGTTATAAAATAATCCTGTGGGCCTGGGATATAGCTCAGCAGCACAGTAGCTGCCTGGCAAACGTGAGGTTGTGAGTTTGATTCCTGGTACCAAAAAAAAATCCTGGTGTGCTGTTGATTCTCCTGGAGAAGCTTATCATGCAGGCTTTCCTGATACAATTATGTGTTCCGTATTAAATACATCCCTTTGTAAACCCTAACTACAACACTAACATTTATTTAACACTTACTATGTGCCTGAAACTATTCTAAACACATTACATGTGTTACCTCATGTATTCTTTACAATATCCCTAGGAGGCATATAGTTATCTCCATTTGGGAAATGAAGTCAGACTTAGTTAAATAACTTGCCCAAGGATGAACAGCTAGAAAATGCTGAATCTGCCACAGGATTCAAACCCAGCTGTGTAACTCCAGGGTCTATATGCTTGACTTTTTTGCTATGCTGACAAAGTTGGGCTGAAAAGCAAGTCTCCTGAAATAAACTTATTTATTTATTTTTAGTTTTTTGAGACATGGTCTTGTTATGTAGTTCAGGCTGAATGTGAACTTACTCTGTAACCCAGGGCAGCCTTGAACTCATGGTTATCCTCCTCCCTCATGCCTCTTGAGTGCTGGGATTATAGGTATACACCAGTGTGCCCTGTGGAGGGCCACTGGGATCACTCCCCTCAAAGAAGACAATTTTGGGGCTGGGGATTTAGCTCAGTGGCAAAAGCGCCTGCCTGGCAAGCGCAAGGTCGTGAGTTCGGTTCCCGGTACCGGAGAAAAACCAAAAAAAAAAAAAAAAAAAAAAAAAGAAGACAATTTTTCTCCATTTTAATTCACCTTTGCCCTACTTTCCTGTACTGATTTGTACAGAGCTGGCTAGGGAAATGCTCTATCCCCTCGACTGGCTTTAAGCAAATGCAGATGGGTCCAGCTGAAGTGCTGATGTGTAGCCTTTGAAGCAAAGTGACAGGTCTGTGTGCCCTGTCCATAGTTCCCTAATACTAAGTGTGAGCTAGACTGAGAGACTGCGCTGTCCCCTGGGATGGAGCCTCAAGGAAAAGGCACTGGTGTTCTAAGGCAATAAAGGTTAGACATCAGAGATGAAGCAGCTGACCCAAAATACAGGATATTTCCTCAATCTATGTTATGCAGATTCCTTCAAACTTAGAGGCTACCTGTTACCCGTATATTGCAGAGGTGCCATGTGCCTCCTACCTAGCCCAGCTCTCAGTACTCACATAGTTCCTGCCATTTTCACAGTCACTCAACCCTGAGCCATGCCCCTCTTCACAAATTAATAAAACCTGAGTTTGGCTCTGGGTCTTGGCCTTTGTTCTGGTTAGCTTTTGTTCCTATTGGACTCAGGACCATCTTGGCTCCCCAAAACTGCAGCTATGTCTTTCCCTTTATTCTCACCGTGAGTTGCATTGGAAGTGGTAGATTGGAATTTCCTTGTGAGAATTCCAATAACTCTTCCCAGGGATTACAATTTATAAACTCGTCTGAACCACAGTGAAGTCCAGACAGGTTCTTATAGTGCTCAACACTGAAATCTTCATTTCAGTGTTTACTCCATGAAGGTTTACACATGTGCTAACACTTCTAAGTTTCCTCTTCAGGAACTTATACATGAAAAAGGTCATCTAAGCCACCTTCTTCAATCAAGACTTGTTAAAATTGGGATACACATAGAGAATTGGTGTTGATAACCCATTCTAAGAGGCTGTTAAGGTTTGGATATGAAATATCCCTGAAAGCCTCATATGTTGAAGGCCTGGTCCCCAATGCAACAATGTTCAAAGGTAGGGCTTTGGGGAAGTAATTGGAATATGAAGGCTCTGATCTCATTAATGGATTAATTTGTTGGTGGGTTCATAATTGAATAGTGATGTTCTCTATTAGGGGATGGTGGAGACTGTAGGAAGTAGGGCCTAGTTGGAGGAAGTAGTCGCTGTGGGCATATCCTGGAAGTGCATATTTTGTCCCTGGTGTCTGTCTCTCTCTCTCTTCCTATCTCTCTCTCTCCTTCCTTTCCTCTCTTCCTCCCTCCTTCCTGTCTGCCAAAAGATGGGCTATTTTGCTCCATCACATCCCCCCTGCCATGATGTTCTGCCTTACCACAGACCCAAAAGCAATGTAGTCAAGTGGCCATGGACTGAAACCTCTGAAACTGAGCCAAAATAAATCTTTTCTCATTTAATTTGTTTTTTCTCAAAATGTTTTTTCTCTGTCACCCAGTCTAGGTTTCTGGCTTCAGTCCTCATGTGGCAGTATCCTCAGTGTGCCTCACTGTAGTCAGCTGAAGGAAAACTTTGGAAGATAGTGGCAAGGTAGAAAATGATGGCTCATTCAGCCCTATATAGAGTCTGAGCTGAAAGTCCAAAGTTAAGGCAGTCACAAATCTGATATGTAGTTAGAGTCCAAACTGTCCCCAAAGTAGCAAGCCGTGGGCCATGGTAGTGATGGAAACTGGCTGGAAGAGGCAGACCTCTACAAAAAGGGGCCTAATGATCTAATATTGGGAAGTTATCAAGAACTCAGGGCACACACCTGTAATCTCAGTATTGTAGGTGACTGAGGAAGGAAGATCACAAGTTTGAGCTCCAGCCTGGGAAACTTAGCAACTTAATGAAACCCGGTCTCAAAATTTAAAGACAAAGGGGTGGGGATGCAGCTCACTGTGAAGGCCCTGGGTTCAAGTCCCAGTACTGTGAAAACAAAACAAAACAAAAAACTCTGGGGTTATATGAAATCCATACCGCCTCTTACTTGCCTTTGACAAAATCATTCATTCATGCATTTAATTACTGAGTACTTCTTTCATATGGTTATTTATTCATTTAACAAGCATTTACTCTGTTTTCCATTTGGCAGTTCTTGTACTAGATAGAAGAGGTACAAAGACACAAGGGGTCCCTACTCTAGAGGAGCTCACAGTCTAGTAGAGTTGAAGATCAGAGAAGAATTCCTGGGAAAGGTGACACTGAACAGAGTCCTTCTGGAAGAAGCAGAGAAGGAAGAGAAATTTGGACAAAGTGAAAATCAACTGCAAGTGTACACTGATTCAAGGGGGCCTGACTCCTTTAAGAGGGAAGCTTGCTCATATGTCCAAAGCCAAAAGGAAAAAACAAAGTGACAGCCCATTTTTGTTCCCAGGCAACCATAATGTAATCCATGACAAAGTGGGGAGGACACAGTCCTGGAGATCAGGATATATGGTTACAACCTGAGGTATGTCAGTGATTCGATAAGTGACCTTGGGTATGTCCCTTCTGCTCTCCAGACTTTAGTTTGAACCTCTGTAAAATGACAGGGAGGATTATGATGATGTCTTAGGGGCTCTCTTCCAGCTCTATCATTCTGTGATTCTAAATCCCTTTATAACAAACTCTAGGAGAGGAGCTTTGCTCTTGCAAATGGAGTGTAAAGTTAATCCTGCCTGTGCTGAGGCTAACTAATGTGTGCGTGTGGTTTATCCTACTTCATTAAACCCGACTCCCCACAGAGCAATGCATCAGGCAGCCCAGGCAGGTAATACTGAAGTGTTGCTGAACTGGGTCTCCTAATGGAAAATGATTTCCCCCCAGTCTTTCTCAGGTTTATCAACACAAAGCCTATAACCTCTATTTTCCACACTGTTACCTTGCCACAGGTGCAGATCCAGACCAAGCAGAGGTATGGCAAGTTGGGTCCTGATTCCTTATTTACAGCACACCCTGTTCCCATCCCCAACTATGCCACAAACTATGTCAACATTGTACACATAAAGACACTGAAGCCCAGACAGGTCATGTTACTTGGTTGTGGCAGCACAGCCTTTTGTGCAGTATGAAGTGACAGTGATGCTTTTGTTTACTGAATGCTCACTAAAGGGTGGGAAAAGGGGAAGGTAATTGGAAGATCTCAGGCAATTTCCCCAAGTAAGAAACTTCCGCAAGGGTCTTACCTTTGGTGAAAATTCCTGCAGGATCCCAAGACATTTTTCCCAAAAGTAAAAGAGAGCACTCATTTTAGAGTATCACTTAACACAAGATTGAACAGAAACTCTCTTGGACTCTTTCAGTTTTTCTTCTTTTATCCTGAAGTATAGTGCAGACTGAAAAAGTGCATACAGCAGTGTATATAGTTGAGTTAATAAACAAAAACCAATGTTGGTCTGACTCTAGTCAGGTAATAAAATCTAGTATCAGACAAAAGAAGCAAAATACAAAGCTTCTGGTATGATGCCATTTTTCAGAAGTTAGAAAAACTCAAGAGTTTAATTTCTGGCCAAAGTGGCCCAGCTCTTTGCTTGCTCCTATGCAGTGTGTAGACCTTTCTGTTCTGCTTCACCCAGGACAGAACCTACTGAGGACCAAGAGGCACAGAGGCATTAAATGTTAGAGCTGGAAGCAACCTTATGTGACTTTTATTCATTTGCTCATTTCTTCATTTCTCACACACTTATAATATGAAGGATCTCTGGGATGGAAATGTGGGTATAAGGAATGAGAGTATCTTTTATTGGTCCTTTTTTTGAAAGAACAGGAAAAGCTGGAATGAACTGAGTGTTAAACAGGGGAGGAGAGGTTTGGGAGGTGGCTGGCTTTCAGCTAGGACATGCCCTTACTCCCCCTGGAAAAGAGCTGAAATGGATGAGACCCATGCCAAGGGGAGCGAAGAGACTTGGTGGGCTTCAGGAAGAATGACAAGGCTCTGGTAGGTGAACACAACCAGCTTTCATGATGGGGCTTTGTGCTCATTCAACTGGAGTGCAGTTTATGTGCAAATGGGTGACTCCCAAAGGGGTTGGGAATTAGGCTCCAGAATGTGAAAATAGATGAGCCCTCTGACATTGCCCAGTTCAATGTTCTTATTTTATGAATGAAGAGACTGAGGTCCAGAATAAAGTGACTTTTTCTAATGTCATCTGGATAGCTTGAGGGGAACCTAGGGCTGAAATCGACGTTCCCATCTCTGTGAATAGTTCCCTTCCTCCACTCAAACATGCGTAGCAATATTTTCTAAGGTGAGCACTTAGAATTATGCATTTTATAATCATGATAAAGAAAGAGAATATAGTAAGAGCTGGAAAAGATCTTAGTGATAATCTGTCTAGTCCAATAAACTTCAAACTTGTCTGGTCACAAATCACCTGACAAATTTGTCTTTAAAAATACAGATTGAGGTATGGAATCTAGTAGGACTGGAATTTAGTAGGACAGCTTTTTCCTTGCAATATGAGGGATGGAACCCAGGGCCATTGCACTGAACTACATTCCCAACTTGCTTGCTTGCTTGTTTGCTTGCTTACCTGCTTGCTTGCTTGTTTTCTCTTTCTTTTTAATTTTGAGACAGGGTCTTGCTATGTCACTAAATTGCCCAAGCTGGACTCAAATTTGTGACCCTACATCTCAGCTTCCTAGTGTCCTGGAACTGAAGCTCTGTGTCACCAGCTCCAGTCTGTGTGTACTTTTAAAAGCCTCCACTATCCAGCTTCCATTCTTAGCTGATTCTGATGATTAGTAGGCAGGACATTCACAGTCCTAGACAACACTTTCCAGGTGACAGAGAAAGAAAGTGAGGCTCAGAGTAGGGGAAGTACAGAGGCTGAGCAAGGTCACATCTCATTCTACCACAAACTCTTCAGTCGTCCAGCACAGAACTAAGCAGCCTGCATATCTAAGAGCCTTAATATATTAATAATTTTTTCCCAATATTGTCTTTGTGGTTAACATGTTTCATTTTCTGAAGCAGCTTAAAAGATTCCCAGCCACACTGCAAGGCAGTCAGATTTGTGCAGTGTTTACAATGACTTTGTTGTTCATTAAACAAATTTACCCAGACTAACCCAACATGAAAGGAATCATCTTGTTTACAGTGAGATTCTGACAAAAATACGTGTATCAAAGACAGACAAACACACATAAACCTGGATTGCCGGGTGGGACATGATTTGCTGCCACATCCAATTTTTCTCATTAGAACTTGTTTTATTTGAACATGACTCAGTACCCCGTGTAAATGTGAGGTTGTTAATCTTATTACTATATGGAAAACAAATTAATTAGTATGCAAGCTATTGGAGATGAGTTGTTAGGTTGGTGTTGAAAAGATTAGGAAAATACACTCATTACTCCAAATGATATCTGATATCACGTCTGACTTCCACTTTAAGATCAGTTCCAATATATGGGCAACAAATATAGCTAATAAAAATGAAGTTTTTGTGCCCAGCATATAAATGTTGGTGTCGGCCAGAGTCACATATACTGGCTTTCTCTGACTTAAAACAAAGGTGAGTGTGATGAACAGTTGTTTGTCATTAGTTATCAGCCAGAGACTCACCTACAGTGTCACCTTCTCACGTCCCAGCTCCCAGCCAACACTCAAATCCAGCTCAGAATGATTTCTTTCTTTCTGCCTGATCACCACAGTACACTCCTCCCTCCCTATAACTTTCTACCTTCATTTCATGGTCACAGTGAATGTACCTCATTTTTCTAAGGGACTCTGTGCTCTTTAAAGTAGAGACTTTATATTCTAACTGAAGATTCAAATACATATTGAACAGACTATCATACTGCAGGAAGAAACAATATGAGAAAAGAGGAAGCCCTTTATGTACCAAGGTGGAATGATCACCACACTGTTAAGGATACACATATGGACTGTCTCTGTAGGTGTACTGGTTGCTAAGAAGAGATACTAGGTAGATGAGGGACAGATATAAGAAGGGACTTTCCTTCAAATTCCTTTTATCTTTTAAATTTGAGCCATGTGCAGGTACTCCCTAGCAATATAAATAAAAATAAAATATAGTAAAAAAGGAAATATTTGCTCAAAGAAAAACACTAAATAAAACAAATGTCATTTGGGGTGTTGGAAGTCCTTTAATAAATAAATCTGCTTCACTTTTTCACTGAGTGCCTTTGCCTTTCCACTGAGGTACATCGCCAGCCTTTTTTGTTATTGTTGTTGTTTTGAGATAGGGTTTCACTAGTTATTAAGGCTGAGCTCAGACTTATAACCCTCCTGTCTCAGCCACCCACAGTGCTGGAATTACAAACCCATTTCACTCTAACTTGATGTTATTCATATTTATTTGGCCAGTGAGCTCCAAAAGAAGTATCAGATATCCGGTGTTTCTCAAATGGTTTTGCCTCTGATGTTCCTTTTAAAAAATACTTATTATTAATATTTCACAAACACAAGGGACCCATTCTAGGTTGTAGGCAACATTTGAAACCAGAGGGTGCATGCTGACTCTGCTGCCAACTCTGTGAATGAGTCTGGGAAAATCCTTTCTCTTCTCTGGACCTCCGTGTCTCCATCTCCAAAATAAGTCCATTGTGTGAAGTGACCTTTACACTGAAGGTAAGGGATCCTCTGGCGATAATATATCAAAGTTCTCCTTCAAAGTGAGCCCATTCTTTGAGTAGCAGTTAGTGACAAGAGGATCTGTGATGCTTGTTAAAAGAAGTTACAGCTCTGGATATGGTAGTGGATACCTATAATACTGACACTCTGAGAGACTGAAGTAAGAGTATGGAATTCCATCTAGGGAATTTAGTGAGATGCTATCTCAAAACAAAAAATAAAAAGGGTTAGGGATTTAACTCGGATGTAGCTCAGTAGAAGGGCCCTGGGTTTAATCACCAGTAACACACACACACACACACACACACACACACACACTTTACAAAATGCCTAGTGTGGACATATTTTCCCGGTGTCTCCAAAAGCCAGAGGAATTGGGCTGTAGCTCAGTGGTAAAGTGCCTGCTTAGCATGTGCAAGGCCCTGGGTTCAATCCCTATCATCAAAAACAAACAAAAACATCAATTCCTGGCACCGGAAACCGCCCCCCCCAAAAAAAACCCCCAAAACCAAAAACAAACAAAAACAAACAATCAACAACCAACCAAAAAACCCTCCAAAGAGCAAAATGCTGGCAGGTGTGGTGGTTCGTGCCTGTAATCCTGGCACTTGGGAGGCTAAGGCAGGAGGACCAACTTGAGTTCGAGGCCAGCCTGGACTACATAGTGAGTTCAAAGCCAGCCTGAACTGCTTAGCGAGATCCCGTCTCAAAAACAAACAAACAAACAAAAACACTGAATGGACAGAGGATATTTCAGTTTTTAAAAAACCAATGCTATCTTTGGTTTGCAGTAGCTACTGCCAACATGGCCAAAGTCTCAATGCTTCCACTTACTCACTGTGAAACCCTGGACAAAACCCTGGGTTGAAACCTACTTTCCTCAGTTGTAAAGTAAGTATAATAATTGCTTTCCTGCTTCCCCAAATTCCTGGTATAGGAATTAACTTATGACAGAAACAAGAATAAAAGAAGAGACAGCCTATGACAGGTTTGTGTGATCATTTTTAAAAAATGAATTTAAAATGTTGCTTATAAAATGTATTGTGTTGTTGACAGATTTCTTTTGGTTGTGACAAGAGCATGGTGTGAAGCTATGGTACTCATCCATCACTAGAGACAAAATAAATTTATAAAAGCCTTTTGTGAAGTGATTTGCTCACGTATATTAAGAATTATGCAGGAACTCAGGCCCTTTGACCCAGCAAATCTAGATCTGGGGATTTAAGGATATGACAAAAATAGGAGAAAATGATATATATGGAGACGGGTACTTTGGGATTATCTGTGATAGTGAAAAATTGGAGTCCTTCTAAATATGCAATACCAGGGAATGACATATCCACTTAAAAGGGTATTAAGCAGCTATCAAAATAATTATTGAAACATTTATTTTTGAATGATAATTATGAAGACCAGGTGGCATTCTAATGATAAACTGTTATGTGAGAAAGCTGAATGGAAAGTGTAAGTATACTAATAAATCACCTATGTAAATTTTTCTTGCCTGTAAGAAAGGACAGAAGAGGAACACTAAACCATGCATTTGTTAGGATGGTAGGATTATATATAATTTTCATTCCTTTTAATTTCCCTTATTGTTGAAACATTATAAACTAAATAAAAATCTGAGCAAAAACCCACAATGAATGCAACAGATAGGTACATTCTGTTGTATCCTTCATAAATCCCTTCACTGAAGAAAGGGATTAAATGTGGCTTACCATAGCAAATCATAAACTAAGACCCACATACTGCATTTCTTCTGGACCCTCCTACCCTTCTGAGAATAAATTAAAATATAAACACCAGAGTTGAGTTTTTAAAATCCAGGATTATCTCATTATTCCATTTCAAACATGTAAAGAAAAAGAATGTCCTCTTTTTTTAGGATTAAAAGTTTCTCCAGGAAAGTTCCATATGTCTCTTTTTCCCTTTTGACAGAGCAAGCGTTGCCATTTCTATTGCATGCATTTCTCAACCTGTTGACCACCACTCAGGTGTGTAGACCATGGTGGAGAAGGGCTAGTCAAGCTGAAGGGACCCCAACAGTTCCTGCTCTGTGAGATGAAGATGCTAATTTCTGTCCGGCTGCAACTTGGGTGTGTGTCAAGATCTTTCAAGATAATGTACAGGAAGAAACAGAAATGCTTTGTGAATTCTCTAAAACTGTTCAGTTGGATTATTTTCCATTAAGAATCACTGTGAGCTCAGTGGGAGAGAGATTGCCTAGCATGCACAAAGCTCTGGGTTCCAATTTCAGCACCAGAAAAGAAAGGAAAAGAAGTCCGTATGACATGAGAGAGGACATACATGAAGAGAAGCTTGGCTATGGTGTGGTTGGGAGACTGAGTTTGAGGGAACGTGTATAGTGTTAGTGTTTTAAAGATTTGGCTATGAATTCGGAATTGGCTTTCAAATTCCACCTGTGCTGTCTGCTGTGTGATCCTGGGCAACTCCTGGTGTCTCAAGCCTCAGTTGAGGCTTCAGCTATGTAACAGGGGCACTAATAAAACCTGCCACACACATTTGTTTTGACTATGGAATGTTCCCAGTGAGTGATCAAGAAATATCAGTTTAAAAAGAGAAGAAAAGGGAAATAAAAAGGTGGTGGCGCATACCTCTATTCCCAGCTACTGAGCTGAGAGGCTCAGTAAGGACATTCATCTTGAGCTCCGAGAATTTCAAGTCAGTCTGGGCAACATGGCAAGACCCCATCTCAAGAAAAGAGACAAAAAGAAAAGTTAAAACAAAGAAACAGAAAGAAATGTCAGTTATTCTCACCAGCCCTTACCTTTCCTCTAGCTTACTTTGGAAACTCTGGAAGGTCCCAGGACTGTTTTAACATACATAGGCCAAACTCATGGTTTCACAGTGTAGTTATAGAAATGTCCACTTTAAAAATTTTTTAAATTTTATTTTATTTTATTTTTGATGCTGGAGATTAAACCGAAGGCCTTGCATGTGCTAAGTATGTGCTCTACCACTGAGCAACACACCCAGCCCAGAAATGTTCTTTTGAAGACAGATTTATGTGGGAAGCCCACATGGAGACAGTCATGGGGATGGGGTTCTAGAAATTTCCTGCAGGTTAGGCTCCCTGTCCCATAGTCCTCCTCTGCTTCACTCCTGAATGTGCTGCTTCTGGGGGACATTCCAAGATCACCCCCTCACTTTGAGATGGGCTTGCTCATCCAAAGACACAGAGGAGCTGTTTGAACTCCCCTCACACTGGCTGAGCAGATACTTTCTCAGGAACCTTCACTGTGCCATCATGTTGTTCTTTCTTGAGGGGAATGCCCTCTAAAAGACAAAACTAGGACTAGTGTTCAGAAACTTTATGGAAGCTGACATGTGCTCAGTGAAGGAAAATAATTCCCGGAGGGCACCCCACAAGGCAAGGGGCTAGTGAATTCTCCATCTTTGGAGGTTTCCAGCTTTAAGCTTCACCCCTGTTTACTGGGGTGCTGCAGAGAGGCCAGCCCAGAAATAGTTCATCCAATCTAATAAGGCCCACTACTCCAAGTCCTGGTGCTCAATAGACTATTTATTATTATTAATTAGCAACCCATTAATTGATAAACTACCGGTTATACCATCTTGGAGGCTCTGGTCTATTCTAGTTTCTCACTGAAGAGAATGACTATTAGAAGATTCCTCAGGGTTAGTGGAGAATCAGACAGAATACTTATGACTCACCTGCTTGAGCCTTCTTCTTCCTCAAAGTGAAATTCTTTCCTCAGTTTATAGAATGTGTATGTGTACAGATGTGCATCTACACAGTAGAGGTCACCTCATTAATGCACTATTGGCTGCCATTATATATTTTCATTTTCCCTCCAGGATCTGAGGTTTTCTTCCTTCTTCAGCTCTGCCCAGCTGTGTTTTAACACAGCAACTCTACATCTAACATTGTCTTTTCAGAATTTTATCAGCAGTATCATGACAGCTGTTAACCTTATGTCCCTCAGATGTGCTTGAGTTGAATTTCTTTGCTTCTTCTCTTTCAGTACTAGAAAAGGAGTCTTTAAAAAGAAATACAATTTTTCAACAAATGAGTTCAGCTGGCCTCCTATACAAACCTCCTGTCAAATGCTAGGCCATCAGCTCCTCTACCAAAGGATAAAATATATTTGTCAACCAAAAAGATTTTTTAAAAATAGCCTTGAGAAATCTAAGCTCATCCTAACAACACTTTGTGGAGCAAGTGGCTAGCTGTTATATATTTGTCTCTCACAATGGCCTTGAGATGTGAATTGGGTAAGCAGCAATTATTCCCTCCATTATACAGGTTAGCAAACTGAGAAGCAAAGAGGTGAAATCATGCTGATCAGATGCAGAAATAGAAGCTAGAAAGGACTAAAGAGGCCCAGTTCAGGAAAGATTTGCCCCTTACTACATTTATTTTTTCATCTAAATCTCAAATAAACACCTTTTATGTGCAGGCTCTGTGCAGGTGTCTGGGGTTGCCAAAATGGAACAAACACTGAAGGCAAAAGGACAAGGAGCTGTGGCGGTGTGTCACAGACATTAGTACAATCTGGGCCCCAGAGAAAGCCTAATATGCTCACTCACGGAATAACTCCAGACACAGTACAGGCACAAAAATCTGCAAAAGCAGGCACCAGTGACTCCTGCTCAGCTAGAGGGTTCAGCCAGAAGGCTCAGCAAGAAGATCTTAGCTAGGCATGATAGCACATTCCTGTAATCCCAGCACTCTGAGAGACTGAGGCAGGAGGATTGAAAGTTTGAACCTAGCCTGGACAATTTAGATACTCAACAAGATCCCATCTACAAACAAGCAAAGAAAAAGTGCTAGGGATAAAGGATATAGCTCAGTGTAAGGACCTTGGGTTCAATTCCCCAGAACTGCAGAGAGAGAGAAAGACAGAGACAGAGACAGACAGACAGAGAGAGAGAGACGAGACTTACAAAGCTACAAAGGAAGTTCAAATGATCCCATGGGTGCCATGGGGTTAGTGAGTAGGTGAACCAAACCTTAAGACTGCTCTAATGTAGTTCTTACTTTATCTCTTTGAGGACTTTGTTTTCCTCAGCTGGTGCCCACTCTTATCAACATGCAATTTTCTCTATGCTTCTGCCTTGTCAGTTCCTATATAGGCCAAGCATTTTCTACCTCCAAGCAATTGCTCATACTGAGTCCTTGGTCTGTAGTGTCCTTGTCCTCATCTTTTCCATTTCAGACTTCTAGACCCAGATCAAACGTTGAAAATTAAGAACGCTTCATAAATTCCTCCAGCATTACCCTAGTTGCATTAACTGCGTGATCAAGTTCCACCTTACATTATAGGCTTACTTCTGTCATTTGAGTGCTAGCAACTTCAGGGCAGGCGGCTCACATCTTCCTTTAAGACTAAGCACTGGACTCTTTTTGCTGAATAGAATTGAATTACTGTGGGAGGAGGGGTACATCTATATCCAAAGATGTTTCTTTGGTATTTTTGAGGCAAATAGGGAATAGTTCGCTAATCTGACCACTGGTACTTTGGGGATCTGGGATCTGGATGATTCTACCCTGACAAGCTCCAAATTCTCAATGTGTGGACAGTTGCAGACCTGGTGAGGGGGACGTGGGTCAGTGAGTCACGGTGGGTTAATCTCTGCCTTGGAAAAGTTTCTAAGTCAATGTGGTCAGATATTTCCTGCATCTGATCCACCTGGAAAAGTTAGTAAACATTCAAGTTTCAAGCTCTGTCCCATAGCACTAAGCCAAGGTCTCCAAGACGGGCCCAGGTATCTGCATGTGATTTCTCTTATGCTAAAGTTTAGTAGTTCCTGTTACAAGTGGACAGAACAATGTTATTGGCTTTCTGGAGAAAAGGCTGGCACTTGCAGAAAGAGCTCTGGCCAAGGGAGCTCACAAACTAAAAGGAATGATGAAGACAAAACACAAATACCTCCCCTCCAACACCCAAGATAAGAGGAAAGGAGAGTTCAGGGCTGCAGGGTCGGTGCACTGAGTAGTGGCCATCAGCTGCAGCTCTGGGAGGGTCCACCAGAGCCTAAGATTTAGTAAGGTATATGAGAAGCATTTCAAACTGCGAGCTTTGCTTTGTTTGTTTTCCCAGGCTGGGGTTTTTGAAGAACTTTGTAAATTTCCCAGGGGAGAAAGTAAAACTAGAAATTAAAGGTAGGTATGTGACTCTCCTTTAGGGGTCTTGGGCCTTCCCCTAACGACAGTACCTGTCTCTCCTTTGGTTCTTGGGCCTTTCCCTTACCTCCATTTACTCTACCTGGTAAGAGGTGGATGTAGCTGCTGCTCAGGTGACCTCGGGTAAAGTGCGGCAGGGGTCTGCCCATGTAACGCATCTGTCTGCCTTTGCTCTATTCCCCAGACCTAGTGAGTTTCTTGTTTATACATCTGCAAAATGGGGTAGTAATTATGCTTTTTGTGTCTTCATTTATATAGTAAAGTCCTACTCATCCTTTGCAGATCACTCCCCCAAAGAGGTCTCCTCCACCCTTCCTTCCAGATTTGGCTTACCCAACTTGCCTGCTCTGCCCAGTGCCCCTTTTTGCTTATTCGTATACCCATTCACAACTCTTCTGATCTGAGTAGCACTGTGTCACCCATCTGGCAAGGGCCAGGGTGTCAAGTGACATTATACCCCCGTTTCTGACACAGGGATGTTACCCCTTCCCAGGCTGGCTGTGAGGACCAAAGGGTGTTGTGCGGAGGCTCTTCCCATCTTCCCTGGCCCTCATGACAATGGAGTGTTTCAAGCTTGTCCGTTAGGCTAACGGGGCGGTGAATCCCAATATGTCAGGCTCCCCAACTGGGTGTGGAGAAAGAGAGCTATCATCTGAGTATGTAGTCCTTTAGGACCGAGAAGCCTACTGCCACCCCAGCCTTCCCCTCCAGACCAGTTGGGAATCACCTTTGACCTGCATGGCCAGAAAGGCATTAGAGGCAAAGTCTTCCTTTGGGTCTTGGAAGCTGCCATGTCTGGTACAAACTAGGTACTTGGCCTTCACAGGAGGCCTCAAAGGAAATGGAGGAACCAAATGCTTACTTGCTAGCTAAATGGGCTCTGGCGAAAAGAGTCAGGACAAAACCCAGCTTTGAGCTTAATTAAAAAGAGTGCCTAATCCCTGCCCCGACAAATGCAGATTGCCCACAAAAGAGAACAGGAACCCCAGTGACCAGGAAAACTGAAGCCTTATAAGCAAGCACTCCAGGCTGTGCAGGGCAGCTTCGCTATGATCTGATACAATGACTATTGTCAGGGAGAGCTGTTTTTCCATGTTTTTGTATCCTTTTCTTCGCATTTTCTTTTGCTACCTAATTTCATGCATCAGAAGTCAAAAGACAAAAGGTCAGGCCAGTTTAGAGGCAGCAAACTCCCCACCACCAGCAACGTGTGTCCAAGGGAGCACTTTGAGGCACCGACTGCAGATACCAGCAGGTTTTCATCCTGCCTAATTCTCTGTTGTCACTTCATGGGATATGTGAATCTGTGTGAATTGCATGAGAAATAAGACACCAACTGCTGTAATAAATTAGGAAAAATTGCCCCCTTTCAGCTCACCAAACTGTTTCTATCACATATCTTATGAGAATCTGTGCCCAACGAGAATCTCACCTATGAGTTCTCAGGCTGCCAATGCAAAGAACCTAACACACATTCACACACACAAACACACATATGCACACACATGTGTACACATATGTAAATATAAAATCTGAGTTTTTTCGTAATTATTTTTCTAAGAGAATTTGTAAAGATCTCTCCAGAAAATTAGCAACACGTTAAAATTGTTTTAACTGAAATTGTAGCAGCATTTTAGAATAAATAATTCACTATGATTATTTTATTATAAATATTTTATCCTCAGACCTCAAATCTTTTCAATATTTCATTTTGAATTCTTTGGTGATAGTGGAGTTTCCTTGTCTGGCAGTAGACACTATGTATTTATAAACAGAATACAATGCCAGGATTTTCTATTACAATATTTCATAATTTAGGGAGGAAATGACTTTCTTGTTCTATGATCATAAGCTCATTATACCAATTCAATATTCTAAATGTATTTCATATGACTGAAAATATGCTGCCAGATATCTTGAATTTTTCTCTTTGAAGACAATTTTTTAGATTTGTACTCGGTGTGAAAAAGTCTAGCCCCTGCCACCACTACAAAGTAAAGGAGAAGTTATGCATTTTGGGAAGGATCTCCAGTGACTGTTAGATACCAGGGTTGGCGTCAGGGCTATCTCAAAGGCCCTTTGGACCCAAGCTTAGCTCCTCTTGTCCATCTCCTTCTGGACTTCGCCTGGGAAGGAGCTAGCAGCCAAATAGCTGATCAAGTTGCTAAAACAGGTAAGAAGAATACAATTTTCTTTCACATATGTCCTCAGATATACACTTTATACACTGTTGCCTCCTGATCTCCCCTTAAGAGTTCCTTCCCCAAAAGAAAAATAGCAACCAGCCCATGCCTCCCAGAGGCTGTGGTATTCACTTGGCAATTGGCAGGCTCCAGGGAAAGTATCCTGGTGTGATCATCTGCCACAGCTGTAAAGTTATTCAGAAAAATGGAGAATGAAGTACGCTAGAACATTAAAGGGCCTACTTAGAGGTGCACTTCACTTCTGTTTAGCATTCTGATGGGCGTCAAAAACTAAAAGAATCGGTTAGTCAGTGCATCTACCCTCACTCAAAATTGCATGTGAAGTAGGTTCCTTTATGTTGCAGTACTTCATGGAATCAGATTATATCACATTAAAATGTTATTAGTTTAAAACATATTAAATAAATGTAAGTCTTGTCTGGCACATGAATATTTAAAGCTCACATTACACGGTGAAACAGAAAAAAAAAGGAGTGGGGAGAACTAACAATTCATTGTATTAATACAATACAAAAAAACCCCACATGTCAACTATTTTTAGCAAAATATGATTTTATTGCTTACAAATTCTGATATTGTTAAATTTAAAGGGAAATCCAAAAAGGAAACACTGGTTTACACTTGTTTACAGTATGAATGTCAGTAAATCTTTCAATGCCTCGTTTTTGGACTCTTAGGTGATAGTGAATCACCGGGACATATTGGCAAATTTTAAATAAAACTGGCTGCCTGTTTTCCATGTTCATATGCTACCAATGTAACTCCAAGAGAATAAATTTTACCTAAAAATTCTCTAGGAGTTGCCTTTCTCTGTGCCTGTGTATCCTACTACACTTGACGTCTGCCATGTGTACCTGTGCACTGGAAACCATCTGAGTTGAACCCATCTAAAGACCCAGGTCTGTGCTCTTTGAGGCTTCTCTCAATAACACTTTTAATTAAAGCGAGACAAGTAGGAAAGGAAAATAACAGGAAATAACGCACCGCGAGCACCAGTTTGTCAGAACACAGTCCCATCGTGTACTCCTGCGCTACCCGAGTGTTTCCGGGCGGCGAGTCCCGGGCACATGGCCCTCCCGCGAGCTAGCAGTTAGAGCCAGAGCTAGCAGTGAGAGCTCGAAGCTCTTCAGCTGCACAGGACCTCACCCACAACAGAGATTCATGTTTTGATCCAAACCAATTCTCAAACCCTTTCTGCTGCGGGCGCCTCCTGAACCCGGCGGGAGCAACTGGTCCGCCTTAGGCGCTTTTTACCGCCCTGCGCCCCCATCCATCTGGCCACCGCCCCTCGGCAACCCCAAGTTTATACCGCAGGGGCCCTGCTCCCCGAGCCTAGGCGTCCACCCTCAATTCTGACACGGTCCAGACCCAACAAACCAAGCAGGGCGGGGTTGAGCACTAGGGGAACAGCCTGCCGAAGGTGCGGTGCCACGTGCACGGGGAGCGGACCCTAATCCTGTGAGTCCAGCTCTGACCACAGGTTCTCCCTCGAAGAACTGGGCCCCCAGGCTTTAGGGCGGGGCCTCCTCTTCTCCTCCCGCCTGGACGTCGGCCCCCACCCATCCTCAGCAAGAGCTCCAGACAGGAGTTGCAGGGCCAGAGTGGTTCCCCATGGCTCTTCTTAGGACTTGCACAGAGAGAGAGGCCCGGCGACGGACGATGACAGCCCAGTGCTTGTCAGAATTCGGGCAAGGGGTCTGGGGAGCGGGGTCGCCGGCCAGAATTGAGCCCCAGTCCTGGCCTCACAGGCCCTGGCGCGGCCCTCAGCCCGGTGTTTCTCGGCTAAGTTGAAGAGTCCGACCTTGGCTCCCAGCCTCCTGACCCGCCCCCCCCCCCAGCTTCTTAGCTGGAGGGAAGCTCACAGCGTGCCTAGGTCAACCCCTTCTGCGTCTCTTTTCTTTTCCTGTCACTCTCTGTTCTCAGTTTCAGCTTTCTCCCTCTCAGAGAATGCCAGAGCTCGCAGGGGCCTGGAGGAGCCTCTGCACCAGCCCCTTTCTCCGGCCTCCAATCTGCATTTCCTCAGTCTTGTCTCTGCCCTTTCATATTTATTTCTGCATAGATTCTCCTCGCATTTTCTTGCCGGTTTAGCTACCATGCCTTTCTGCTTTTGTATCTGTCTCTTCTGCCTGGTGTAGCCTTAAGGAAGCCGAGGTGTGCTGAGGTTGATATGTTGTCCCGGCAACGTGGACAGAAAGAATGCCTTATTTTGTCCTCAGAACATTTCTGGTCCCTACAGTTTGGTTTTCCCTTGAGGCGGTGCCACGACTGGTTTCCCCATGCAGGCCGCTGCTACCCAGCCGCCTGCTCACTTTATAGCATGTAAGCGCGTGCTCGGGCGTGGACACATGTGTCTATGGATGTAAGTGAGGGCGGGCTGTCCAAACCGAAAGCTGAGCAGAGTTAGGTTTCTGGGGTCCTAGAGTGATGGGTAAAGGAGATGGGGAATTTTAGGGCTCCATACGCCAATCTGTGTGTTGACGCTACACTACCTGGCCCCTTGCTCTCTATCTTTAGAGCCGCAGCATCACTTCCGCGTCCTCCGAAGAGACTGGCTTGGCACCTACTCCACGGCGGGGAGCCGCCCTTCCGCCCAGCGCTGTGGGAGTCCTGAAAGTCGGAAGCTCACTAACCGGGCGCAAGGAGGCACCGACCCACAGCTGACAGGGCAAAGGGACCGCTGCTGGGCCTGGGTACTGCACGAAAGGGCTTAGTGAATTATGAACGGAACACTGGCACGCAGGACTGGCGGGCTGGTGGCTAGCAGCGCGCGCCCCTTCGGGAAAGCACATTTGTTTTGCGCTGTCTTAGTGCACTGAGCGCAACACGGCGGCACCCGAGTTGGGAGCCTGGTAAACCCACCATTCTTAACTCTTGGCCTAACCTTCCGCCCTTCCTGGACTCTGGCAGGAACGAAGTAGTCGTAGGTGTACCTTATCTTAACCCCAAAGCTCCCACAAAGCCAAAATAAACACGAAAAACTCACCAAAACATCGTAAACAAAAGCTAACGCCAAAACACAAGAACATAGCAGAACCCCCATCCAAAAGCGCAGCTCATAAAAACAAAACCAAAATCGAACAAAACAAGACAAACACAAAAATCTCCAATGCAACACGCACGAACAACATCCGTTATAACACAAAGTCAGAGCATATCAAAACACCACCCAGAAGGAAAAGCCTTCCAAAGAACACACGAAAACACAATCTATGAGGACAAGGTACAAAAACCACACAAACTCAAAACACACAAGATTGAAAACAAAACCTGCCCCAAACACCCGAGACTCACAAAGCTAAACCCACTAAAATCAAATCCACGAAAAAACCACAGGGCAAACACCAGAAACAAAAGCCTCTGTCACAGATAATAAAAAGAAAACTCACAGAAAGCAAACAAAAACAAAACAAAGCCCCTAAATAGGGAAACAACAACAACTCCCGCCCCCAGCCAGGGTGAAATGTCAATTCCGGGAGAGCTTTTGATCTCTGGGCTCGAACAGGCCGCTGCTCCTTGGAGCTGCCTCCCGGCGCGGGCGAGGCGAGAGGGCGGGAAGCAGGAGCCGGGACCCGGCTGTGGAGAGAAAGTCCAACGCTCGGAGATCGCCAAAAATCAAACCGCGCAGTAGAGATCGGGACCCGCAGACTGCAGGGAGGAGGTGACGCAGGGGGACTACGCAGACCACTTGGTGGGGGGGTCGCACGGGAATCCACTGCCACGTTTCCGATTGTGGCGAAATCTGCTTAGTGGATACGCGATGTCCGGTTCCCGCCGCCTCCCCCTTCCTTGAACTCTAGGCTCTTCCCCCTAGGTTGCAGCCCAGCCTCGTGACCACCCCCTCCAAAAAACAAACACTCTCTGAGGATGATTCACTCTCCTAAACTGTCATTGTCCGGCAGGCCGGTCGTCCTTCTGCGCAGTGCCCCCCCCTCCCATCGCCGCGCGCCCCGGAGAACCTTTCCCCTGCGACCACCCGGCAGCCAGGCCCCACAGTCCTCCAGTGGCCAAGCGAAGCAGCTGGACGCGGGACTCGGGAGGGAGAAAGGGAGGAGAGCCCTGAGCCCGGGCCGAAGAGAGCGGGCCGGACATGCCCCACCTCTGCCCGGTCTCTCTCGATCTGATTGCCCCTCTGGAATCAAGTCCCTTGGCTTGGAGATGCGGCACTGTCTCCAATCCTGCGAGCAGGGGGATTCCGCCTACGGGCGGGGGTAAGGTGTCCAGAACTCCCGCCACCGTCCAGGATCTACTACCCTGGAGGTGCTTCTGCTCTGCCCCGGTGCTCCAAAGCACAGGCCGGGATTGTATCTCCAGTATTTCACAGTTTAACCTCTCTGTTCCGGGACAGAACGGGACTGGACATGGTGCAGGGACGAGTTCTGGGACCTGGAAGCTGAGTGGGACCTGAGGTCTTTAGGGACTTGGTGAAGCCGGAGAGTCAGGGGCCAGCAATAATATTGGCGTTGCAAATTCGTGGTGAGGTGGAGCGGTTGGGCACCCTGGGGCGGGCGCCGCCCTAGGGGTGAATCTGAGGATGCTGGCATATCTACTATGCTTGGCATCTCTGCTAATCAATGTACCCCTTTCAAAAACACCTGCTTGGCAGAGTGGTTATTTCTTTAAAAACAAAAACCTGGCCTGCGCCCACAGACACAACAGGGTTTGCACATGGAGGGATCACCATCCCTGAGCATAGCGCAGAGGGCAGAAACCCCAAGACTCGGGTTTGGTAGCGGGCGCGGCCGAGAGGCCCGGGACCCAAGGTTCGGCTTAAGTCAGTCTCTACCCGTAGGCGCGCGGACCCGCGCCCATCGCCGTCTGAAGCCTTCCTTCCCTCCCCCCCACCCCCTATAAAAGTCCGGAGCGGCGCGGCGGCAGCACTGCTGCTCTCCCGGCCTCTCGGACTGCTCGGCCGGCCCGGTCCGCCCCGTCTGGCGCGCTGAGCAGGCTGGGCCGCAGCTCGGACACCCTTTCCCGGCTTTGGGCCCGAAGTGCGGGGCGGCGCGCTGGGGGCGCGGCGTGTCTGGGGACATCTTGTGATGTTGGCAAGAACAGGACATGATCTCACATGGCGAGAAGCTCTTTAGTTCCTTAATCATTTCACGGTGCCTTCGGACGCTTTTTTTCCACCTAAAACGTTTAGTTTCAGCTCAGTGATCAGCTACCCCAGCTCGGCGGGGGAGCGGAAGGGTTGAATTATTCCAACCTGTGAGCGGCCCCTGGCATTAAAAAAAAAAAAAAAAAAAACACTAAAAAAAAAAAAAAAAAAAAAAGTGGAAACTTTCCCCTCTGTCCATTCCATCAAGTCCTGAAATATCAAAATGGATTTAGAGAAAAATTACCCGACTCCTCGGACCGGCAGGACAGGTAGGACCGCGATACGGGCGCCAGACGTGCGAACGCTGGGACACAACCGGGTACTGGTCCCTTCGCAGGGCGACCCTTGGAGGAGGAGGAGGGAGTGCGTCGCATTTTCTCAGGGATTGATTGTATGTCTGTGTGTCTCTTCGCCGATCTGTTCATATGCTTCTGTATCAATACAAGTGTCTTCGAGTTTGCCTGGTTTTTTTTTTTTTCTCGTTTCTCAATGTTTTGTTTTTTTTGGTGTCTATCTAGAGGTATCCAAGTTTGTGTCTGTGTTTACATAAGGAGCTCATTGTTTACACGAGTGACAAAAAGTTTGTCCCCATTTTCAGAATTTCTGAGCTCCTGTCTGAGAGTTTGTGTGCCGGTTGTTTCTTAAGACCCTTGAATGTATTAGTGTATGAGTTGGTGTTTGTATGTTCTAAGTATCCAAAATGAGTGTCTATGAGTGTTATGTATATAACTTGGATAAGTATCTGAGTGCATATCTACTGCTTTAAGGGTTTGTGTTGACCAGTCATATCTCAAGTGATTTGGGAAGTGAGAAAGGATGATGTCTCTGACCGCTGCATTTTTGGTGTCCTTTAACAGTTGTCTAGTGTATACATGCCAAAGCACAAAAATGTCTGGCTGTAGGCACAGATGTGGATCTGGGGCCTACTGGGGTGTCTACTGTTCTAAGCTTGTGCAGTCAGGCCCAAGTCCCATTTGTTGAGAGGTGAAACCATGAGTAGAGGTGATACTGCTTCACTCTTTGGGCACTGTTGAGGTTGGTATTGGTATAAAAGGGTCTCTTGTGTCAGGCATGATCTTGGCATGTGAGACTGGCCAGCCTCTAGGCTGCTGAGCACAGTTTTTAAGGCTCTCTGGCCTATCTCCTTTTACCTAGACTAGCCTTTGGCACTGGCGTGTGTGTGTGTGTGTGTGTGTGCGTGTGTGTGTATTTTTATAGGTATTTTTATCCTGTGGATGCCGATACAATGGAGAGTATCAGTGGGTGGATGTTTGTACCTGGCCTGGGCATTTAGCTCAGGTGACTATGCACACAGGCTTTCTTGGCACAGGGTTCAAGATTCTCCCCAACAGGCCCAGGAAATGGGGAGCAGGGTGTGTCTACATCTGAGAGGAAGTGGCAGGGGCAGTAGTCTCTGACTACCCCAAGGCATAAGCTGGTCTTTGGGCCTATTTCACTCATTAGACCATAGTGCCAACCCCTTCACAAACACACTCTCAGTTCTGGTGGGAGCCTTCTGCCCTCTCCCCAGGCCATCTGTGAGCCCCTACCTTTACTTTATCCTCCACTAAAGATCAAAGAACAGAAAGGGCTAAACTTAGAACCCCAACTCAGGACAACTCCTTATGTACAGATGTGTTTTCAAAATGTTGAGAAAAAAAAACAAAAAAACCCCAAAATGTTGAGAACAGAAATCTAAGAAAGGGTGAGTGTTGCAGCAAGAGTGTTCCGGGAATGAGGACACAGAGAAAGGAACCTGAAAACCTCTGCTTCTCTGTCTGCAATTCCCAGATAGCTTTCCTTTCCCCAAGTGGTGGGGCCCTTCAGTAGATAGGATGCCTACAGAGCCCTGTGGCTGGGATTAGGATTTGTGCATGTGTTGGAAACAAGTTGGAGGCGTGAGGATCAAGGAGTGTCTGTGGTCCACCGGCTGCCTCTTCCAACAAGCTGTCCACTAAGAATGTAATTCATAGCGGTCGATGGGCTCTTTGATTAGTTCAATCGCCTGAATAATCGTTTAATCAATAAAGCATTTCATTCCCCCAGGAGCTGGACTGGGTGGGGATGGGGGCTGCTTAGCAGGGCTGGAGTTTAAAGTCCTGAGAGCCACGCCCCTTCCTCCAAGAAGGGTTGTAGTAAGGACCACTTTCTCTGGGAAAGGGTGACAGCTCATGTGATCCTGCACTTCTGCCCGGCAGCACAGGTCTGGACCCCCGCTGGGGAAGAGGGAGAAGGCTGCGGAGCAATCCAGACTGGTGCTAAAGGGGTGTCTGTGTCTGTTTGCTTTGAGGCCTTCTCCTCTCTCCCAGCTTCTAGACCTTTCATAGGTCACCAGACGTCCCTTTTCTTCCTTAAGAACCATTTTTCGTTCCTTCCCCCAACTTTAGACTCCTCATCCGTACAATGGTAAGAGAGTAGGTCCTTCTGGCTAGGTCAGCAGTTAGACAAGGTCAGCAGTCAGCATTTAAGGATTCCACACACCCCCTGCCCACCCCCACCCCCGTCTCTTCCTTATAGTATGAGAACAGAAAAAAAAGCATTTCAGAGAGGGCAGAAACTTAGGGAGATCATAAAGCAGAGTTTAAAGTGGGAATGGGTTTGGAAGGAGATCTCTCTGCCCTTAGACTTCTAATTCCTGCTGGGGGAGAAAATAGCTCCCCCGCCCCACTCATGGATGCCTATTGCAGAAAAACTACTATTAGGCAAGTAACTGCAGTGGGAACTCTTGAGTCCCTAGGCCCGGGAGACCTAGATAGGCTGAACACGTTCTCAGTGGGCACTAGTATTCAGTCTCAGAACTCTGGAATGAGCCCAGGATGAAATGATACTGCTATTCCCATCGATAGAACTTCATCTCACAGAGCTTTGGGAAGTGGGATCTCAGAGGTTCTCTGCATTAGCTGCACAAAAAGCTAAGGCCTTAGGAAAAAGGGCTGCCCAGTCCTAAGGGTGTGTGTGTGGGGGGGTGTGGGGGTGTGGTTTGTCCTGGTGTTCCTGTTCTGCAGAAGTGGGGGGAAATGGGGACAGATTGGTAACAATAACAAACTCCAACACAGGCAGAGTACACTTTCAAAAAATCAGTTGAGTTCTTCTCTGTCCCTCTTCAGCAACTCCTGCAAACAGAGCTGAGCTGAGTAAGGCAGTTCTTCATCAAGGTGAAAGAATCATGCAGGAATATCTGTGCCCTGACTTGGTGTGTAATTGCACATCAGTCGCTTTTCCTCTTTGATGCTTTTTAAAAGGAAGGTTAAAGATAACCTATCAGGTCAGAACAGTAATGCACAGGGAATCTCTGATCTTTCCCAAACTTAGCAACCCGTCTAAGCCCTGTAAAGTCGCCTTTTGCCCCAAGTATGAACAGGGAAATAGGCTGGACTTGGGTTGCAGGAACTGATCTCAGGCTTGTAGTAGAGCATTGCAGTAACCCCAGTATCCTGATACTACTGTTACCCTGTGAGTTGGAGGGAGTGGTAAGAAAGCCAGGAGGAGTGTGTGTGTGTGTGTGTGTGTGTGTGTGTGTGTGTGTGTGTGTGTGTGTGTCCCCAAATGAGGTCTCTGGCTACAGAAGGAGGTGGACCCTTTCAGAAAGGTGCTCTCAAACATTATTCTCAATAGGCTTTCTTCCAATAGCAAACTTTCCAAGGCCGTTCGATTTGTATAAATTGGGTTGCTTTTTGGGTGGTTTTCGTTCTAAGTTTCAGCCCCAGGGGGCCTAGCATAGCACTGTGCCCAAAGCTTTGTTGCTGGGAGAAGGAAGCAGGGCGACTTTCACTGGGCAATGTTGGACCACGTTCAGGTTCAGTGCGCCAGCGATACTTGTTCCTTGGTAGTCTTTTTCTCCTAGTTCCAGAATGCAGCTCCTGGGCGTTCTACGGAGGAGAACCCAGTTCCGCCAAGGAATAGCTGTGTTATCTCTGACTAGTCATGTAACTTCTCTGGGCTGCCGTTTGGTGACCTGTAACGCTCTGTAGGTGGCCACGATATGCGGTGTGGTCGCGCCTTTGGGGGTTAAAAGTTCCCGAAGGGTATCTTGCTCCGGGCGGGGCAGGGGCGGGGAATAATCTCCAGTCGGAAACTTCATTTTCCCCAAACACGGTGAAGTTGGAGAGTTAGCAGCTTACTCCATACTGGTGAGGCTGGTCCTGTGAATTGGGGTTCCTGCCAAGGACAAACACCTGCTGTGCGAAAAGGGGATTCCGTGCTGCTCCTGTCGGGATAATACCTACAGTTTCACCCTGTCCCCAAAATGCCCCCGGCGAATGTCTATGCCGCTCAGGAAAAAGAGCTTTTTTAGGCATTTCCCAGCGGGGTTCTTTGATTTGTCAGTATCCTTCCTTCCCCAACAACATGCAGCCATGCGGAGAGGTCTAGAAAGGCACTTAGAAAGATTTCCAGCCCATCATCTTTCTTCTGCCCTGGACTTACTGTGTGTGTGAGCTTGGACAAGTCACATAATTCCCTCCTGGCCTCAGGTTCCACATCGGTAAAATGGGAAAAAGCACAACCTCAGAACTCTTTCAACTCTAAGATGCTAAATCTGAGTGTGTAGTAGGCACAAGCTCAAAAAGTAGGGCCAGGGGTGGGGATGTCACTTGCTTCCTGTCTCAGAGCATTCCCACACTCCTGCCTGTCCAGTGAGAAAGCAGGACTGTGACCTCAAGTCTGGCCTGGGGCTCTCAATTCTAGTAATTTCTGATCCACAGGGCATCAACAGATGGACCTAACACAGGAACCTATGTCCATCCCAGTCCTTTTCCTGTTTGATCTTCTTGCTCCAAGGCAGAGGTAGGATTGGGGTCACAGATCCAGACTGGTGGGGTTTCAGACAAAGGAGAGATAATACCTCTACTTCACCCCACCCCATCCCACACTGAAGCCTCTTGGGTCTCTAGGGGCCCCCACTGGGCCGTTTGCTGCAGCTGTGCCCTGGCAGATATTATGTCAGGGACTGGTGTCTCAGCACCGGAAACTTGTCTACCGGTTAGGGGCAGCTGGGTTTAGGACAGCCACAGAAAGTGGGCCCCAAGGCAGACCCAGTATAGAGGTGGGGGGGGATGTGGTAGGGGAAAAAGAGGGAAAGACTGGCCGAGAGTGAAGCCAGTGGGTGACCGGGGAGTCTTCTCAGGATCACCCTGTGCTCTGTTCTCCTTACAAGCCTATATCTATAGTGGGCATCTCTGAATCCTCGTTTTGGTGGATTTGTGTTTAATATTAGAGAAATATCACTTAAAAATTAAAAATTGGGGCCATTGCCATGAGCTGCTGGGAAAGGAGAATGTTGCTAAGGCTAGGCCCTTGCACACCGTAGGGCTCATAGAACTGTAGCCTCCTAGATGAGGAATGGCTGACACATGGTTCCTTTTCAAGGTTCAGTTACTTTGTAGTTCTAGAGACTTACACTCCTGAGAAATAGACTCCCTGGTTAAAGACCTCTTTTTGGTCAGGAAAGTAATGCTAGAAATCCATCCATTTTGCATAAAAGCTGAAGTACCTTCTCCAGGAAGGGGAAGGTCAGATTTTCCCAACTTCTGGAAGCTGCAGCTGAACACGTCTGTCTGCTGGCAGAAGCAATTCTGTCTCCAGCACAGGCCTCTTGGAAATCAAAGAAGCCTGGTCTCCAGTGCTAATGAGGGTCCTAGAAGCAGTCAGTGGTATTCTATCTGCAAGGGTCCGGTGAAGTGGTGCCAGTGGTGCTAGAATGCTGCAGCTTTCAAAAGGCCTGTGCTGGAGGCAGAATTGCTTCTGCCAGCAGACAGACATGTTCAGCTGCAGCCCTCAAAACCTGTGCCAGCTCCTGGTTTGGGGATGGAAAGAGGGCTTAGTGCTCTGTCTTGGTGCAGCCTGATCCAAAGCTGTAGAGTAGCTTCTTCCCTGAGGAAGGCTTTGGTTACTAACTTTAAAGGAGTAAGAGATAGCCTTTTCCCCAGTTTGCCTTTGGTTAATGCAGAATTGGTAGTCTTGAAGATAAAGTGAGGGAAGTGAGAGGACAAAGAGGAAGTGGCTGTGGTTTAGTAAGTACTTAATAAAATTGAGAAATATTTCTGCTGGAAGGAGCCTTCATCACAAACTGGTTAACTGCCCATTTTACAGATGAGGAAAATGAAGTCAGAACTGTCAGGTATCTGCACACTGTGAGTCTATCACTTACACTGAACGCGGGATTTCTTCTGCTCTCCATGTCTTCCTCCAACATCCATGGGTGATTTTGTTTTGTTTTTCCTTTTGGAGTCTCTCCTTACTCTCACCTTCACCCTCACCCTCACCTTGGTTGCCCCCAACATCTCAGGGAATCCCAGGATCCCATTGCCAAGATGAGGGGGTAGGGCTCGTGCGAGATCAGCTACGGGACTCTCCCAGTACTGCGTGGGCCCTCTGCCCCTTCCCCTGCCCCCATCAACCATCCACTAGGCCTTGGCCCCGCGTGTTTGTCAATGAACGTGGCGCCGCCGCTTGGGCCCCGCCCCCCATTCTTTCTCATTGCCCAGGTATCCGCTAATCAGGCGGAGCCCGCGGGTTGTTTAGCCAATGGGGCAGTGTTTCGGGCCAGGACCTGAAGCTGCCATTCTGATTGGCTCAATTGGGCATGATTGGCAGGTTAACCCCCGCCCCGCCCCCTCCCGGAGGGAGGCTGAGCCCCGGGCGGCGCTGTCCACACGCAGCGGGTCCTGAAAGCGGCTCCGGGGCGGCGCGGTGGCGCACTGTGCGCGCCGAGCAGGCGGAGGGCTAGCGCCGGCGGCAGGAGCGTCAGCGTGGACAGTCAAAGCCGGCAGTGGCTTCATCTCAGCACCGACAGTCCCGGCGGCCTTGGTAGCGGGGGCCCTCCGGCTCCCTCCTCAGTCCCTCGCTCCTCGCCTGGGGCGGGCGCGGCGCTGTCCCGGAAGAGGCTTCTGGAAGGCAGTCCGAGGAGACCCCGAGGGCGGGCAGAGGGCTCGAAGAGTTGGCCGGCGTGAGGCAGAGAGCCAGACGAGAAGGAGCCGGTCGCGGTTGTCCCCATTCCTGGTCCCAGCGATGGGGGAACGGCGGGGGCCGCGGGAACTTTGAAGGCAACGGGTTCCAGGGTTTGAGGCTTGCCAGCTCCTGCGGAACTCCGGCGGCTCTCGGCCACGCCAGCAGAGGCGGAAGCATCTCTGAGCCCACCGGGGCCCCTGTGCGGCTAGAGAAGTTCTTTGCAACTTCGTCCCAGACGGCTGAGAGCCAGTTGCAGAGAGGCTGAGGGGGCAAGTCGGAGCCCCAGGGACTCAGAAAAGCAGAGAGAGAAAGGACCTGGAGGAGACGGAGGGAGCGAGGAGGGATCCTAGAGCAGCGAGGCCGCGGAACCAGTCTGGCATCCCGCGAGCCTCGCTGCTCCCTGAGTGCAGCTAAGGACCGTGTGCTCCGGTGGCCTTTGCTCAGAACAGCTCCTGCCGGGGATAGGGGGCTCCTAGTCGACCTGGAGGTGGGCCCCTACGCTATGTGCCCGAAGCCGCCGGTGCACTGGCCGCAGCTACCCGCGGCTGGGCCGGGAGCCGCCGCTTGAGCCAGCCAGGGAACGAAGCCGGCAGAGTTGGGCGCCGGCTCCCAGACTGTGCTAGCGCTGTTTCCCGCCTCTGCGCAGTACTCTACAATCTTTGGCAGGGAGACTCTGAGAGTGACCTCAGGTTCCGGCGGTGTTTTCTGCTCGGCTCGCACGGTGCCCGGCCTGGTGGCGTGGTTCCCTAGCCGCCCTGGGCAGCCCCTTGGCGCCGGGAGGCGGAGGCGTGGGCCGGCCTGCAGTCTGGAGCGCCCCGATGGAAATACACTGTAAGCACGACCCGTTTGCATCCATGCATAGTAAGTAGGCGGCGAGATCGCTTCTCTCACTCTCCAGCCGGGATCGGGTTGCGGGTATCCGACCGCGGGGCAGGTACTGAGGCCGGGAGAACCCCGGACCTCTGTGGCTGCATAGCCAACTTTGCCAAGTGCAAGGGCTCCTAAGCGGGGGACATGGAACAATGCGCCTGGACGCACTTGCCCGAACACCTGGTCTGGGAATCCCGCCTCCAGCAACTCCAGCATAGGCAGTCCGCTGCAGCCTTCCTCGGGCTCCAGCAGCGACAACTCCGAGCATCCACAGAACCTTGCTTCAGGACTTGTAGAGGGCTTAGGGCTGGCCCAGCTGGAGGGCAAGAAGTTATAGTGAGAGGTCAGTCTGACTCTCAGACAGTGCCCCACACCCCATTCCTGACGGCGCCTTTTTTCAGTCGGTGCTGATCAAGACTAGTACTTGGAGGGAAAGTGGATTCCTGACCAGTTCCCGAATGTGTGAAGGAAGACGTTGAGAGCTAAGAGAGGACAAGAGATCCGAGGCTCCAAAGGCAACCTGGAGTTAAGGAGGGGGGTTTGAAAAATCAACGAAGTCTGGGTCCCTGAGCTAATCTTTGGTTTAGGAGGCTGCCAGTTCATACAGAGACCCTTAAGGATCCCATTGGGTCCTTCTCTGTAGGATGCCTGGTTCATGATGGCTCCTTCCCTAGAAAGAAAGGAGAGAGGGAGAGAGAGAGAGAGAGAGAGAGTAAGAAAAGCCAATTAGTCACCACACAGGCGCTCCCCCCCTCTCTTCTGAAAGCGGAGGAGTGTGTAGGAGACGGGAAGGGTCATTTCGGGCGAGGGCAAGGCCTTCCTGGTTGCCTAATTCAAGGGATCCTGCCACTTCACCCATAGCACACCCGCCAGTGAGATGAGCGCTCCTCTCACGGTGAGTTAACGCCAGATTAGATTCGGAGATTTCAAGGAAATTCCAAGCGGAACGAATCATGTTTTCCTTCTGTTGGCTGGAGAACAGGCTGGGGAAAGCGCCAGGCTTTGGCAGCCTTCAGCCGGATGCCAGGCTCGGATCTCTGCTAGCTGCAGGTCAGGGAGTTGCTCCCTGGTTAGGAGCTCTCTCCAAGCTCTGCTCCCCTCAGATAATCAGGGGTCTGGCTTCCCTAGCCACTGGTCCCCTATTTAACAAAGGCAGCAGAGACCCGGTTGGAGAGAAGGCGAGCTTCCAGGGTGAGAATGTCTGTGTCTTCCACGGAGGGCCGAGTGGCCTGGCAAGCAAGGGAAGGCTTGTCTAGGCAGCGGGGCTGGCTACAGGCAGGTCAGTTTCTCTTTGTGTCGGTATCCCAGAGTCGGAGGTAATTCTCCAAAGCAGTGGGGCGTTTTAGTGAGGAAAGCCGCTTGCTCTGGTCCCAGCCCACGCAAACGATTCTTCACGGTTTGGGGCCAGGGCTCAAATGGCTTCCAGTTCATGGTGACCCCGGCGACCTCCGCAGTCTTTTCCTGCTCAGACTTGAGCCTGGCTCTGGAGAAGCAGCTCTGGTCTTATAGAGTGAATCAGAGAACAAATGAATTGGGGGTAATATTCTGAGAGATGCAAGCCCTTGGCTCAGTCAAGAAGTAACTGGGGAATAAGATGTGGAGGATTGGCCTCTGTGCTTCTCCTTGCTGGCAGGAATTCACAGGCCTCCCTGCTTCCTTCTGCCCTGTGCTGAGTTGCTCAGAGGTGGTGTCCCAGCCCTTGGGAGACAGCACAAGACTTGGTGGTCTCCTCGATGTGCATCAGTACGGAGCTTCTTGCAGGTGCTGGTTAACGAACTGCTAATGTCTGTGCCTCCTTTGCCTTGGCCTTCAGTCCGTCCCAGCTTTCCTTTTCCATTTCCTTGGCCGCACAGTGGGGGCTCGGCCCCAGCCAGGCTAGTTTTCAAAGTTGGTGGAAGTTCTTGGTTTCTTTAGAAAAAGCTTTGGTTCTGGCACCCAAAGCTGTTTGCTTGCACAATATAGGCCTGCTTTGGTGCCCAACTTGTGGACGATAAGGGTGGGATGGGGCAGATGGATCCTGGGAGATGGCTGGGGTAAAAGTTGGGGCTTGGACAGTGTCCCACTTCTTCATTTTCCTGCTGCTGGTCAGTCCCCGACTCACTGCAGGATCAGTTCTGTGAAGAGGGCCAGGTACTGCCAGGAAATGGGCTTATGAGTTCAAAGCTGGCCCTCCTCTTATAACATGTTCATCATTCACATCAGCACAACAGCCTCCTCTAAGATGTTTCCTTCTCCCAAGCATCTGTACCAGTTACAAAGGATTTCTGTAACCAATACCCTACCTGAGTGTCACCCAGACCTTCAGTTATACCCATTTTTTAGAATATGATACTGAGGTCGGAGAAATAAAAGGATTGACAAAAGTTCATATGGGTAAAGCTGGAGCTGCTTCTTAGGTCTCCCTGGCATAAACACTGGGCTCTGGAGGATTTGTGGATGTGGAGACAGGACTCAGACTCCAGAGAGGGCAGTGGACTGTGAGGGTGAGTACACTTGTGCAAGGCTCTCACTCTGTGTAATCCAACCATATGTGTCCACAACCCCACTTTTCATGTGTGTCAGCACTTATCTACCCTTTGGAGAGTCCACTGGGGAGATTTCATCCTTGCCCTTTCCCTGCGCTTCTGTTTGCATGTCTGTGTATACCTCTCTGGTGAATCTAGGAGGAATTTCAATGACCCTGTGGGTCCTGTAGTTCAATCCACAGCTGAGTCAGCAGAGACCCTCCCCTCGGGATGTTATGGACAGCCGCTGTCTTGGAGTGGGCAGGGCTTTGATGTGCAGCATGTCCTTATCAGGCCTTGAGTAGCATCTGTGGAAGCCAACCCCTTCCAGACTAGAGCCACAAAAGCCCTAAGGGCATCTTCAATTCAACCCTTCTTCCTCCAGTTCTCTCCAAATCCAGTTCTGACTGCCCTGTGGAAGCTGGTTTGTTTCCCTTGTATCTGTTTCCTATTTTTGAACTGATTTATGTGTTCATCTCTGCCAGTCTCTCACTAAATTGTATTTTTTTCTGGAAAGATTAACACTTTTTCAATAAATGAGTCTTCACCTAGCTACAGTCCACAGGAAGTAAAAGCCGGGACTTGGGTTCTCCAACAACATATAGAGCTGGAGTTGGGAGCCCCAGGAGCACAAAGGTCCCCCTTTACAGAAGTCTCTGTCTTGCAGATACCTCCTTCCTAGGCTTTTTCTATTTTCTCTTCTGTTCTTCGCCATCCTGATTTTTTCATTCCTTTTCCTCTCCTCTGCCTGCCTAATCTGCTTTCTTTCCAAGATCTCTGTCTTTGCTGTCTGTCTTGTGTAGTTCTTACTCTTTGCAACCTTTCCACATATTTCTCTTTTCCTCTTTTCTTCCCTTGTCCCACCTCCTCTCTCCCAGACTTTCATCTTCCTTTCTTTCCAATCCCAGGATCAGTGACTTACCTCAAACCACAGCTGTAAATTTCCTCACTGACACTCTTGAAGAGCTCCGTTGGATAAGGACTTTCCCTTCTCTTTCTTTTCCTTTCTCTTTCTTTCTTTTTTCCCATCTTTCCTTCCTTCCTTCTTTTCTTTTTATTTTTTAAATATCTGAAATGTTTCAGAACAACCGTAACTGATTAAACCTGATTTTGAAAATCAGAGAAAAATTCAGCATAGAACTGGAACTAAATACTGCAGGTATCTATGCAATTGTGTGCGGTTTTAAAATAAGCGTTCAGCTTGGAAATTTTGGAAAATATTTGTGGAAACTTCAGTGGATTGTTCGGTTACTTTTAAGGATGTGGTTATGCTATACATGTTTTTGCCTCCTTTATTTTAGATGTTGTTGATGAACGTGAGTAGTAGATGAGTGCTGAGGGAAAATGGCTGAGATGAGGTGGCTCTTTTATGTTTTAGAGTATGAGTGCTGTGGCATCCCATATGCAGTGCCCAGTTAAGGAGGAGGTTTCCTCCTGCTTTGCTTCTGAGCTGCCAGCAGCATCACTGTATGCCTGGACTTAGCTTTTGGCTCCAATCCCCAGCAACATCAGTTAGTGGCTGATTAACAGCTACAAGGTCAATGATGTTCCTACATTGGATCACTTTATGTTTCCCGGTGTGGCTTTTCAATTTACGTAGGTCCTTGTCTCCCTCTAGACGGTCTGTGATGTAAGAGAAAGGAACGTGTGCATGGACTCCTTTTACTTAAAACCCATCCCAGAGCTGTTGTAAAATCTGGGACTCAGAAGCTTTCTTCAGTTCCTTTATCCACACTCACCCCCCTCTAACCAACTTAAAGCAGCTTGTCAGTTGCAAAGCACTCCAAAAATTCCAGGGAAATGCTTTTATAACAAGTCTCGATGCAGTGAAGTGGAATGTGCTGTGTGTAGAAGATCCTATGACCCATTTCTTTTGTGTGCTCTGAGAGGGTACAGTGGTCAAGTCTGCATGTCAACCTCACCTTCTTAAAGGGCTTAAAATTTTTTTTAATTAAGACAGTGGTTAGGTTTTGTTTCAGTAGATACTCTGCAGATACTATTACATTTTTAAAAAGTCCTTAGCCCTTAAATTAGATTGAATTGATTTAAAACATTTTTTTCCTGAGATGATATACTGATATAGTCCTTTTTATTTTCAAAAATATTTGTTAGAAAGAGAAGAGTTGGGTTTTTTCCTCTTTACATTTGCCGTATTTTAAAACATAATTTTTCCCCTGTATGATCTTTCTTAGACTTAAGCATGATGTAGTCAGTTGTTCCTCTCTGTAATCTATAGTTAGTATAGATTGGGGTCTTCCAATATTTCATTGTTAAAAACACTTATGAGGAAAAGTCTAGTAATTAAGGGAAACATGGTTTCTCTTCAGGTCGTATAAATCTTTCACCTTTTAAAGGAAACATAGTGTGGTGAAACTTGCTATCAACAGCTCAAGTAACTGGCTGCAGATGGACAAAGGCTAAGATTAATTTAAAAAAGCAATCTAGGGCCCTCATGTACGCACAATTGGATTTCAGGCTCACAAAACACCCAGCCTGCTTGCCATTTGTGAACGGAGGGATTTTGGGTTTCTGTTATGTGACTGGTTCTAACTACCCTTCCCCTTGCCTTTTGTTTCTGATCTGTTTCAGGACATGGAGGAGTGAATCAGCTTGGGGGGGTTTTTGTGAATGGACGGCCACTCCCGGATGTAGTCCGCCAAAGGATAGTGGAACTTGCTCATCAAGGTGTCAGGCCCTGCGACATCTCCAGGCAGCTTCGGGTCAGCCATGGTTGTGTCAGCAAAATTCTTGGCAGGTAAAGGCAGGAGCTCTAGGCTTCCCTTGATCTTTCAAATAAAAACCTAAAAGATGAACCAGCAACTATCCAATGTGCCCATATCATAGTGAGGATCATTGTGGCATTTGCCCTCTGTGCATAGCACTTTAGAGGTTAGAAAATCTTTCTGAAGCCATCCAATTCAAAGTAGTCCTGGGAAACCCCTGTCTCAAGTAACATGTGGAATACGGTGACTAGGGAGGGACTGGTTTCCGAAAGCTTGGGGAATTATTATAAAGAACACAAGAATAAGAAACGCTCGGGAATTTCCCCTACACATCTTAGGTGGCTTAGGACTCTGGGCAGGGCTGGATGGAGACTCTAATATCACACAACAAGAGTTCAGAGTTCAGTGTTTCCTTTTCTTTTCTTTTATTTCTTCTTTCATTTTTTTGGTGGGGGTATTGAAACCAGGGCCTTGTGCATGGTTAGCACGTGCTCGACCACTGAGCTATAGCTGCAGCCCTCAATGTTTCATTTTAACATTTTCAAAAAAGCATATTCTACTTTCAAAAGTCAGTGTTCATTTTCAGTTTTGGGTTATTATCAGCCTTATTAAGTTGAACTGCAGTATTTTCTTATATATGTTTTGTTTCTTTGTAGTGACAGGCATCCTAAGTGTGTATTAAATTAGGAAAAAAGGAAACTGGGAAATGCTAACTTTCAAATCTCACATTTGAAAATTGATATTTGACCGAGTGATTTGCTGCAAGTGAAATACTAACAATGAGGAGTCTCCCAAAGGGCTGTATAGTGTTACTTTTAGTGTTACTGTTTATTTTCTCAGTGGCCTCGGCTCGATCCAGTCAAGCATGTTTTCAGATGAGGAAACCTAGTGTGCTGGAGTGACTGACCCAGGTTTATCTGGCCAGCATACGCGGGCCTAGCTCGTCAATGCTTTCTATTTCTTCTCCCAGGCCACAAAACAACCTTTGTCCTGTAGCTTGCATTACAGTTTGAGAACAGGTGCCTGAATAAAAAATAAATATTCTAAAATATGTCAGTGACATTATGATTTTTGCTTGCCTTTTTCCTTCCATTTGTTGAAATTCAAGAAATGCTCACAGATGGAGGGAACAGCAGTGTCAAATAATCTTACAGAGTCTTGCTCGAGGTCAAAGGAAGGAATTTCAGGGCCAAGAGTCTGGTAGTTTCTTTAGGGTCCTTGATCCCTGTGTTTGTTTCTCCTCTCTCTGCTCGGCACAGGTCACCTCAGCTGTGCAGGCTGAGGGTCCGCTCTTGTTTAGCACTCAGCTCGCAAATGAGCCCTAGCCAGAGTTCAGAGAGTACTGCAGGAAGTCAGCCTAGTGTTCTTGTTAGATGGTGGCTTTAAACAGGAGGATGAGAACCGAGAGTAGCAGAAGAAAGTAGCAAACACAGAGGTAGGGAAAAGATAGAGAAGACAAAGAGGAAAACAAATGGCTTTAAATTGAGAACTAGAGATAGAGAAGCAAATACAAGATAAGAGAGAGAAAAAGAGAGAAAAGAAATATTTTAGGCTATCTCAGCATCAGACTTTGAGAGCTAAAAGTGTCTCAGATATATCTTCTTTTGAAGCTTCTTTGTACTGAGGGAGAGGGAGACAGAAAGAAGGCCCTTTCTTTGTTTTTGCTGAGACATCTTTGCTGAGCCGACATTTTGCTCGCTGTTTGAAATCTTCGAGATACGGAGCCTTTCTCTGAGGGGACATCCAAGTGCTCCAGTCCTCACATTCTGCTGTCCCATGGAGACTAAGGGGGACAGAGACCTTTCCAAGCCCTGGCAGCAGCCTCCCGCGTTCCAGAATAGATTTGTCACTAGGTAGAGTGGCACTTGGAAGTTATGCGCCGCTCTGGTGCCTGGCCGTTTAAGTTGTCAACAATAAATTGGAATTTCATAGCTCATTATTTTCATAACTAAGAACTACAGTGGACAAAATGTCACTCTAATTAGAACTGCCTTTTAAGAAACAAGTTCAGCCCTAAAATAGTGTGACTGGGAATTTCTGAATTGGTGCTCTCCCATCCACAGATTTTTTTTTTGGTCACTAAAGAATTTGATGGGACAGATTTTAGACAGCATGTGGTGTGTGTGGCGGTTGTGCTTTGCAGAGGTTGTGTGGCAAGGCAAGCAAAGTCCCTGGGGCGGGCAGGCAGGACCCCTGTCCCCTCAGGAAGGTGGGCGGTCTGCCAGGACTGTGGGCATTCAGAGCACAAGGCTGTGGAGGGGCTGGAGAGGCACGACTTGGTGGCATGTGAGGCTGAGTTAAATCCACCCCAAGCCTGGCTGTTGTTGTCTCTCAGTGGAGCTTGGTTATTTGGAATTGGGTGGTGTGTTAAATAATAAAAACAAACATTTTAATCCTCAACTTGTGCTCTTTATTTTATGCTTTGCAAAAGCTTTTTCATAACTGTTTGGTATTTATGTCTTCACAACAGCCCTACAATCAGACAGGGCAAACACCTTCCCGCTATGCTATAGGTGAGATAACTGAAGCTTAGAGAGGGTAAGTGAATTGGCCAAGATCACACAGCCAAATGAGTGTCAGAGCCACTCACAAACATCCACTTGCCTCCCTAACCAATGCTGTCTGCACTGAGGGGCGCTGCGTGTTGGTGGCTGCTGTATGTCTTTTGTCTGTGAGCCAAAAGGCTGCACGGCTGTTTTGCTGAGATGAAAAGAGGGTTATTAAGTCTGAATCCTCACTTGACACAGTTGCGAGTTGGGGTTTCAGGAGTGTCAGTGCTGCCTTCCAGAGGCCTGGCCCACGTGTCAGTCAAAAGGGAGACAGAGATCTCTCATTGCAAGACTACGGCCTCCTATGGCTGGCACTGCTCAGGTGGGATGGGTGCGGAACTCTGCACCCTGTCACCTGCCAGCCATGTATTTGGGGGGGGATCTTCATCCTGCCATTTTCCCGTTGCTGTGTGAATGGTGCAGTCCCATGTGATGATCGTATTTTGAATATCTAACAGAGGATTGCCTATATCTGTAACTCCTGCCCTGAGACTGTCCCTGTCCTAACAGGCATTTTTTGACTATTCAGTGTATGAATTAAAGATGATCTCAAAGGATTGGTATAAGGATCAAGATAATTTGAAGAAGAGCACTGTAAACTGTAGAATGTTGTGCCTAGATAATGGGTTGTCACATTATAGTAGGAATGGACTTTCTGTTGTAAAATTGGCAGGACAATTGGAGGCTGCAGAGATTGTTGTGCACCTGGATTTAGATCTTTTCTAGATTTCTAGCAAAAAAAAAAAATTTAGAATATTTTGAGAAACCTGTTGTGACTAATAATTTACTAGCAAATTACAGAAAATTGTTTTCAACACTTTTTCAGGAAGAGAAAGGATAGACTGAGTTTTGTTTTATGGTCAAATTTTGTATGACTCTTCTCAATGAAAAATAGAATTTTGACTTCTAGATCACTGTTCCTCAATTATTTCTTTCCTTCTAGAATATTCACTAACGTGGCTATAAACAGACTAACTCAAGTTGATAATTGCAACACCTATGAATGTTACCAGTTACTGTTCCTGGGTAATATTTCTACCCATTCCAGGATTATCTCATACCCTTACCTCTTGTAAACTTTTGTTAGGTTAAAACATCCCTGTTTATTTCTAAAATATCTTTTGGTTAAAAAATTCCAACTGTAAGATAATCTCTTTTAGAAGAGGACCCCCACCATTTCTCTGTAAATACTGAGAGAGACGTTCAGTGATGGCTTATATTTAGAAAAAGCATCGAGTTATTTTTTTTTTTCCCCTGAAATGATCTTTCATGGCATTCTTCTCCCTGGTCTCGGTTTTACTGTAAGACCCTGACATCCTATTTGCGTTAACGAGGAAAAGCTGATAGCATGGAAATGTCCTTAGAAACAGCCATTTACCTCAAGGGAGGCCCCTGAAAAAGCTGCCGAGACTTGTGGTTGGTTTTTCTGATTGCTTAGGTTTTGACTTCCAAAACACATTTTCTATTAATTCTGGAATCTAACACTCCTTTTAATTTGACACTAGGGTTATTATTTTTCTTTATGGGACAATAGACTGCATTTTAGTGGACAGTTTCACAGTATCTTGGGGTTTCTAAGGGATAGGACAGCTGGCAAATCAAAGATCTAAGTCACTTTCTTGGGGAAATTTTAGTTCGAGAGTTATACTCACAGTTCTAGCTTGGCTACTTATTCTTGGGTGACCTTGAGGAAGCCATTTAGCTGCTATGAATCTCTTTTCATTTGTTCATTTACTCTTTCATTCATTTAAAAGTTTATGTGTATTAGAACTATTGAGGATCAAATGGGAAAGCTGACTTGAAAATTCTCTGTAAACTGTAAAATGGTAGATGCATGTGAATCAGTTTTTGTCAATATGTAGCACCCTACCAGTGATATCCTAAAAGAAGTATGTGTCATGTATTAAATAAAAAAAATTTTTAGTAACACATGAAGGGAAGTGAAAAAAGATATCATTAATTTTGATTGCATATTTTATTTAACACGATATTCAAAAATTGTCATGTCGACCTACAACCAATATAAAAATTATTAGTGAGGTATTTACATTTTTATACCAAGTTTTAGAAATCTGATTTGCGATTTACATTTGCAGTGCATCTCAATTCATACTAGCCATATTTCAAATGTTCATGTATTTTGCTGATTCCTTGTGGCTAACCTGTTTTCTCTTTGGGTCCTAGGTATTATGAGACAGGAAGCATCAAGCCTGGGGTAATTGGAGGATCCAAACCAAAGGTTGCTACGCCCAAAGTGGTGGAAAAAATTGCTGAGTACAAACGCCAAAACCCCACCATGTTTGCCTGGGAGATCAGGGACCGGCTGCTGGCAGAGCGAGTTTGTGACAATGACACAGTGCCCAGCGTCAGTTCCATCAACAGGTGAGGGACCAGTGCTTGTGGGGGTCTGGGGATCAGACTGGGGGTCCTGAATATTTTGTGTATATCTTCCCTGAAGATCTGGCTGCCTCTTTGATCAAAGCCCCCTATGGGTTAGTGAAGAGGGATGCTAATGGGGCCTGCTGGGTCTCTGTCTCCTTTCTCTTCTCTCTAAAGTGGGCAGAAGTTGTAGGCCCAGGGAGAGAAGACTACACCAATAGCCTGGTTGCCTGATGTAAGCCCACAGTGATTTCCATCACTCCCTTCACCATCCAGCTGTGTGGAGCACTTGGCAGTGAAGTCCTGCCTTCACAAATGTCTTTGTCCTTGCCAGCCACGGCTGAATGTCTTACCACTGGCTTATGTCAGTGGTTTCCAGGAAGAAAATCCCGCCTCCAGTTTGGACAGAGGTAGAGCCAGTGAATGTAGTAAGCAAAGCTTTCACTTGGCGTTGGGTGTTTTGGTTTCTGCTGTGCCACCAACTGGAATTAGGACCCTGATGACTTGCTCTGAGAGCCCAGGACCCTGGTGGTCCTGTTGTGGGTCTTCTGTCTCCATGGAGGAAATTTAGGAGGCTAAGATGCTACAGAGTGAGGGAACTCCCTGTCCAAAACTCCCCCAAATCTTATCTATGGGGAGAGAGAGAAACATCAGGGTACCAGGCACAGCATCTTTATGGGAGCCACAATGACTTCCCCTCTTCTCTAGGCTGCTCCAAGCTACAGTGAATGGAACTCTCAGAGCTTTAAGAATAAAATTAATTTTTATTTATTTAATTATTTATTTAGCATTGCCGGTGATCAAACCCCAGGGCCTTATACATGCTAGGCAAACACTGTACTACTGAGCTACACCTTCAGCAAAAAAAAATAAACTTCTGGAAGAAAATTTTTTATTGTAGATTGGTGTGGTCTCAACTCCATTTAAACCCATACAGTCAGGGACAAAATTCTAAGATGAATGGAAATAACTGTTTTCAAACTCCACAAAGAAAAGAGAAACCAGAAGACTAGAAACTTGAATAGTTCCCATTCTTTCACTGCCCTACCATGATCAGTACAGAGCCTGTCTGGACACAGGGGATCTCTTCTGGCAGAAAGAGGTGGTCAGGCTGGAATGTCTGTGAGGTCCCTTCTGATCCTGATGTCACCCCTTCTGTGATGATCCAAATGTGCAGAATCACTGTGTGAGCAGATGTGTTGATGGTTCATAAACACTTGCCCTGTTTTCCTTCTCTTGGCCAACCTTTACCAGGGCCCTGGGATCATGCAAAGGGCTGAGGAGATAGAGGGGAACTGAACGCACAGCTTCTCAGTCTGTGTTCTGGAGAGGCTCCTCATCTTGACTGGGATTCTAATGTGCACTTAGAAGTCTGCACAGCCTGGACAAACTTGCTGAGGTTGTAGGAATGATTATATGGTTCTGGGCTTGGGCTGGGGGAATAACATTTGTTCTTTTTTTGGATTATGAAGTGCTCCAATGTGTTTTGTGAATCCACTACTTCTGGCTCATCTAAAGATTTCTATGACATAAAAAGCAACATGACTTTTTGGAGCTTCCCAAAGCATGGATGTGGTGACACAGATAATTAAAGCAATGTTAGCTCAGTTCTGCTCTGCAGAAGAATCTTGATCAAAATGCTGGTCAGGTTTTGGGGACCCCTGCTTTACCAATGTAGAGTTTACAAATATAATTAAGTGGTTCACAAGATTAGGTACACCATGAGAATTACAAACTTCAAAGTCTTATATGGGGCCAGACAGGTAATATAATAAAGGAAGCTTACCAGGCATAAGACTCTAGGAAGTGGTAGGACTGTGGCAAACTAGACAACACAAACTCTGTTAAAGGGGCATCTGCTTCTCAGCTCCAACGGAATGCTGCCAGGAATGTGGGCCCAACATTTGCCAAGTTTTTTTTCTTTTTTGTCCTTCAAGAGAAGCCAGAAACTAGGACCTGCGTATATGTATTTATGTGTACGTGTGAGTGTTTGCATATGCGCAATCCTTGTGTTTGTTTGTGTCTGATTGAACCCAGGGTCTTTGCATTCAACTATGCTTTCAGCCCCCTTTAAACATATTTTTATTTTGAGGTAAGGTCTTATCAGGTCACTAAATTGTCCAAACTGGGCCCAAACCTCTGTTTCTCTTGCCTTAGCCTCCCAGACTGCTGAGATTGTAGATGGGTGTCAGCACACCCAGCTAAACCTCTGTATTTTTAAGTGGTGGAAAATAATTTCAAATATAATCCATTTACAGGGCCTTCATTTATATCCTCTGTAATGCAAGGATGACAACTGACTTATGATGAATTTCTTTTCATGTATTTTAGAAAAATGTAAGCAGCACAGCAAACCAGTAAGTTTATGAACTTGGCAAACTTTTTCTCAGTTAGGGTAGGGGGAACTGCAGTTGCCAGATACAATACATTTATTTAAACGGAAAGGTGGGCTGTTCGAAAGAAGCACATGGAACAAAGAGAACAGCGGTTACAGACGTGGTGAGGCTGTGAAAAGGGCACTTGAATGAGTGGCACAGGGACATCATTGCTCAGCTGATGCTTTGTGCCTGGAGCTGGGCCTTTAGTTGGGCTGTTCTGGTTGCCTAGATATCCCAAATCGATTCTATGTTAGTTCTTTTTTTTTTTTCCCCTCCGGTACTGGGAATCAAACTCATGACCTTGCGCTTGCCAGGCAGGCGCTGTGCCACTGAGCTAAATCCCCAGCCCCTAATATTTTCTAAATGTTTACCTTTCATGGAGAAAAGCTGTAATTTGCATAGTGCCAGATCCAAGGAATAAAGTGACTGAGGATAAACGATGAGATTTTTACAAACTTGCCTTTCTGTTGCATGACACTCAGCAGCAGCATTCACTGCAGTTTTGATCATACGCTGAGAAGACACATTGGAAAGAGGACTTCCAGAGTTGCTTAAGAAAGTGGGAAGAATGATGGGATAAGTGCATTTGAAGAGGGGAAGTGTTTTTAGGAGGACTAGTGGCAGTGTGTCTTCTACTGTGGTAATTGTTTGAATTTAAATATTCCCCATATATTTCAGTCACACTTCATATAAACTGAGGCCCAGATGGGGAGTAGGAAGGGGAGGTCACCTTGAGATGGAGAGGAGCAGAGTCAGTGGTAGAAAGAGGGCTGGTCTGCTTCTGCCACTGTCCTGTAGGACACAACCAGTGACAGAGCCGAGGTTCTATGAGAAGAAAGGCAAGGGAAAGTAGAATAGTCATTCCCGCTGCACTGCAGAGCCTCGCCGCTGGCATGTTTTGGTGCCTGTCTCCCGTTCTCTACGCTCCTTAGCCCGTTCCAGTGCTCCTCTCTGGGGGCTCCTCTCTGGAAGCAGTCTGGCTTCTCACTGCACCCTGCAGCAAGAGCTCACTGAGTGTGGACAAATCTTACCCTGACCTACACCCACTCACAGAAAGCCTGAGCCAAAGTGACATCCGTGTTATCTTCCACAGGAAGGCAAAACTGCTGTGTTCAAAATGGGTGCAGCTTTTAAAGCCTGCCTCACAAATATCACACTGCAAGAGGGGCCACAGCTCTCTCTCAGCCCCTGCCTCCCTCGGAGGAAATTTCCCACTATTTCCTGTTTCAAGCAGGTTAGGAGGGTGTGATAGCTGCATTTGTAGCTGTTCTGGTGGCCACCCAGTCCTCTCCACTGTCCACCCATAGAAGTGTGTGCCTTTCTGCTGTCTTCTGGGACTGACTCTGGAAACCGTGATTGACAGGGATTTAAGCACCACTGAGGGAGTTCCATTAGGCTTGTGAGAAAGTTCTTGGGACACAAACCACCTTGTTTATTTGGCTTCTTAAGAACCAGTATGTGCCGGAATGCTGTACACCTACGAGAGGATCTTAGAATCCGGCCTGAATGTCAGTTGGAGGTGACTGTCCCAGAACTGATCCAAATGATAGGAAGAAGGGTGTTACCTCTTCTGTTCAGGCATTCTTGGTTAAGTGGGGCAGCGGTGTTTAGCGCCACCGGGTCATTGTCAGTGAAAACATGCAGCCAGCATTGTTAGGTGTTCTGATTTTTTAAAAGCAGCTAGGAATCAGGTACTTCTGGAAAAGCTCATACCTCATACATGTTAACAATTAATTCAAATAAAATAGACTGTGCAGGGGCTGAAGGTAGCCCAGGGGCAACAGTTTGTTAATTCTTCTTTTAATCCTAACTTTGGCAGCAAGTCTTCCGAGATTGCTTACTCTTTCTTTCTTCTCCACATCAGTTGTGGCCGGGGTGCTGCCTGGGCCTCCTTCCAGCTTGGCCCAACTGGACTCCAGGATTTTGGATCTCAGTTCAGCTGATGGTCCACGCTTCCTTCCACACTGAGGCGGTGTCATCAGGGCCATAGGAATGTGTGTTTCTTTAGTACTGTTGCCTCCTTTTCAAGTGTAATTTCTCTTCCGGTGTAATTTTGTGTGTGGAGGGTAGGAGATAGTGGTGAGAAGACGTCTAGTTTTTCAGAGGAAGGGAGTGATGTTGAGTGGGACCCACAAATGTCTGTTAAATGTAAAGTCCATTGGAATTTTGACCCTCAAATGCTAAATGGACTTCGAATTGAAACTCGCTTTATGCTTCAGATAGGACGTATTTAGCGGAGGGACCATCTCTTTTAAGCGTTGTTCAGAGTGCTCAGTCATGGGAGCTGGGAATCTGAGCTGACTCACTGTGTGACCCCAAGCTCTCTAGGAAAGGTTGGTTGCTAAACTCCCTTTTGTGTTGTATCAGAGGATGTTCATATAGCATCCAAAATCACGTTTATGCTTTGTAACGTTAGAATGAGCCTCTTGTTTCTTTTTTTAAATGTTGGTTTGGTGATCAAACCAAGGGTTTTGTGCATGTTAGGCAAGCGATCTACTACTAACTTGCATTTCCAGCCACAGAAAATGCAGTCAGTTCCAAATACCTTTGTATCAGAAAAGCCCACAGTGTGTTCTTATTGGGACCAATCTTGATAGCTTGTCATTTTGTTATTTAATTTTTCCTAAGAATTGCTATAATTTATTTAGCTTTGTTCTTCTCATTACGGTTTCTCCTCAATGTAAGATGATGATGTTTGTTTTTACTTGGTGGCTGCTACCACTAAGATGGGTAAAAAAACTCTCACCCCTGTGGGCAGCTTTAGGGCCCCTTACAATTCTAGGATCCCTCATAAAGTACCACTGAAACCTTAAAATAGGGGATGAAGATAGCCACTTTCTCCTTCCCAGCTCCCAAAAGGGGACTCTTATACTTTTTTTTTTTTTTTTTTTTGGTTTTTCTCTGGTACCGGGAACCGAACTCACGACCTTGCGCTTGCCAGGCAGGCGCTTTGCCACTGAGCTAAATCCCCAGCCCTATACT
>NW_004955419.1:29419257-29488535 GCF_000276665.1 Chinchilla lanigera
CTTGCGCTTGCCAGGCAGGCGCTTTGCCACTGAGCTAAATCCCCAGCCCTATACTTTTTAAAGAAAATGTGAAAAATATGACAGTTTTAAGGTTGAAGCTGAATATTAGTCTTTATGAAGACACCAGTGAGAATAACAATACATAAAAATTGCGAAGTATTCACTACATAGCAGCTGTTTCTAAGTAGTTAATTATTTCTTTTTCTTTTTTGTGGGGTGGGAGTTGAGACAGGGTCTTGCTATGCAGCTGGTCTTGAATTCACTATGTAGCCCAGGTTGGCCTTGAACTCATGGTAACCCTTGCCAAGCCTCCCTGTGCTAAGATGACATGCATGTCCTACCACGCCTGGCCTAAGTAGTTACTTATTTCAATCCTAATAAAAATCCTGAGATAGCATGATTCTTAGTCTCATTTTTCAGGTGAAGAAACTGAGGCATAGAGAAGTAATTTACCCAAGGTTATGTAGCTGGTGAATTGCAAGGCTGGGATTCAAATTCTAGTAGTTTGGTTTTGGAGCCTGTGCACCTAATCATATGATGTTCATCAGTGATTTAATACAGTTGATAATGCTTTCCTGGTAGCTTATAAGTGCTTTAAAAGAAAATGAAGAAAATATAATTTTCTTTCTTTTGCTTATGTACAAATTTAACAAAAAGTTAATACTTTATGCTGGACTTCAGTGGAAAATAATTATGATATATTTCACCATGCATTTAATATGTAGATAAACTATATTCATATCTGTCATATCCATATGTTCAGGTATCTGGCTGTTTGCAGAGAAGGTGACATACACAGTAAGTTGGGTCTTGTGCCATTTAATTGAGGTGATCAAAAAGACGGCCTTCCTGCCATGTCTTTGTTCAGTCCATGCTGTTTGCTTAGTTAAAATAAATGGTTTGCATATTGGAGAAAACAAACACACACATACTCTGAACATATTTAGGGCAGCACCTGAGCTGACTCATCAGAAAAAGGCAACATGCTCTTGTTGTATGCAATTGGCCAGCGGTATGCAGGGCCTGTGTTTGGATTGTAGAGTGGACAGAAAAGTCCATTCTAGGCCATCAACTGAAGATACTCAATGGTCTGTGTGACCAGTGCCAAACTGTAAGGTCAGGGAGGGCCGAGCCTACTGCCTAGAGAGCTTAAGGGGAGACATCAGCAATTTCATTTTTTTATACTGGAGTTTGAACCCAAGGTTTTCCCACTAAGCTACATCCTTAGCCATTTTTTAAAAATTTTGGGACAAGATCTTACTAAATTGCTAAATTTCTGAGGCTGCAGGAGGCTGAGGCAGGATGATCACTGTGCGTTTGAGGCCAGCCTGGGCTGTGTAGTGTGTTAAAGGCCAATGTCAGTTACAAACTGAGTTCAAGCCCAGCCTGAACTACAAAGTGAGACCCTGTCTCAAAAAAGACAAAAGAAGAAAAAAGAGTAAATTTCCCATGCTGACTCACACTTGCCATCATCCTGCCTCAACCTCACAGAGTGCTGGCATCACAGGCAGGCATCACTACGCCCGGCTAGCATTTGTTACTTCTGTCTTTCTTCCTCATTTACACAAGCTGGAGATGCAGCGTAGCCTTGAAATGAATTTCCAGATACTGTGTAATGGTCTCGCATGGGAAAAAGCTTCTCATCAAGTGTGTAAAGTTGGACACGGTAGCACATAGCTATAATCCCAGCACTCCGGAAAGCTGAGGCAGAAGGAAAACAAGTTCAACCCCTGTCTGGGCAATTTAGTAATTTAGGGAGACTCTGTCTCAAAATAAAAGAGGCCGGGTGAGTATATAGTTCAGTGAGGAGACCCTGGGTTCAATCCCCAGTACCAGGGGGAGGGAGGGATGTTCATGAAAAGAGTAGGATACAAAACCTACATGGTTTAATTTTGATTTTGTTAAGAGAACACATGCACAAGAGTGAGGCAAAACTCTACTAAATGTGCTTTTAAAAGATAATAGTTTGAGGCTGGAATAGACCTTTTCCAAAGAAGCTGAATATTGTATTACAGTGTACCCTTCTTCCAAATTCCAGGAAGGAACGTCTTGTAGAGCCCACAGAGACTTTTTGTATGGCTCTGTTCTGTGCTCAGAGAAACACTGGTCCTGTGGTCTCCTGGGGGTCCCATGCATTGTCCCAGGTGGAAGTTTATAATCAACTCCCCAGAGCCCAAGTTTCTACAGAACATCCAAGCTACCACGTGGCAAAGGGGAGTACTGTTATTATCTTGTTCATATATATGGGCTTTTCCATAAGATTTGTTTTCTTTTCCATAGGGTTTTATTTTTTTCCTTTGAAAAGGATTTAATTACTTAAAATAAGCAAAGAATGGTCTGTTCTAACTCTTCTCTTATTGTATTGAAACTCACGGTGGAATAAACTCACTCAAGGTCACCATCAAGTTCTTATAAGAATTGGAGCAAGTGCTCTGGAAGGACAGACCAGGCTTCCCAACGTCCCCCCACCTCAGTCCCTATGCCCCAGCTTGGGTGTGGCATTTCTGGTCATCTGAACGTAACTAGTGGTGGTCTTTTCTCCTTCCTGATGGTAAAGAACTGTTTGTTTTTTTTCCACCTGCCCACAGGATCATCAGGACAAAAGTACAGCAGCCTCCCAACCAGCCAGTCCCAGCTTCCAGTCACAGCATAGGTAAGAACTTTTAAAAAAAATTTGAAAATCTAATGGGCTCCGTGTATTCTAAAGCACTTTTAATCATTCATATGGACAGATAATTCTGCATAAAACACTTCGGCACACGTACTAATGCGCTTTCTTTGTCATTCTCCAAGGGCTGAACCCGGTAAATGAATTTTATAAATACTGCTAAAAGGTTTTGAATTTTACTGATTATTATGATAAATAGCTTTCACCATGAGACAGAAAATTGAAATCTAAGCCAAAAAAAATCCACTAATGGGGGTCTATAGAATGTCAGATAATTAAAGTAATAAATCAAGAAAGGGATACTTATTCATAACATTTTCTGCATCATTAGTCAGTAAGTAGTTTTGAATGTGTTTTTTTCTTCTATCAACCAGACCTCTACAATTCTTTGTGCACTTGCAGTCTTGAGTGAAGATGAGGCAAAACTTTCCTAAACTTTCTTTCTCTCTTTCTCTCGCTTCGATCTCATGTACTCTGTGAACTGCCAAGGGCTTCCAGTGGGGTTTCTGACACTCACAGATAAAGTCTGAGTGACCACGTCTTGCTGTTAAATGTAACTCTGCCCAATAATGAACACTAAGCCCCTCTCCCATTACTCAAGAGTACAGATATTTTCTTTGCCTCCTCTTCAAGGGCGAGTTGAATGACGTGTCTACTTAAGGCATATTGTCCAAGGGGGGAAAGTTATTCTGCTACAAGAAAATAGGTAACCTTTTTTAGGCAAGCCTCTCACAGTTCTGGTGAATCTGCATAATCACACTTCAGATTGTATTCACCTTCATCTGTGCCACTCTTCTTTTACTAAAAACGTGAATTTCCCGTGGTGGCGAGGGCTGGCTTATAGTTCCAATTCCATCCTTAATTCACCAGTGGATTGTGAAAACGCTTTTACCTCTGTGAGCCTCAGTTTTTGGTGGATAAGGACCGCAAACCGAGGATTCTGAGATCTCTGATCCTCCAAGCTTGTTTCTTTTGACAAAGGTAACAAGGAATTCCTTGCTGCCACGAGATGATTCTTCACTAAGTATGATCTTCACTAAGATGATACTTCACTTTCATTTTTGGAAAATTGTTTGCTAACCTGCCCTGGGCAGACAAATGGTGACATTGGAGACCAATTCTACAAATGAGTTTGGATAAAATCCCTGTCCTCACCAGCTTCCGGGTCTGTGGGGGATGTAATGAAGAGAAGTTTGCAAAACACTGACATGAAGTCCAAGAAGAAAGTGCGAGCACTAAGAAGCAGAAAGGAGGGAACCACCAGCTAAATTGAGCTGGGGTGAAAGGGCTGAGGAAGACTTCCTGAGGGGTTGGTATTTGTGGCTGAGATGTCATTTGTGGCTTTAACTGTTTCAGGCCCCATAGCAGTGAAAATCAGACTAGCATTAGTCGATACTACTCTTTGAATAGGTTTAAGGCCCTAACTCTATTGTAGGTCAGCAAAACAGTTTGTTTTGCCCCAGATTTTCTTTTCCAATACTGGGGATTTAACCGAGGACCTTTGCACTGAGCTACATCCTCAGCCCTTTTTATTTGTTTCTTTACTTATTTATTTAGACAAGGTCTCAATAAGTCACTAAGTTGCCCAGGCTGAACACAAACTTGCAATCCTCCTTCCTCAGCCATCCAGAGTGCTGGGACTATATGTGTGTACCATCGTGCCTAGCTCTGAGAAATTTTTACTAAAACTATGTAGCCATGTATACAGCCTCTTATAGTAGATGAACTTATTGAGCAGTGAGAAAAATGAAGCTTAGGGAGATGAAATAAGTAGTTTAAGGTCCTGTTTACAGGGAGGGCTGGAGCCAGAAATGGAAGCTGGGTCTTTTGAGCCCAGTGCACTCACGAAATACCCAACCAGGTGTCCTGAGCTCCACCAGTGCCGTGGCGGGCCAGGCTTGCCAGTGGCTGTTACTGTCTGAAGTACAAGTGATCTTCTTCCTCTGTTCTTTTCATGTGAACACAGAAAAGGTGGTAAGATTTGCATAAATCTATTTTGAGAAGCTTTTTCTGTGAAGGAAAAGAGAAGTTAATGATTTCTGCCTCTGTGTCTCTTAAGGAAGATCTGAGATCAAACTCAGATACAAGAAGAAGAAAGGTACTGTGCCCTCTAGGTCCATAGGAGTGAGGCACTGGACCCAGTCTAGGGAAAGTAACAAACAGCTTCTCATACGGTCACCACCCCTGCTAGTAATTCCCTACACTTCAGAATCCGGAGCAGCCGCACCACTTCGAGCCAGTTACAGTCCAAGGAGGTGTTCTGAGATGGGTGGGTAGGATTTAATGAACCAAGAAAGAATTCCCACAGCCCTTAAATGGAATCCAGCTGTCCAGCTGGAGATGTCCCTGATGAAGACTGCTTTCCCTTAGACTCCGGATGTGAGTCAAAACGGAACTTGGCTAAAAATCCCCTCCCCCTTTTTGTCCTTAGGGACTTAGAGACCTGGTCTCAGGAACAGTATCACTGACTTCTCCCCACAGGGGAAATCTAGGCTTTGAGTGAGTAATGCCCTGGGGCTACTAAATTCAGGTGCTGTGGTTTATCAGCTGGATGACTTTGAATCACTTCGTCTTGTGGAGCCTCAGTTTCCTCATTTGATAAGTGGGGAAAAATAATAGTTCTCTGGACTGTTCAATCATCAAATGAAAAATATTGTGGTAACAAAGCATATTATTGTTCTTCCTTATGAATTAATGAGGAGCAGATTAGTTTTAGGAGTTAAGACCTTATCACTAGTTTTCTATCACCAATGTCTCTTTTTTTTTTTTTTTTAATTTTTGAGACAAGTTCTCACCAAAGTTGTCCAAGCTAATCTCCAATCTGGGATCCTCCTGCCTCAGTCTCCCAAGTAGCTGGGATTACAAGGTCTACTCTATCTCTTATTAACTGTGACTTTGGGTGAGTCACTTATCTTATCCTTGGTTCCATTACCTTTCTAATGGGGTAATAACATCACCTAGTTTGTAAGATTCTTCTCAGAATTAAATGAGATAATGCCTCAATGCCTGGCATAGAATGTTCTCAAAAAACATTAGGTATCATATTATAATTAATATAAAAAATAAAATCCAAGTAAGCTGGCAGGAGAAGAGACAATAAGGAGCTCTAAAAAGATACAACCTGCTGTTTGGCCACCTGGGAGAGAGCATGTGCGACTGTATGTCTTGTGCATGGATGGGCTCAGAAGCAGGACGGATCCTATCTCAAGAGCAGGTCTGCATCTCTTCATCGCGCCTCTTTCACTTCTCCATTCCCTGCTGGCTACACCCTTGCGCTGGTTGGATTTGAGCAAGTACCTTCTACTCCATCCCTGAGTTCCCTTCTGTGTGGCCGGTCTTCTTTGCTGCCCAATTCCTGTTATCTCCCCTGCAGCACAGAACCTGGGCAAATGGCTGAGGCTTATGCAGTGGTTGTCACATGCAAAGGATCTTCGGCCGGCACCCTCGCTTTTGCCAGAGTTGCCCTCAGCCCAGAGCATGGCGTGCACCTTTGTGACAGGTTGCCCCATGCCACCACCCTTCCGCCTCTTTCTAGCCCTGACTGCCCCTCTCCCTCTGTGCAGTGTCCACGGGCTCTGTGACACAGGTGTCGTCGGTGAGCACAGACTCAGCTGGCTCTTCATACTCCATCAGCGGCATCCTGGGCATCACGTCCCCCAGTGCTGATAACAACAAGCGCAAACGAGATGAAGGTAAGAGATGGCCGTGTGGCCACATCGAGGATGGGTCCAATGGGATGGCGACTGCTCGGGGCGTTTAGTGAGGGTGGAAGCAGAGGTGCCCACTTAGCACCCTCTTATCTGCAGAGGACCAGAGGCACCCCCCCAGCCTTGTCCTTTCCAAGGGGACCAGGTGGGGCAGACAGGCACCTCTCTAGGAGCGTGGGTTGTTTGCTAGTCTCTCATCTTGGCCCTTTGTGGAGAAAGAGGCTTAGCAAAGCCCTTGTGGCCTGAGCTTTATGACCTTTAAGAAGACCCTGTGTGTACAGATGGAACACCTGAAATCCCAGCGTGTGGATGGTCTAACACAGCGCCAGTGTCCCTTGTGTGGGGGATGGTGGAGAAGAGAGAAGGGGGCTGGTGGGAGCACTACCAGCCTGTCCTGCAGCGAGGGGCACCTGCTGGGGATAGAGGGGTGGCCTCTCTGAGGGGCTGGGCATACTTCTCAGGAGAAGGCCTTGAGCTGTAGTGATGGTGGAGGGTGGAGGAAACCAATAACCATCACATTTTTGCCTTTGGACCTGGAAGGAAGAAATGTAGGGGCCTCTCGGGGATTAAAGATGACAATCTTACCAGTTGGTTTTTCTCTGCACTTTGGTGTTCGGGGCACTGCCTGGGCCTCTGTGCTAGACACATCCCGCCTTAACCCAGGTCTCCTTGCTCCAGATGGGCTGCCAGTGTGGCTGACATTAATCGGTTTGAGAGGAGAAGCGACCCCCTGGGAGTCTGTAAAACCTTAGTCAGGAAAGGAAAAAGAAAAAAAGGGCTGTGGTCTAAGGCCTGAGAGCAGCGTGACAGAAATCTTGATTCAATTATTCTGTTCCTCGGTGCAATTCCCTTTCTCAGCTCTGTGAAAGGGATGTATGTTCTCGTGAGCACATGCCTAAGTACTTAAGATCTGTAACTAGAAAATTGAGTCGGCCCCGTGGTGGATCTGTGTGTGGTCTGCGTGTTCCAGGCAGTATAGAAGCTGGGCCTGTGGCTTCTGCTTGCAGCTGTGGGGGTGTGCGCCAATGATTCCTGGCTTGTGAAACCTCCCTCACCTCTCTCCCCTGCTCCTGACAATCCTGAGCAGATGTCAAAAGTGTTTAACTCAGTGGGTGGCTGTGCCTAGCTGCTGTGGGAGGCAGTGGGCCTGCCATCTCTGTTGGTTTATGGGGCTGATGATATCATCCTTTTTCCTTTTATCACGTGGACTCGCTGCAGATGTGCCAAGCAGGGACCTGGCTGTGTTTGATCACGGCAGAGGAATGGTTTACATGAGGCTCACTTGGAGTCGAGGGAGAAAAAAAATCCAACCTAGTTTTGCTCAGCGTGACGGTGAATGCCTTTAATTCCAACCGTTTGGGAGGCTGAGGCAGGAGGATTGCAAGTTCCAACCCAGCCTGAACAACTTAGCAAAACCCCGTGTCAAAATAAAAAATAAAAATGGCTGGTGATGTAGCTCAGCGGTAGAGTGCCCCTGGGTTTAATCGCTGGTATTGAGAGCAAAAAGCAAAACCAAAGAAACCAGTGTTATATATGTGGCCACAGACAGATCCTGAGGTGGGGGATTGCTTATGGTGTTTGTGGAGTACGGTATTGGCTCACTCTCATCAGTCTTCACTATTTTGCCTCTCTAGCTGCTTTTATTTATTTAGAGACAGGGTCTTGCTATGTATTCTCAGGCTGACCTCAAACTTAAGGCCTTAGCTTTCTGAGTGCTGGGAGTATAAGCATGTGTACCATAGCCGGCTTTCAAGCTGCTTTTGAGTATGTAAAGTAGCCACAACATGGTTGGTGTTAGTGTTGGCTACTCTCTGCTGGTCATATCTTTCCCTGGGGACTGTGGCCCATTTGGGGTACTGATCTCTAGAAGGGGCAGTGACAAATGGGGTTGTGTTCAGGTGAGCATAACCTGAGTGGAAAGAGATCTAGATACAGCACCTAGGGAATGTCTCAAGGCTCCAGGCATGTTTTAGCACAAAGAAGAGCAGAATAAATAGACTAGATTATTGCCTTGTATAGATAGGCGTGGAAGGAGGGAAGAATTGGTTTGTTGTGTGGCCTGATGGACAAGTGTATGGCAGATGCAGAGATTTCAGCTCAGTGTAAGAAAGAATCTGTACATATGAAAGTGGTCTAGGGATAATGGGGTACCTTGGGAGGTAGCGAGTGCCCTATCTCTAGGAGTATGTAATCAAACTAAATGGCACTTGGCTATGTTGCTATACAAGAGTATCTAGAATCAGATGTAGAATTGCATAAATTTTACAATCTTTCTGGTTCCGAAATTTCTAGTAGAGTTCTAATCCCCAGTGAGACATGGAGGTGTTCCAGCCTGAGGCCTGTTTGCTAATGCGGAATGCCTCGATGGTTTCGGCACATACAGAATGGAGAGGGAGCAGGAGCCAAGCAGCCGCCAGAGGCTCCCCTCACTCCTGCACACCTCACGGAGAGTGTAGACAGTGGAGCAGAGGTGGGCAGAAGTGCCCTGGCTCGGGTCACGGAAGTGTCTGGTGAGAACTGTGTTGCACCCCTCCTGTTCTTTCCATCCTCCCTTCTCTCTCCTTGGGTCCTGCACTGGCTCTGTAGGGAGGTGAAATGGCAAAGATTGCCATTCTCTTTTTTTAGGAGAGGTAATCGAAGCCCCAGAGAGTTCTGTGACATTGGCAAAGCTACACAGCTGGTGTGGACAGGGAATCGAGAGGAGTAGGAGGGGGCCTTGAAGCCTCTGTCCCCTGTATGTCTGGCTGTCCTGTCTGTTGTCCCTCAGCTCCTCCAGGCTTTTTGGAGGTGGAGCACTGTGGGATGGGCTGGAATTTCAGCTGAAGGGTTCAGTGATTAGGCTGGATGCTGCCAGGGGGCAGTGAGGTGAGATCTGGAGGGTACGGGGTTGAGGAGAGCAGAGGAAGGAAGAACTGGCCACTGGCAGGACACCAAAATGGCTGGCTACACTAGCAGCTGGTCCAGTGAAGCTGCAGACCATAGATTTGTGAGGGTGCTGGCTTCCAGGATGGTACTGTTTTTCTCAGGAGCCCTCAGCAGCCTGAGGGTTGAGTCATGGGGTGACAGAGGTATTAGAAGGCCAAGAGGAGCAGAGGAAGACAGCTGAGGGTATCACCCCATTTCTCAGATGGGGTGACAGATGAGATGGCTGAGGCTTCTCAAGGCAGAGTCTCCAGCTCAGCTCCCTGGTGAGCAGTCATCTCCGGCTTGGTCTTGGGTTTTTGCCCTGTGGGAATACCCTGCCATTCTCACAGGCAGACCTCAGCACAAGGGTGGGCAGGGTTAGGGCCCAACCACAGATGATGGCCTGGAGGTCAAGATCACAAATCCAGAGTCCCTCTGATGGGTAGTGAGGTAACACCAGTGGGAGGGGCAGGTGGGGGTGATCTTTGATCCAAAGAATCTGAGATGGCTCCTCATAGGAGGTGACAGTGGAGGATGGGGTAGGGGGAGGTGATAGGATTCCAGTCAAAGGCAAGAGAGAGTGGGCACATGGCAGGACCAGCATGTAGGGCTCAGAAAGGAAGAGAGGTGGCAAGAGAGGCCAGGGTGGTTTGGAATTGACCCAGCCCTGACTCTTAGTCTGAAAGCAATGGGGAGATGGCTTTGATGATTTTAGAGACTCAAGAGACGTGTGCTGTGGCCAGGCATGGTGTCATAGGCCTTTAATCCCAGGTACTTGGGAGGCTGAGGCAGGACGATCAGAGATTTGAGGCCAGCCTGGGCAACTTAGTGAGACCATGTCTGAAAATACAAAAGGGGCAGGGAGTAGCTCAATGATAGAGTGTCCTGGGTTAGATTCCAAGTACTGAGAGAAAGAAAAAGAAACCGAAAGAAAAGAAACACGTGGCATGTTGAGTAATTTGGATATTAAGGTGGGTGTGAAGGTGATTAACTCAGAAGTACCCAATAAAAACAGGGTACAAGCTTCACATGTAATGTAAACTTTTCTAATAACCATGTTACACAAAGCAAGAAAAAACAAGTGGAATTAATTTTAAGAATAAAATTTAATTAGTCCAGTATACCCCCAAAAGATTATCATTTCAGCACGTAATCAGTATAAAAATGTGATATGATTTTTCCCTTTTCTGATACTGTCTTTGAAATATGTGTGTATTACACTTATAAGACATCTGAATTTAAATGCTAAACATTTGACAGTTGAAGTTAAGTGTAGTCAGTCCTATCAAAACAATAGAGTTGCGGTTAGTGGAAAAATATTTTCCATGGCTTCTGTTTTTAAATTTAAATCAGTTACAATGAATTGAAACTAAAGTTTTAGTTCCTCAGTTGCACGAGGCCCCATTTCAAATGCTCAGTAGCCACCACAGTCTAATGGCTACTGTACTGTATTAGACAATACTGAGTTCACAGTAGGTGATCAGTAAATGCTCCTCGGTGGAATGATCTCGCTCATGCTTTTAGAGTTATACAATTAGTGGTGAGGGTGAATGCGAGGCTGCCAGTCCACACACAGTCCCATTGAGGATTGCTGTAGCACAAACAGACAAACTAGAAAACTGTCAGACGAGCAGACTGACAAGGACCTTTTGGACTGGAAATATTGTCGGTTTCTTTCCAGGTTGCCTGTAAGACTAGACTTGGGGATGTGGCCCCTTTGTCCAAATCTCAGATGAACTGTTTGGTGGTTGAAGCAAGAAGTTCAGTCCTTGTGTAAAGGCAGAGCCGGGGCTGCTTGAGGGAAGCTGAGAGTAAGGTACAGCTTCTGAACAACAATCCAGGCTGAGCCATAGATACGATTACCTTGGAATGGTAGTGAGCTCCCTGTCACCAGAGGTATGAGCAGAGGCTGAACAAATGAGAGCCAAAAGAATCAAAGAAGGCAATCTGGCTTGGGCATCATGACTTGTGAGGCCTTGGACAGTGTGGGTAGCAGGTGCTCCTGTGAGCTCTGCTGTGCTTGGTGGTTCTTCCCACTTATTTTTCCTCCTGGTGCCTGGCCTCAAGTCTACCATTCATGTGGGCATAGCTGGGGATCCACCTCATGTATCTCTGTCCCCAGTCCAGCCTGTCATAGGCCCAGCTCCCAGAGATGCTCAGGAGGCTTGTGAGCTTCTCTGAGAGTAAGGCTGGCCTTGAGCCCCGGGGAGAGAGCAGGCTCTGTGTGGCCCTGGCCTCATGAATCCTGCCGGGCTGGGGGCTTGGAGCCTGTGGCGGCACCTCCCTCTCCGGAAGGCCCAGAAGAGCTGGTGTCCGGGCTGGACTTGGCAGAGCAGCCAGGGCTGTGAATAGCAGCCATGGGTGAAAGGGCAGCCTCAGACCCTCTGTTGCTTCCTGGGCCTTTGATCTCTAGTAAGGCCTCCTTCCGCTTGTCTCGAGGGCCCCCATTCAGGTCCCTTCAGCCTCCCCTCCCTCCCCCTCCCCTCCCCTCCTCCACCCGGAGCTTGAAAGGCCCTGAACACACCGAGGTCAGTGGAGTGAGAATCCCTTTCAGTGGTTTAGAAAGCCAGCCAGTCCAGCACTGGTGTGGACTGTAGGGGCCAGAAGCTTCTCGGGGGCAGTAGGAGAACACAGTCAGTGGGATTTCTGGCATCCTGGACCCTGGACTGCCCTGGGCCTCAGGAGGGCACAGGAGAGGCAGTCAGGACCCAGAGGATTCTTTTCAAAAGATGCCAAGTCCAGTGTGACTCCACGGAGAGCTTTGGGCCATTTAGCTGGGGGCTCCTGCCATGACTGTGTCCACCTGTCTTCCTAGGGGCCCCTGTGTCCTTTGTTGTGTCTCTGCCCATGTCTTTTGTTGGGGGTGCAGCTCCTTCTGCGTCATCTGGCTCTGCTGGTGTCTTGTTTATTGAACCTTCCTTCCTCTGTGTCTGCTTCCGTCTCCTGGTCTAGGTCTGGTGAACTCTTTCTCTCTCTCTGTCTGTCTCATGCATACACCCATTCTCCTCTCTTTTGCTCTATTTCTCTTACCAGCTCTCCTCTCCTTCCCTGTCTTTTGGCCTTGGAGCCCCACCTAGCAGGCTTCCATGAGAGCCCTCATGAAGCGGAGAACCGGGACTCAGGCTCTCACTGTGAGCACTGGCAGGACCTGGACTTTCAATCCTAGGGTGCTTTTCCTTTCCTGGACATACAGACCCCGTCTGCTGCTCCTGGGCTTAGGGCAGAAGGATGGAGAAGAAAGCCGGGGAACTGTGCTCAGATTTCCCAAACGGATGAGTATGGGGCAAGGCTGAGGACTCCTGAATCAGAAGTGGGCAACCCTGTGGCACCAAGATCCTACAGTCTCTGGAAAGACTTTAACAACTCTGGCCCAGGATGGACTCAAGGGCCAGAGATGAAATGTTTTAAGGACTTCTAGTGCCAAAATCTTTTTGGCAAAATGCTGTTTCTGAATTTCCATTTTGTCATCTGAAAAACAGGTGACATTGTAGATTATCATGAGGATGATCAAGAGGTTCCCACAGAGGATTTAACCCTAAAGCCTGGTTATAGTAAGTGCTTAATAAATGGCCACTGGCTGAGGTTGGGAGACCAGTCGTGGGCTGAGGACACAGGCTTTTCCGGGTTATAGTTGTGTTTGGCAGCTGAAATTGGCTAATTGGCCCCACACAGAATTCTTGTTTACAGTCTGTACCAGTGACGGAGAACCTTTTCGAGTTTTCAGTGATAATAAACAGCCCACTGTGGCATGTATGCCATAGTTTGCTGCCAGTGGTCTATACACGAAAGGACCAAATGCTGAGAAGTCCTGGAGCCCATGGGCATCTAGGCTGAACAACAGTGCCCCCAGGTGTCAGCTGCTACATTGAGGGCCACTTGGTTTCCTTTTCTTTCTTTTCCTTCAGGCTTCTGAGTCTTCCAACGCCCTTAAGTGAGGAATTAAAGGGCCAAGCCTCAATTTCCCAGGGCAGAAGCGCAGGGTACACACGATGGTGGAGGCCGGGAGGCAGAATGCTGGGACCTGGGAGGCCTGGGCATCTGGGCTTTCGGGGATTGCCAGCTCAGATGTGGCAGAGCTTCCAGGACATTCCCTTCTAGTCATCGGTCTGACCAGAAAACAAGCTTGGAGAAAAGAGAGCTCTGTTGGCACCAGACAATAGAACCCAGAAAACCTGCAGGGTAAAACTAGCTCCTCAGAAAACCTTGGTATCCTCTGCCTTTGGAGGTGACAAATCTCAGCTTTCCTCTCTCTCCTCCTTTTGGTCAGTTTCACAGCCCCCGTCGCCACGGTTGGAAGCCACCTCCACCCTACGCATCAGCCTTTCGCCCTGGGGGACTGACCCATTGCTCCCTCAGGGCTCTTGGCCATGAGTCCTGACTTTGCCAGTGTGACCTCCTGTCCCTCCTCGTCCTCCTTTCTGGGCCTCCAGCCTCTGTGTGTTCTCTAAGCTTTTTTGTCTCTGTACCGTTACCCAGGCAGGGGCCCCGCCCTGAACGCTGTCCTTTAGTCTGGTCTGCTGACCTGGCCCAGTTGCCCAGCACCAGCCTGTCGCCCTGTGGCGAGAGTCATGGCTGAGCCATCACTCCTTTGCGCCTGGCCAAGCCTGTGGCCACATCAAGGGCCCGTATGGAGCACAGGAGAGCAGCAGGCTGTGCGGGAAGGGGAGGCGTCCCTTCTGCACAGGAAGGAGGTTATCACCATTTTGTCTCGGTCTCTGCTGGGGTTCCCGCTTTAGCCCTGTGTGAGGTGGTCCCTGGATGTCCCGCTACGAAGCGGGTGCCTTCTCTGAGTTCTCTCGTCTAGGCAGGGGCCAGGGCCGAGGTTCTTGCTGGGAAGGCACAGCTCAGAGCCAAGTGGCAGTGGCAGGCTGTTTGTCATGCTTTACGTGCTTTACTTTGGCTTGCCCTGGATTTACAATGATTTGAATTTGTTAGCAACGTTTCACAATTGGGAGTTTGGTGGAATTTTGGTGGTCTTGGTGGAAAGTTATCTGGCAACACTTGGTAGCAGCCACCTTTTGGGTTCTGGGCCTGCAGCTCTTAGGCTGCTCACTACTTGCTCACATTAGTGCTGTTTTCTCTGCTTGAGTGCCATTGAGCTTCTGGAATCTAGCACTGAGCTAAAGAAGTAAGCTTGGTTTGTGGTTACTGAAGACTATGGTAAGCAGATCCTGCAGTTGGCCTAGTGTGTGTGTGATGCATTTGTACCATTATGCATGTGTGCATTTGTGTGTGAGGGGGCATCAGGGGACTGAGTTGGTAGAGGAGGCAGCTACTTGGGGCAGGGATAGGGAGCCACACCCCACAGCAGTCATTTGCTTCATACCCTCCCGATAGGGCAGTCCCGGAGCAGCCCAGGCTTCATCCAGAAGCATTCAGGGGTGGTTAATGGCAGAGATGCTGAACACCTGAGCTTTTGGCTTCCAGCTTGGCAGGCCCCTCTGAGTTGTTGCCTCAGCTGAGACTGAGGCAGACAATTGCAGAGGCCTCCTGGAGGAAGAAGCCAGGTGGTCAACTGAGGGTCTCCATGGGCCTTTCCCTGGTGCCGTGGGGCCTGTCCCATGGGTGAGGGCCAGGTTTCAGTTCCTCCCAGCTCTTGGGTCTCCGAGTTTCGCTTTGATTCAGTGAGTGAGAGCCTGTGTGAGAGCCAAGGCCACCCAGCCCCCCACCCGCTGCCTGTTTACACACCTGCTTTACCCCTTCCCCCCAGCTCCTTACCCCACAGAGCTGAGCACTGTTATTCCGGACCGCCGTGGGGCTATGGAGTCTGCGGTTCTCAGACTTTCTATCTTGGGACCCCTTCAAACTGTTAAAAAGTACTGAGGACCTCAAGGAGTTGTAGTTTTTGTAAATGCATAAAACTTTGAAATATTTAATGACTTGCTAAAATAGTGGTGAGACAGGTAACATAAACAATATTTTTGAAATAAGAACTGTGTTTCCAAACTGAAAATTTTGTTGGAATGGCACAGATGCACAACTGTGCAGTCTCTTAAATACGGACGGCAGCGGGATTCCCGCAGCTGCTCCTGTGTTCACTTTGCTGCAACACTGCACGCCCTGCAGACTGGACAACTCCACTGCGTGCCTGTGAAGTACTTAGAGTGCAGGCTAATTACATTATGGCCAGGCTAGGAAAACATTTTGATCTCACAGACCTGCTGAAGGATCTGGAGATTCCCTAATGGCCCCTGATCCATACTTTAAGAATTTCTGTCACTTCTTGGCCTTTTGGCTAAGATCCAATACAGAATTTCTGCTCCAGGCTGCTGTACACGCTGAGCTTACTTTCTCATCACTCATATGGCCAAAGAAAGTGGTGAGTGGTTTTGCTTAAAAGAAAGTTACTATCAGTTTCTCCCATTAGCCTCTGAAGGCAGTGGGAGCCATAGCAGGTCTTTGAGCTGAGGAAGGAGTGGCAAGACATGCTGGGCTTTGGAAATTCTTCCCTGGCAGAGTGGGATATGTGGTTTCCTGCTTCTATCCAGCCTTGAGCTCCCACAGAAAGGCCTAGCTGCTGAGGCTCCTTACTTTTCCAACAGAATGTCTGGAGAGTTTGAAGGCTAATCTTTCTCCAGCACACTCTCTCCACGGCAACGCCAGCTACACAGTGCTCCCCTAGAGTGGGTGTTTGCATTCCAAGCCCCTCTCCCCACCAAGCTCAGCTCTGCACCAGCCTCCACCCCACAGGGCATATTTTTGGTGGGAAAAAGCACAACAGTGATATTGATTGGAATTAAGTAAAAGGAAATATGGAAGTAGATTTGGCAGTTACTGTGATGTCTGGCATTTGAGGAACAGAAGGTCCGAAAGGCAATCAGGAAAAACAGAGGGTGATTTTGTTCTGATTCCATAGGGACTTCTGAGTATGACTGGAATGTTGGTGGTTGTTGACTCTTACACGTGTGTGTGCAGGGCATGTATGCATGTGTGAGGTGTATATGTGTGCATGTGTCTTACTGCACTTTGAAATTTCCAGTTTTCATTGCTATAGATTATCATTTGCATTAGTCCTTTCGGTCATGTTATTCCATGAGAGGAATAAAATTGGGGAGAAGGAGAAAAAAAGAATGTTCTAAGGTAAGTTGAGAAGAACTGAGAAGAACAATAAAAAAAATTACTAAAGAGGATAGAGTGTGTGAGAAAGATCACTTGTGCTGAAACTGAGCTACGATGAACAAAGAGGCAGAGAGAAAGGTGGACCGTGAGGGCAGAGAAGAACGATTAAAATCAACTAGGGGTCAGGCACCTCCCAGAAACAGCCACCAGGTGGCACCATTGACCCAGGACAGCTTAGTTGCTGGCCAGGGTTAGGTACAAGAGGGGTAATAGGGTAGTGTGAATTGGCCATTAATGAGTTCGGTATGCTTAAACCTGGGCAGGAAGCAGCATGTTCAGGTGGGCTGACCATTTGCCTGAGTCTCACTTTGCTGCCAGCATTCACTTGTGGAGGGGAAGACTGCTATCCTTTTTTGGATGTATCTGGTCCTTTCTTACCTTCACAGCCCGGAAATGTCAATGCAAATCCTTCTGGAAGTCCTTGGTTCTGTTTTAAACCCTTACTTGCTGTGTGACCTTGGGAAAGTCACTTCTTTCTGAGTGTTGTTTTCCTCAGATTTTAAAACATAGAGATTTGAACAGAAGAATTTTAAAGGTCTTTCAGGCTCTGATATTTTACAGTGTACCAGGAAGAGAACGCTGAAGTTAGAATTACATTCTGGATCTTTCTCTGTTTGCTGTGTGACCTTGGGCAGATCACTTCCTATCAGTGGTGATTTTAGTAACATATTTTTCAGAATTTTATATAAAATAAAAGATTAAAAAATGCTTTAGAAATCTTTTCTTTGTGTGTGTCGTAGAAGAGGGAGGGCTAGCTATTATTTAAAGTGTCTCATAGAATTTAAATTAGCCAGAGACTTTCCTTCTCATCATTCAGGTTTGTGTCTGTGAGCCGCAAATGGTGCTTGCACACCTGCTATCCCAACTACCAGGGAGCCTGAGGTAGGAGAGTCGCAAGTTCAGGGGTAGCCTGGGCAAGACCCCCACTCCACCCTCCAACAAAAAGAAAAAGGAAAAACAAAAGGGCTGGGGATGTAGCTCCGTGGTAGAGAGCCTTGGGTTTGATCCCCAGCAACTGTAAACACTTACACAAAAGTTTATGGCTCTGCCTGTGACCACAGAAAAGGCCTTGTAGCAGGTCTGTACTTGAGGTTACAGCAGCTCTGTCCCAAGCATCTCTTAAATCTGCTCTTTTCTCTGCATCTTCATCGCTACTGCCTTGGGCCAAGCACTCTCTTGTCTTCTTTGGGCTTCTGCTGCCACCTCCTAGCCAGTTCCCATCTCCAATGTCTCTGACTTCTCTAAAGAGTCTCCTCTCCCCATAGAGACCTAGTAGCTCTTCTGAAATACAGTTCTGGTCACTGACTTGCTCAAAGGGTTTTAACCTTCACATCTGCTCAGTGTTCCTGGAAGCCATCAGGACTTCTAAACGAGGCTGCCAGGCCTTCCATGATTAGGTGCCTGCCTCTCTGTGAGTCTCAGCCCCTCCACTTTCCTCATCTGTGCACATTCCAGGCAGGCCAAGCCTCTTTCCAGTCCTTCAGCACCGTGAGCGCTAGCCAGCTGCACCCTACCAGTTGTATGTGTAGGTTACAGGGTCCGACAGCCAGGGAGGTAGTGTAGATTCCACCATTCACTACTCTTGCGACTTTGGGCAAGTTATTGTCTCTCTGAGCCTCAGTGTCCCTATTTGTAAAGCCGGGTACTAATTGTGCCTGATTGAATGCTTATGTGCACTGAGAGTTGTGTATGTAAAGTGCTCAGAAAGTCTGTTGAGGCATGATACCTCCCCAGTAAAATTTGCCTTTTATTATCGTCCTGTTTCCACGGCCTAGAAAACTGTTGTCTACCTCTCCACCCCGTGTACCCAGGTGACATTCCAAAACCTCAAGATCCAGCTTAAATTTCACTTCCCAAATAAAGGCTTTCTGATATTCACTCCTAATTGACATTTATCCCTACCCCCATCATATGGAACATATTAATAAAAAATGTCACATTTGTCACTTTTGTTTTCCCTGGGAAACTGTGAGCACCATGTTCCTGTGAGCGCAGGAACTATATCTGTGACAGTTGCCATTGTCACCTTAGAGGCCAGCTCAGGGTCTGTTGCTGGTAGCAAATGTGTACTAAATGAAGGCCCTGGGTAGCATAGATGCCACAGGCCCATCTGGGCAGTGGGTGTGGGCTGTGGAGTAGAACCTAGAGCCTCACACATCAAACACACCCCTCTCCTGCCTGACCCCAAAGCCTCTGCCCTTCAGCCATCACCAACAGGCCCCACAGAAAGGATAACCCTTCTTGAGGGGGCGGGAGCTGTCCCGGGGCCTCATGCATACTGCGCACACACACACACACACACACACCCTGAACATGCATGCATACTGCACACACACACACACACACACACACACACACACACACACCCCCTTATGCTGGTGCTTATGGTCCTTATCTGAGCATAGGCTCCAGGTGTGCATAAATCATTACCCTAAACAGGGATGGCAATGTGATGACATTATAATGAGTAGCACTTATTGAGTGTTGACCCCTATATATTTAAATTACTAATGCATTTGACACTCACACTTGTAACCACAGTACCAAGTAGACACTTTTGGTTTTTTTGAGATAAGATCTATGTTGCCCAGGCTGGCCTCAAAGTTCTGGGCTCAAGTGATCCTCTGGTCTCAGGCTTTCGTATAGATGGGACTACAGGTGCATACCACCCTGCCTGGTGATCCAGCGGATACTCTTATATCCCCATTTTATGGAAATTCAGAGAGGTCAAGGAAATTGCCTGAGTTTACACAGCTCCGCATTGTCAGTGTTGGGACTGGCACGTCAGTAGGTGGCTCCAGAGTAGACTTCCCAACCATTCTGGTTTGGCTCTTGCAGGGCTGTCACACACGATGGCATCAGTGTGAGGCTGAGTATCCTCATGGGAATGTCTTCAGCTCTCTATCATGGGCCTTCCATCCCACTAAGACTGGACTCAAGAGGACTTGGCAGAGGGCTCATTTTGTTACTGAGGTGCCCCACTTCTGAGGCTTCCCCAGCACTGCCTTGCACACATCCCTGCCACACCTCCAGCTGGTCAGCCTCAGAGCAGCTGGCTGAGCACAGCGGGACTGACAGAGGTGGAGCGGTGCAAGCCTAGCCTTTCCTTCTGCCGCTTAAGTCCTTCCCTTGACAGCAAAGGGCTTAACTTCTTTGACCTTCAGTTTCTTCATCTGTCAAGAAGAAACAATAATTCCTGCCTTTTCTGGTAATTAAAACATGTTACCTATAATATTTTGATTAGCATTGGCCCATAGCAAGTTTAAAAATATCAGCATTTTTTTCTTTCATCAGAGCCAACTATTTCTATCCCAAATCCAGTTCCTTAAGAAGAACTTGTTGCCTACCAGGTATGAGGTCCTGAGTTCGATTCCCAGCACTAAATAATGCAATATATATTAAAAAGATCTCATTGAAAGAAGCTTTTGAATCACCAGCTCTTTTGTCTCTTCTTTCTTTCTTTTAGGCAGTTATTTTATTTGTTTTGCTAAACCTAAGGATTAAACTATTCAGGCTAGGGTCGGAAGAAAAAACGAAGTACCAATTGGAATTTATACTGGTTGAATTTTAGCTCAAATAGTTTGTCTATGGGGGCAGCTGTAGGAGGTAGGTGAGCCCGGCGCATGGCTAGCGAAGCCTGGTTCCTCCTCTGGCGCGGCTCCGGCTTGCTGTGAGATCTCAGTTGAGTTCCTGTCCTTTCTGAGCCTCAGTTTGGACGCACTGAGCCTGGACAATCCTTCCAGCTCCCGGCCCTCTCTCCTCCCTCCTCCTCCCTCTTTCTCCCCCTGCCTGCTCTCTACTCCCCGCCAACCTCTCTCCATTTCCTTTCTGCCTGAGACACGAATGCCGTCCAGCACTTTTGAATAGTACTTTTGTTCTGCGAACATCTCTTTTCTGAAAAGGACTATTGGTCAGGTTTGTGTCTTTTAAACGCTGGCACATTTTATCAGTTAAGAACCCCCATACCTCTCTTTCCAGAGACAACCTAAGGAGGCTCACAAGAGTGGCAGAGGGAAAGATTTATAGGGAGCAGGGGACAAAACAAACAAACAAAGCACCCAGCAAACCCTCGCTGGGGGCATAACGCAGGGTCCCTCCAGCAAAGGCTCTTCCCCGGGGCTCTGAGCATCTCCTAGCTAGACTGTCGTTAGGACTTGTGCCCCTCTAAGCTCCCTGCAGAAGGAGAATAGAGGGAAGCCGGAGGCTATGCCTGAGCAGTCCTGTTCTTGGCCTCTTTGCGATGGGCCTTGGAGCACTGGACTTGGAGCCTGGGGCTCTTATGTCCTGGCTCTGCATGCTCTTGCTGGTGATCTCGGGAAACCCGTTTTGGGCCTGTTTTCCTCCCGGCAAAAAAGAGAGCAGAATGCCTTCCTTGTAAGTTTTGTGCAAATTGAGCAAGATGCAATGCATGAGCAAATGCTTTGCAAACTGTCAAGTTCGGTGTACTTGTGAGAGGATCATTGTCGTTCATTTCACATACCTGTTCTCATCTCACAAATTCTTCACTTCTCCAAGGGCCAGTTTTCCCATCTGTAAAATGGGAATTATAATCCTTAGATCATACAGTTTCTGTGAGAACTCTGTATTAGATGTCACACAACGGACAAGAGTTCTTGGCTGTGGCAGGTGGCTAGGTGTTTGTGTTTGTGTGAGTACCTCTGTGAATACAGAGGATGATAGTTAAGCCACAGGCTTCTAAGGACCAGCTGCCTAGTCTGAGACCCAACTGGTCCCTCCTTCCTCTGGAAGCTCTTGGGTAGTTTCTCTAAACCTGTGCACGAATCACCTCGTAAGAGAGGGATAGTAATGTATCTACTTCACAGGGTCGTGAAGATTAGATCGTGCCACACATGACCTGGCGCCCAGTCAGCACCAGTGGTGGAAAGTCAGTCATTCCTGTTGTTGTCCAGCGTCACATTCAAACACAGGGCCCGTGCTGGACGCGCACCAGCCACATCCTCTTTTCAGCCCCTCCTTGTGGAGAGAGGAAATTGAGGCCGTAGAGAAAGGGCTTCAGTCAAGGTCACAGGAGGTCACATCCCAACACGTTTGAGGAACGTCCAGGGATCTGCTGTGCTGCCCGGCGCCAGCTCCTCTCAGGGACGGGCCTCAGCACTCCAGCTCCGACTCGGGACCCGCTTGGCTCGGAGTGGAGGGCGAACGCCTCCCAGGAGGGACCTGGATTTCCCTGCGCGAAGTGGAAGGAGAAATCAATTCAAGCGGCCGAACCAAGCGCAAAAGGGAGGCAGCGCGCACAGCGCCCTCGGGAAGGAGCCGGCCGCGTCGGGCCTCCGCCAAGCATTTGCAATTTAATTGACATTTGGCGGCAGGAAGCCAATCAGTATAAGTCAATTGACGTTTCGAGATAAAACTAATCGCCGGCCGGGCGCTGCCCCCGCAGGCGCGGCCGCTGCTGGGCCTCGGGGCGCAGCGTGGCGGCTGATGCGCCGCGGGCCGGCCCGGCAGGTAATGGCGCTGGCGCGTGTCTCGGCCCGCGAGGGGGCGGCCCGCGGCCTGCTGATTGCCGCGCAGCCCACGGCAGCCGGGAGAGGCCGGTAATGAATGACTTTATTTGCCGAGGCCCTGCTGAGAACAATTGAGTTTGTTATGGTAACAACGGATGCCAGCTTTCCGGGCCCCGGGAGCTGGGCAGCCGAGCAGATGATGCGCGCAAGCCAGGAGCGCAGGGCGGGGGACAGAGCCAGTGTCAGACCCTCCCGGCCTGTGGAGAGGAGAGCGGTCAGGCCGCCTTGGACGGAGGCGCAGGCACAGGTGATGGCCTCGGTGCGGAATTGGGATGGGAGTTTGTTCCTTCCTTTCCTGCTTGTTGGACTGGCTCATCCTTCTGGCTGTGAGCGCAACCTCCTCTCCTGGCTGACCTCAGCCTGTGGAGGTTCTGGTCTTACTGAATGACGCGTGGACATCAACTTTTTGTTTCTTGCACCATTTGCAATTAGCACAAGCCGCAAAGGCATCCTTTCGTCTAGGGCTGTGGCGTGAGGAGTTGAGGTCAGTATTTCAGCCCCACTATGTCTGCCCTGAGCCTGTGGTCTTCCTGACCTCTGTTCCCATCTGCATCCCCATGCTCTGCGGCATGGCACTGCCCTCCCTGTCCTGAAGAGAAGGCTGCCACTTGGGAATGGCTACAGCCTCCTCCATCAGGGGTTCCCAGGGCAGGAGCCACTTGCAGTTCATCGGGAGTGCTCAGGGCCCAGCGTGGGGCCTGTTGCTGAGGTGGAAGGAGTGTGTGGGAGTGGACATTTTGTTTTTTTGCAATCTTCTTTTCCCTCTGCTTACAGAGGCCAAAGCCTCCCTCTCCTTCCCCTCCCCCTCCCTTCCTTCTCCTTCTTCCTCTTCCTCTTCTCCTTCCCTTCTTCTTTCCCTTCCTTTCTTCCTCGTCCTCTTTCTTTTTTCCTTTTCCAGTTATATTTTCAGGCATGGTATCACTCCCTCATTCAACAGGCATCAACCGTGTGTTAGGTACTCCTGTATAACAGGGCCCTGTTCCTGCTGAACTTCGTAGCCACTGAGATGATAATGAAATACATGTAATAAATATGTCAGACACCACCATGTACTGAGTATCGGCAGAAATTTCTTGAGTTGGTGAAGCATAATGAGGACTTGCTGAGAGCTTTGCCCCTGTCGTTGCACTCAGCAGTCCCTGGGGCCACACCATGACAGTTACCCCCATTTGCAGATACGCAGACAGATGCAGCATGTGCTGGAGAAGAAGCATGATGCTGGGGAAGGGATCTGGTATTCCATCAGCAAGGTGGGTTTGATGGTCTCCCAGGGCCAGTTAAGTGTGAAGAGTCCTCGGGGAAGAGGAAGTCAGGACCCAGGCCTTTGCACCCAGTACACTGCTCCCTGGTCTTGCAGCATGACCAAAAATCCCTCTGCTTTTTGAGGCTGACATAAGGAGACTGAAGCACTCACTGTGTGCCAGGTACTGGGCAACTTTAAAAGGGTAAATTGTTACTGTTCCCCTCTTGCAGATGAGTAAGATGAGCTGTGAAATAACCAGGCCAGGGGTCACCAAGCCAGTGAGTTGAAGGAAGGAATTCAAATTCAAGCGGCTGGGTTTTAGAGCCTGTGTAATGAACCACGGTGCTTGTTGGCAGAGGTAGCACACAGACTCCTTCGGCCCCTCTTGTGCACTAACACCACACGCCCACCTCCACCCCCAGCCTAGCCTCACCTGCCTTGTTCTTGGAGCTCCAGAATTCATCTGCAGGTTCACAGGGTAGCAGATCCACTGATTGTGCCTTTTCTTCTTCATCTGCGTGCAGAAGATTGAGTGAGACTCTAGCAAGAAGGAGAAGCTGCTGTAAAAATCTGGGTCCCTTTTTGGCTTAGTCTCAGATGGATTCAAGTATTTGGGAAGTGGTTTTCTAGAAGAGGCAGGGGGAATCCAGGTCTTATCTTTTAGGAGCAAAGCTTTCATCATTAATGGTCAAGGAAGCACATTTTATATTGTTTTTGGCACCTGTCTTTCTGTTCCTCTAAAGGGGGTCTGGAAAACTTTCTTACCCTGAGGATAGCCCTCTTTCAGCCAGATAAATTAGGCAGGTGGTCCCTAATACGGGATTGTGCTAACTAGCAGAACTGGAGAGGACTTGGAAATCACACATAGCAATTTTAGGCTTTCTTTTTTTTCTTTCCTCCCTCCCTCCCCCTCCCTCCCTTTCTTCCTTCCTTCTTTCCTTCCTAGTGGGTATCGAATCCCAAGCCTCACTCTTTCTAGGCAAGTGCTCCACCACTGAGCTACACCTTACCCTGTGTACTGATTTTAAATGCTGTCATCCTGAGGACTGGGGGGTGTAGCTCAGTAGTAGAGCATGCGTGAGGCACTGGGGTTACTCCTCAGTACTGCCCCCTCAAGAAACCCCAAATAAAAAGATTCTCTAAAAAATCCTGTTAGCTCAATAGCCTCTCTCTGAAACAAATATTTTTAGTACTTACTTTGCTATCCTAAAATGAAACTTAGAGAAAGTGCAACCTACCTACACATACACACACACACACACAGCCCCAATTGCAGCAAAAAAGGAAAAGAAAAGCCTAATAAAATGTTGTCACTATGTAAATGTTCAGGCATAACTACATCAGAAGACGTAATAAAGTAGTTAGTAGCTTGCACTTCTGCCCTGAATCACTGTGAACTCAGAAGTTACAAATGTGGACAGCTGTGGTGCTTGGCAATATAAATACCTCTGGTGATGTTGCCATCAACAGATTGATTTTCTGAAATTATGAACATGTACAGTTAACTTCCAGTCAAAATAAAGGATAATTTTCCCTTGATTTATATGGTGGTTGTCTTCCTGAGAAAGTCAGTGTAAATTAAAACACCAAATTTTTGTGTGCATAAGTGAAACAGTTATGTTCGTGGCTCAAATATTTATAAAGGAATTTTCATCAATGTGGATATACGATGAGTCATTCCAAAGATGTGTGGGGTAGAGGGCAATTCTTCACCCCCCTGGGCTGTACTGGGTAGCAAAGTCCCTGGTTCCTCCCACTAAACACCCCAATAGCAAGAATAACTTAGACATTTCCCTAATATCCTCTGATCTGATCGCTCTCGTTGGAAAACACTGGAACAAATTGGTCTTTCTAGGGTCAATTCCTCTGGGAAGTTCTGTGATTCTGTAAAAAGCAAAATCTTCATATATTATGCGCCTAGTATGTGTAAGACTTGCACTGAGGAGACCAGAGGCCTGGCCATATTTATGTGTGGGCTGTGAAAGCTTATTCCTGGGTGCTCTGCTCTGCCCAGGTCAGATAGTAACCCCCCAATCCTGGATCTCTTGCCTTCTTCCTCATGCTCCCGAATCCAAATCCTAGTTTGCATGTCACCTCCTTCCTCCAGGAAGCCTTCCTTGACCATCCTCTCTTCCTGTGAGACACGTTCTCTCAGTCACTGGGCTCCTATTACCTGCTGCATGGGGCTCTCAGGGCACTTTTCTGAGTTGGGCCTGTACGTCCGTCTCCCGGCCTTGTCTCCTGGGTTCCTACAGGTCTGAGACTGGATTCCCTCCCAGCAACGCTTGGGGTCAGATTACCTGCAAAAGATAAATGCACACTTGAACCCAGGGATTCACCTTAGCCAGACCTCCTCTTTGTATATATCTTGTCCTTTATAATTAAGCACATGGCTTCCTTTTTCCTCTCCTCATCCACTGACATGCTGGTGCCTGTGCAGGTAGCCCTACCTCCTGTGGAGTTCTCCCGCTCAGTAACTGACCAGTGCTGCAGGCGTGGTCCGATTTATGGGCACATTGCACAGATGAGACGGGGAAGTGTAAGGCCACACAACTGGCAAGTGGCACAAGCAGAGCTCATACCTTGTGTTTCAGTGCCTTTGTCACTAACACACACCCAAGGCTGAGCCTCTTCCTTGGACAGCCATTCACCCGACTTGGTGTTGGGTATCGTGGTCTCAGTGGTGGTCAGGCCTGGCAGCTCCCTTTGTTTTCCCTTTGGAAGTTTTGTATCTAGAACCCAAGCCTGGCATAGAAGGGAAGCATTGGGTTTTCCAGGGAGAACGTAGCTGCTGTTTGCCAGGAAAGGTCACCAAGGAACAGCTGTCTCCTTTGTACCTTTTTTTTTGTTTGTTTCAGTGAAGCTTCTACTTTTATTCATGTATGCTGCGAGTATTTGTTATGCACCTGCTGTATGCCAGGAATTGTTCCAGTGTTAGGGTTACAGCAATGAGCCAGCCAGACAAAAATGCCTGTCCGCTTTCATGGCCTTCTAGAAGGAAGAGAGGAGAAAGAGAGCAAGAGAGGACAGAAGGAAGAATGGAAGGAAGGAAGAATGGAAAGAAGGGAAAAAGGAAGGAAGGAGGAAAGAAGGAAGGAAGGAAATAAATTGTATGTAAAAGAACAAAAAAGCTAGAAGGAGACAGGGACTAGAGCAGGGTCAGGGCAGGCATTTGCTGTTGTATGGAGTATGGACATACATTTGAGCAGAGGCCCCAAGGGAGCACAGTGAGCCACATAGATATATGAGGGAGAAAGTTCTGGAAAAAGGGAACAGAAAATGCAAAGGCCCTGAGGCAGGAATGCATGGCATGACTGAGGAACGTAAGGCCAGTGGGGCTGTAGCAAGATGAACAAAGGGAGAGTGGAGAGAAGTGGGATTAGAAAAGTGGGGTTACAGGGGCAGTCCCCAGATCCAGTGAGGCCTTGTAAGCCATAACAGACTGGATTTTGTGAGTGAGCTGAAGCAGTACTGGACAGCAGTCCAGAATCTCTAACTGGGAGCTTCAATGGTGCCTTCTGTCCTCACGTCCACGGAGCCACCAGTTCTCGCAGATGTCCCTCCTAACTGTCTCCTACACCTGCCCCTTCTCTTGGTGGCCATGTGCACCATGAATTTTTTCCTGGGTGAGGGGCCCCCACTTGCCCCGGGACTTCTGTCTCCTCTCCCTCCAGTGGCGTCTCCACAGTGTCCGTATCAGACTCTGACTCCCACCCCATGTCTGGAATGAATCATGAATATGTCAGCATGATCAGACAGGGGGCCAGCTATTTGGAACAGAGGCTGAGGACTCGAGGATGTGAGGCTTGGGGCTGCTGGAAGGCGGGCTGTCACTTTTTGGTGGGGAGGAGGCTGTACCATACGTTGGGTGGCCCAAACACATCCCTCCACCCTCAGCAAGCTCCTAATCCCCAGCCCAGTCCCTGACTTCAGCAGTGGCTCTCCCCAGAGGTGCCTGCCTTATTAATGGCTTCTTCCTAGCTCCCTGCAGCCAGAGGGAAGTCCCTTAGTGTGTTTGCAGGCTCCACCAGCTCGGAGCAGATGTAAAGCTTATTTGCAAACTGTCACTGCCTTGGGCTCCTCCAGAGACCTTCATGTTGGGCTCAAGCTTGTGCCTCCAAGAGCTGCTTCCCCCAGGCAGCCAGCCGGGTGAGCAACCTTCCTCTGAGTTCCCAAAGCAAAGTCTTGGCTCAGAATTGGGAAAAGGAAATTAAATGCCGCAAAGGAGCCATAGCAGCGCTTTGGGCCTTGTTGACAGTGGAGAATGAAGTTCTCTCTGTTGATAGGCACTCACTGGTTTAGCATAAGGTTAGGGAGGCTTTGAAACAAAGACGGAAAAACACCGAGCTGGGGACCCTGGCTGTGGGTGTGAGTCCCTGCAAGCCTGCTGAGCACCTAGGTGACACTGTTTTCTCCCTGTAGGCCTCAGTTTCCAAGCTGTACAAAAAGCTGCAGACATCTGTAGGCATTCTAAGGCCTACAGTTATCTGAACTGAATTTTGAATTTTATTTCATCCGATTAAACCAGGACAAAAATGGTTTGCCTAAAACAACTTGGCAATTCGGCATTTGCTTAAAGGTTGACCTCAGTGTGGTAAGAGGTACTAATTGAGATTCTACAGCTCTTTGTCTCACCTGGCCCAATAACTGCACTGTGTGACCTTGGGCGGGCTCTCTCACCTCTCTGAGCCCATTTTCTCATCTGTGGAATGGGAAGCGTAGTCTCTTGCCCATCTCCTGAGGTTGACATGAAAATCAGAAAACCTGTGGGGACATGGGGACAGAAGGCATCTCTGAAGCTCCCAGCTAGAAATTCTGGACTGCTGTCCACTACTGCTTCAGCTCACTCAACACCCCCAGTCTCTTATAGCTTACAAGGCCTCCCTGGGCCTGGGGTTCCTTGCAACCCCAACTTTCTGACCCCACTGCTTCTCATTCTCCTTTTGTTCATCCTCCTGCAGCCACGCTGGCCTCCTTAATGTTCCTCAGTGTCTTCACATTTAGTACGAATATCTATATTTGAGGAGTGGAGATTGTTACTGTTGTTGCCAGTCTTGTATATGCCTTTCCCTGTCTGGGCACACATGCTTGCCAATATAATACAAAAATATGTCCCATACTGAATGTGGAGCCCACAGGAGTCAACATAACTATTTACACCGGAAATAACAGTGCTTCCGAGTTGAATGAAGAGCCCCTCTTGTCATTTTGTGCTTGCTCGATCCCTTGCCATCATAAAATTCACCCCTTGTGTGCATGGGTTTGGTGGAAAAACATACCACAGAGAGACACAAAAGCCTCTTGAGTTCTTTTCAGCTGGGACAGGCGATGACACACGTTGGCAGGCAGAGGCTGATCTCCGTGTATCCAAGAGGAGTCAAGCCAGTCTGAGTATATCTAACAGGTCAAGCTCTGAAATGAAGAAGCAATAAGCCAGTGAAATGGTACTATCACCGAAACATGATTGATCAATTGAATTCTATCAGAGACAGTGGACAGTGAGATTAACTCAGGCCTGATAGGTTCAATGAGTTAAAGCATGATGTTCATTTCAGCTTCATTTCACCAGTCTTTGCTTGTGAAATTGGTCAATCAATAGAGGTTGAAGATCATATATATATATATATCTTATGGGGAATATAATCTCAGTAGTTGGCTTCTGGCCGGGGCTGCCTGCTGCAGGTAATGGAGACAGAACAGGGACTCCATCAGCCCCATCGAAATGGCCTGATATCTTCTCCAAATGAAAAGTATTTTTGGATCTCTGATGATTTATCTTTTTTTTCCTCTCTCTCACTTTGATCTATGACAAAACCCATACCCATCTTGGAGAAATATAGTGATTTCTCCTGAAAACATTTGTGCAATAACCAGATAGATACACTTCAAAATGCGAACCTTCTTTTAGTTATATCATCCTTGGGAGAAAATAAAGCTAGTAATTTAAAAACTCAAATGGGGGTAATGCAAAGGTATCAGAGTAAATATGATTTTTAAATCCTTTATTATTTATTTATTTCTGTGCAGTGGGGGATGGGAGAGAGACTGCTTTGTGTGTGAAAGCTGAGAAAAGGATCTATGCATATGTCCTTCCAGGTATAATTAAAACAAAGCCCTTAGCATTCTCTGATCTCATTTAAAAGCACAGTTCCCAGAAACAAATCACCCATTTGCTCCTAGTAATATTTCATTTGCTTTGGAATGTTTGCATGATGGTGGTTAACATCCCTCTCAATTAGTGTGCATATCTCTCTGTAAGGTGGAGTAATTAGGTACTATAGGACGAGGTAATGGACTTGGACAGTATGGATTAGAGAAAACAGACTTGTCTTGTGGCAAAGCACAAGGTACTGCTTTCTTTCTGCCTCTGCTTTGAGGTCATCTTAATTTTTTATGCACAAAGAAATCCCATCTCTTCACACCAACATCTTGAGTTTCAGTAATGTATCTGCAGTATTTGGACATCAGAGTGTATATTGGGTTATGGTCAATGAATCATGGTGCTGAGCAGCTCGGTAGAGAGGGAAGCCTTGCATACTCTTCTCCTCTCCCTCTCCTCTGACTCCTAAACTGTAACACAATTATAGCCACTTCCTGAACATTATGCTTTGTGCACCTCCAGGCTTTGCATGTGCTGTTCCCCTTGTTTGGAATTCACTAATTCCTTTGTACTTATCCTTAAGACTCAAGTTACATCTTTTCCAGGGGCTTTCTGGACTACCTGTACCCCAGCCTGGATTGTGGAGTGGTTTAGTGTAGCGCTAAGAGCGGACTCTGGAATCATATTGCTTGGGTTCTGTTCATGAGTGACTCAGAATTCACTTCTTCAGTGTGTGACCTGGAGCAAGTTATTTAACCTCTTTATGCCTCCATTTCCTCATCTGTAAAATGGGAACATACCAACAGACTTGACATCATAGGGCTTTTATAAGGATCCTTTAGGTAGGTGCTTAGTGCAGTGCTTCCCAAAGTAAGCTCTGAATATGGTTTGACTGCTACCATTTGGTTCCATGGCTGTCTGTGCTTCTCAGGCTCCCAGCAAGTAGGCCCCGCACTACATGATTATTCATTTCATCCTCCATCCCAGGGCAAACGTTGAGACTTAAACCTCTAATGCCTAGTGCAAAGGGTAGGGCTGGGCCCCAGCATCTGGCTCAGGAATGAATGGATCCATGAGGCTTGGAGCTTCATGGGTCTCATGTCCTATGCTCAGCTCCCCGGGATCCGCTGTCCAGCCCTTGACAAATCCCTTTGCCTCCAGCCTCACCTTTGCCGTCCTGAAGTGTGGAATCACTAGTCCCTGGGGCTTTTCCCTCACTAACAGCCTGTGACTCATGGGGTAACACATGGCACAGATTCACTTGAGTCAAACCTGAACGTATTTGGCAATTTTACGATTTCGCGTTTCCCTTCTCTGGGAAAAAAGATGGAGTGAAACTAATGGCTGAATAATGGTAGTTCCAATGGAATTTTCCTCCATGCCACTTTGATTTTTCTCAGTCTGTGGCCCTAGTTTAGGGCGGGATTTGTAAAATCACCCGAAACATTGATTTTGGTTCTGGGTCCCCGTAGGGTATTTCTAACCCTCCCACCCTGGCCCCCAGCGAGGGGCCTGGCTCACAGTGGGTGCCCTAGACATGTTGGCCAACTGGATCTGGTTGTCCGAGCCTGGAATCTGAGGCGCCTACCTCGCTTGGCACCTCGCTGCTCACCCAGGCCAGCCTCCCCTCCCCCATCGTTTCTGGGTCTGAGTGCCTCAAACAGGACCTCGAAGACAGCAGAAGCTCTGAGTCAGTTAGACTGGAAGGTTGGGTGCTGTTTTTGTTGTCGTCCTTAGTCTGAGCTTGATCTCTGGGGAGTCTAGAGCTCTGCTGAATCTGTGTAGTTTATCATCCTCTCCAGTTTGAAATTTTATGAACTGCTTCAAATCGTAGAAGTAGGTAGAACATAAACCCTTAGCTGTCTCACTCTTTCCTTTTCCAGGATGACTGGTGTAATGGAGGTCACTCTCAGGTTTTCTCTTGAGGTCTCACACCAGAGTCCACACCCCAGTGGAGTTCTCCTGAAGCACACGGCCCTGAAAGCCCCCATGTCCCCTACCTAGGTTGCTTACCCAGTCAGCAAACAGTGATTAGCATCTCTTCATTTGAATCACACATGGATGCTCATACAAAATAGCTTATGTTCTTTGCACACTTACTGCATGCTAGGTGCTCTAAGTACTTAGGTGCTCTAAGTACTTTAGACTTTTTATTCAGTTCTTGCATCAACCCTAGGTACCGTTATTGTCCCATGTTATAGATGATAATGTTGAGGATTAGACAGGTTAAAGGAGTTGCTGAAATATCCTGGACTTGTAAGAGATAACATGGGGATTTGAACCAGGGCCTGCCCGAGTGCCGAGCACCCAGGCTCTCCCGGTGTGCTGAGCTGTTTGCATCACTGTGCTAGCTTCTTTCTAACATGTGGTAAGAGGCATGCAGCTGCTTTGCTCTGTATTTGCTGTGTGGCCTTGAGTGAGTTACTTAGTCTCTCTGTGCCTGTTTCCTCAGCTATAAAATGGGAAGACAGAGTTCACAAGACAGCTCATAAAGAGTAAATTCCAGGGGCTGGGGATTTAGCTCAGCGGCAAAAGCGCCTGCCTGGCAAGCGCAAGGTCGTGAGTTCAGTTCCCGGTACCGGAGAAAAACCAAAACCAAAATAAATAAATAAATAAATAAGAGTAAATTCCAGGTCATCACTGTGGCCTGTGACCCTCTGAGGGAAACCCAGAAAAGAGGGTGTTTTATTCTGCCTTTGTATTTGTAGGCCTCCTGAGAGGAGATGGCTCTTACGCGGAGCCTTGATGGGCAGGCATGCAGGGTGTGTCTGTGTAGGGAGCGGCGGGAGTGGTGGTGTTGGGGAGCACTGTTGAAGGCACACTTGGATGGGCTGGCACTGGGGGGGAATGAAAGTGACCTTGACTGGGGGGAGATTATGGAAGCCTGAGCTTTGTCCTAGGGGAGCTTGGGAGGGTTTTCCTGATGGAAATGATGATGACAGCTGCTAATGTTGCACCAGGTACTGTGATGAGCACATCGTGGAGATTCTCATTTCATCCTTATGAAAGCCCGTTGTTCCCAGTCCCGGATGAGGAAAGTGAAGGCTTTAGTCTTAGTCACTGGCACGAGCAGCAAAAGGCAGCCAGATGCAGGGGTTTACACTGTGATCCTACCTGCTTGGGAGGAGAGGGCTGAGGATCACAAGTTCAAGGCCAGCCTGGGCTACATGAGAGACCAGCCTGGGCTGCAGAGGGATTTTTTTCTTTTTTTTTCTTTTAAAGAGTAAGAGGTGTATAATGAGCACTGGATCTGCAAACAAGGAAGTCAGGTGCAAATCCCAGCTCTGAGCTCACAGTGAGTCAGCCTTACTGATCCTCAGCTTTTTCAGCTGTAACATGGAGTGGGAACACACACACACACACACACACACACACACACACACACACACGCCCGCGCTCTAAGGATTAATGAAATCAAACAACGTGAAAACAGCTTGGGTCAGGGCCTGACACTGAGGAGTGCTCCATCTGGGGTGAGATCAGGGACTTGGAGAACCTTTGCCACTATTATCTTTGTCAGTAGCTGACAAAGTAGCTCATGCCTCTTCATTCTTTGCTAGGGGAAGAGGATACTCTCTGATGCATGCTAAGCAAGTGCTCTACCACTGAGCCACATCCACAGCCCACTTTCAATCTTATGCAAGGAATTCTGCTAATAGAGCCCTAGAACCATTCTCCTGGCTCTCTGTCCCTTTTATGTCCTATGGTCATGGCTAGCCCTTCGCATGGAAAAATTCCAGAGGTGTTCTCACCCTTAGTGAGCTTCTTAAAAATTGCATCCAAAGCTGGACTCAGTGGCTCACATCCTACAATCCCAACTTCTTGGGAGGCTGAGTTGGGAGGGTTGCAAGTTCAAGGCCAGCATAGACAATTTAGTGAGTCTTTGTGTTAAGATAAAATAAAAAGGACTAGGGATGTAACACAGCACACTTCCGGCTCAGTCCCCAGTACTGCGTAGAAAACAAAATAAAACAAAGCAAAAACACCACAAATTGCATCTGAAGCAGTTTTTTAAAGTTGCTAATTGGCACGGTCCCGTTTTGGTTCATCTCTGCTTTATCTAGATTGCTTTTGGAATTAACCATCGCAGCCATCTGAGATCAACTCCAAGTGCCTGGTCTTATTTGACCAAAGCTGGAAGTGCCCCAGGTCACATTAGTGCAATATTCCCATCACCCTGGCTCTGGACTCCGGGGGATATGCGCCCCCACTAGGACCTGAGTTTCTCCATCCTCCCTGGGGGTGGCAGTTCTGGGAGCACAGAGGGGGCCACAGCTGTGGTAGATAGCTGCAGACTGGCCTGATCGGGAGAGGGCTTGGAACACATAAACACGGGAATGGGATCTGTGATTATTAGCACAATTTCAAAGAGTTTCAGGGTGAATGTAAAAAGAGATTTCTTCCTGTCTCCGTGACATTTTTGGAGCCCCTCTCCGACAGTCCTTTCTTTCCATCCATGTTTATTCCTAAACCAAGTACTGACAAAGAGAATGGGATCTTTTTGTTGGCTTAGGTGATTATTTAGGGATGAAGGAGATATTGGTGGGGTGGGGGCGGGGGTGGAGTCATCTTTGAAGTCTGCACGAACAACCAAAGTGGGAAAAATAGTGGAAGGAGAAAAGAATTAGAGATGACTAACTCAGCTTTCTTGCTTTACTGATGGGACTTCTGAATCCTAGAGAGGGTGGAGAACCTCTCCCACCTCACACAGCAAGTAAGGGCAGAGCTGGGGCTACACCCATGCTGGCTTCCCATGCTTTTCCCACTGGGCCTTGCCGCTGACCCGCCATGCTGAGGAGAAGCTGTGGGGCTGCAGGAGGCTCTGTAAGGGCTCTCAGGCGGGGTAGAGAAAGGGGACTTTAAGCAAAGCTGGAGGCTGACCCAGAAGCTCTAGCTTCCTTTCCTGGGGCTCCTCAGCTTCCAGCTGTGGTTACATCCCAAAGGCCATGATACCAAAAGGGATTTTGGAGATTCTTGTTTGTTTTTATCTTTTTTTTCTCCCAGTGAGCATCTGCAGACATACAGTGCGTGATGATTTTTAAAGAAACAAACCAGAACCCTCCAAGAAAAATGCAAAACCCCTGAATCTGCTCTGCTCCAAAGAAAATGCAATGGGTTTATGATCTTTTAAGACACACAAGAGACAGCTTTCTCCTGACAGATGGGAATCTGAGGCTATTTTGCTTCCTCCTTCTTTGCGTGACCAGACCCGATTGTGTAAAGCTTTTAGCTTCAAAGCCGGGTTGTGAATAACATTGGTTTAACCTGAAATTTAAAGCCAGCATTTCTTTGCTCCCCGAGATGGGGCTTCCTGCCCCTTGCTCCCCTGAAGCTAGCTTCCAGAATGTTAATTCTACGAGCCATGGTTGACTAAGCCCAGCACTGGGTCTATTACATATTATTTGATTTGGAGTAGAAAAAAAAGATTTAAAGATACCATGCCTCCTGTATACCTTTGTACTTTTGCCCATGTCTATCCATATATTTAAGCATACCATTCACGTGGTCAGTTTAGATTTTTCTCCCTGGAATGAAATGGGTCTGAGTGTTTCTGTAGCCTGCCTCCAACACCACATTGTCCAATTAAGTGAGACAGAATCTTCGGAGTGCAGCAGAGAAATGCTGCAGAAGCGTAGCTCACACTGGAGGTCTGGAGGTTCAGACCTGCCCTTGTGCACAGGATGATTTTCGGTGTTCAGTTGTGCAGCTGCCTCTGAGCCTATAATCTGTTTGCATGGCGCATATGCATTCTGTACCTACTGTGTGCAGCTTTCAGAGTCAGGTCAGCATTGTCCCTGCCCTCTTAGAATCAGACAGCTTTTTGTAAGAACACTTGTGGTTGATACCTGCACCTGTACAAGTCTGATTATTTTTCAATCAACATTTGTTTCCTCCACCAAACATAATTCCATGAGGATAAAGTTTGCACCAGGTTTTACCTATTTCTATATCCCTAGCATGAGTGCTCACTATGCCTGGTTAACAGCAGAATGAATGGATGAATGAATGAGTGAGGTCAGATAAAGAGATTCTGACATTTGCAGACCAGATGTACAGTAGGAAGGTGGGTATTACAGGTATTACTAATTTGTTCATTTATTCCATAAAGTTTCCCAGTGGCTGAGATGGAGATGAATTACGTTTAGTCTTTCCCTTGAAAGTAGCTAATAGCTCAGAGTGGGTGTGAAGGCCCAGGGCACTGGGCTCCTAAAATAGGGTGAGAGTGTCAGAGCCCTAAGAGCAGGAGAAGGAGAACCAGCTGGGGCAGGAAGAAGACACGTGGAAGAGGAAGCACACAGGCTTGCAGGAATGCTTTACGTTCCTTACGGGTATGTTGGGTCATGTGTGGCTGACAGGCTGCGTCCAGTGCCACACAGCCCAAAATACAAAACTCTGGTCTTTGCCGGGCCCTCGTCTCCACCGCTAGCTGCAGCTTGGAAGCAGTTTGGAAAGCACGCCCTAATCTAAAGGAATTAGAAATTTAGGGCCTGGGGTGGAAGGATGTGGAGGGTGATTGTTTCCTCAGCCCCCTCCCAGGGCTCCCAAAAGTTTCCTCGACAAGGTTCAGATCTGCTCTACCCCTGCCAGCCTCTAAGGACCCTCTGGAAGTCTCCTAACTCCTTCTGTTCTGTTCATGTCCTTCTTTATTTTATTATGAGACAAGGTCTTGCTAGGTTGCCCAGGATGGTCTCAAATTGCAATCCTCCTGCCTCAGCCTTCCAAGTCACTGGGATTATAGATGTGTGCCACCATACCCATCCTATTTTATTTTTAAGATTTTTAAAAATATTGCTGGAAAAGAGTAAATGTTTAATCAGTATTTGTTAAGTTGATGGGTATATGATTATATATTTAGGAGTGCCCCAAGCCTTCTTAAGGAAGTGATAGACTTTCACTTTCCTCCTGGATAAGCAAACAAGTGGGGCTGCTGGCTGAGGGTAGGAGCAACAAGACTGATTAAGGTCAGGGCCAACACCTGCGGAGGCAACTCTTCTCACTTCACAGTTCTCCGCTGGCAGTGTATGATCACTGAGGCTACCCGGGTGTTTTTAAAGGTTCAGCCCATGGAGGCTGTATTAGCCAGCTTTTTGCCACTGAGACGTAATACCTGCTACCTGCAACCTAAAGGAGAGGTTTGTCGGGCTCACAGTTTCAGTGGACCCAGTCCATGGTGGTTTGGCAGAGGAGAGCTGTTCACCATATGGCAGCCAGAAAGCAGAGTGAGAAGGGAGGAGCTGGGGACAAAAACACACGCTTCCAGGTTGCACCGTCAGTGATCTCTTCCTGACCAGGCGACACCTGCACAGCACATCCAGCTCCTGAACTCAGCAGTGGATTCATCCGTAACCCAAACACATGAGACTTTTGGGGGACATTTAAGATCTAAATCATAACGGTGGCTCTGGCTGACTATCAGAAAACCAAAGCAGAATGTAACCAGTCCTCTTCCTAGAAGACAATATAAGAAGGGGCAGGTCCCAGTAAGGCTGCCTGCACCCACAGTAAGTGTAGTTTTCCTGGGGGAAAGGTCTCCAAGGCCCTTTGTGCATAGGCCTGTGCCTTGTGCCTTTACTTTGTACGGCTCCCCACTCAGTAACCAGACAGTAATCTTCCCTACAGGGATCCTGGTTGAGTTTTCCTCTCTGGCTTCCTCAGTGGGGTGAAACTGTACCCCTCTGGAGTCCGATCTGTGAATCCCATCGGGGAGAAATACAGTCCGTCTCTGAGAGACAGTCTGGCTGGCCGGTAGAGGCCTCCTTCAAAGGGTAGAGGGAGGCATGTCTTGTGGGACAGCCTGAATGGGAGGGAAAAATGAAGCACTGGTGACAGAGCAAGATCTAAGTAGGATCCGGGGAACTGATTGACGGAAAGGAGCCTTCATTAAGAGTTTTGGGTTGGCAGGATGCAGGCTGGGGTGTTTAATTAAGTAACTAAGAAAAAATCTCTCAAAAATGGATGTACTGGGCAGGGAAAAATTCAGTGGGAGCTCTGGGGACTGAATCCAAAGTCAAAGCCTTCTTAAGGCTCTGGTAGGTGTGTCGGGGACCAGCATGACTGTGTATAATAGCTGAGTAGAAGCAAGCTGAGCGGCCTTTCTGAGTGTGTGTGAGTGTGCACATATGCACATATGTGTGGACAAAAATGCATAGGACTTCTGAGAACACACTCAGTGCCTGCCAGTGGAAGAGTACTGCAGGATGGACAGCCTGAGCTAGAGCTCCACATTCTGCTCGTCTTGATGACATTGTGGGAATGAGGATGGGCCATGGTGGAACAAGAGGCTCTGGAGACAGTGTCTTGCGGACAGGATCAAGTTCCTATCTTGTAAAAGGCCAGTGTCACAGGCTACAAGAAGAGGGACATGGGCTTTATGCTGAGGACATTGATCAGAGGCCAGCTTCCACCTTGGCCCACCCATGTCCAAGGGGGTATCTGATCATTCCAGCTGTGGCCTAGCCTATGGTAATCTTCTGCTGTCCAATTGCTATGGGAATCTGTTTTCTCAGAGGGACTGTGAGAAACCTCTGATGTTCTTTCCCGTAGAGGATACTGGGTGCTCTGAGCTTATTTGGCTTCCATGGGGCTCTGAAAGTCCAATGCTCCTATGAACACCCAGATGTCAAACCCTGTTCTGAAGTTGCCCTTAGGCAATTGGCTTATAGCTGAGTCTCAGTGACGTGATGTCCCAAAACTTCATGCTCTTTGGTTTGGCTTCCTTCCTAAAGTGGGTAGGATTTAACATGACAGATGATGTGCAGGGCAGCAGTGTCTGGCAGGGGTAGGGGACTGTAACAGGCTTGTGTAAGGGCACCTGTCATATAAGAGCTGACCCTTGCCGGTGCCGTCCTCTGGGTTCGGGTTTCCACAAGGCCCTGCTCAGCCCTGTGGGACTTCGTGGTCCTTGAGAGCCCGGGGGAGTGATGGACCCTGAGGCCATTTTCTGGCAGGGGAGCATTTGTCCTCTGTGCTTGCTTTCATTTTGAAAAGTCACGCCCAAGAATCACAAAAGATATTTCATCCCATTTGCTTTTTAATTGATAATTCATGCTATTTTCTTTGAAATGTTAAGAATCACCACTAGAGATAGTGTAAATATCTAACCCTGCACAAGACACAGAGTATGTAATGGTGTACTCTCTTAGGTTCTGAACTGGCAATACATTTAAAGAGCTGAACCAAAATAAAGTCAAATAAAAGAGCATGGTATGAAGAGTCTCTCTTTCCCGCAGCTCCATCTACTCACTGCCCAGATGGATGGCCATTGTAACAGTTCCTCATTCGTACCTGAACATATTATATGTAATAATGTTACATGAGGGAAGAATCAGACTTTATGTGTATTTATATTTGTATTAAAGTTTTATTTTCTCTGTTTTACACAAAACATTGTATATTATACACACTGTGCTGTATCCTTGCTTACTTTTCATGTAACAATGTATCGTAAAGCTCTTTCTATACTATGCACAGAGGAAGACCTCGTCCTTTTTGTGGCTGCATTCGTGGGGTTCCATTGTGCACATATGCGAGAACTTATTTAATAAATCCGCTATTAAAAACTTGCGTTGTTTCCAGTCTTTTGCTTCAAGGATCTTGAACATGTGTCACTTTCACGTGTAAGTGTAGCTGCACAATAAATTCCCAGAAGGGCCATCCTCCATCAGGGAGAGTATACACTTGGATAGCTTTTGTCAAATTAACTAGCACAGGTGAGTAGCCACGCCCACCAGAACTGTGTGAGTGTGTTTCCATACAGCCTTCCTAGCACAGTATTTTATTGACTATCTTTTCATGTGGTAGCCAATGTCCAGGGTGAGGACATCAGTTCTAGGAAAAGCTGTGCCTCCAAGGAGGGTCTTTGGTACAGGCAGGGCAGTAGCACCTGGGGACTAAATCTCTGTGTCAGCCTGAGCACTAATCTTTAGTACTAATGATCATTTAATTCGCCAGGTCTCTATGTTCTCATCTGTAAAATGGAGAAAATAAGATACCATGCCTCCCGTATACTTTTGTAATTTTGCCCATGTCTATCCATATATTTAAACATACCATTCACGTGGTCAGTTTAGATTTTTCTCCCTGGAATGAAATGGGTCTGAGTGTTTCTGTAGCCTGCCTCCAACACCACATTGTCCAATTAAGTGAGACAGAATCTTCGGAGTGCAGCAGAGAAATGCTGCAGAAGCTTAGCTCACACTGGAGGTCTGGAGGTTCAGACCTGCCCTTGTGCACAGGATGATTTTCGGTGTTCAGTTGTGCAGCTGCCTCTGAGCCTATAATCTGTTTGCATGGTTCGTATTCACTCTGTATCGGTCAGTTTGTTATAGTAATGAAATAACTGGATGAGAAACTTTGTAAAGAGAAGAGGTTTATTTAGCTCATCGTTCTGGGTATTCAGAGGTGTGGTACTGGCTTTGGCTCAACTCTGGTGAAGCACCCATGGCGATGGCACCACAGTGGCAGAAGCACTTGCTCAAGAGGGAGAGAGCACATCACCAGAAAGGAGGCCAGAAAGAAGGGAAGGGCCAATCTGTGACGAGGCCCTGCCTCTTAAGGTCTCACCACCTCTCTGCTACCACACTGAGGACCAAGCTCCTGACGTGTGAGCCCCTGCAGGACAAATTTAAACCCTGTTGAAACCATCACACATACACTGGGGGGTCACTGTGAGAATTAGATGAGATGACACATGAAAAGGCTTTGCACAGTGATTGGCGTGTGGCTGTGGAAAGCTGGCTGTGCAGTCATTAGCAGCTGACGCTGGGCTTCGCAGCCCCTTCCTGGAACTTCTGGTCAAGGAAAGAGCTAGGTTTGAGTGTCTTGGGCCCTCTTCCTGCTCTCAGGCTCTGACCTAACAGTCTCTAGCAATTTGTCCAACTTTCACTCACCTTTCTTCTTTCATGCTCATCAAAGGTATTCAGGAGTCTCCAGTGCCGAATGGTCACTCACTTCCGGGCAGAGATTTCCTCCGGAAGCAGATGCGAGGAGACCTGTTCACGCAGCAGCAGCTGGAAGTGCTGGACCGAGTGTTTGAGAGACAGCACTACTCAGACATCTTCACCACCACGGAGCCCATCAAGCCTGAGCAGGTATGGCCCATGGCTCACACGTGCCGCCACAGTGCAGGCTTGGGTCCCTCTCTTAAAAGCAGAGGGTTTGCAGGGTATGGGTCAGAGCCTATCAGGTTCAGCTCCGAGTGGACTTTTCATTGTTTTTGGCTGAACTTGGCCATCATAACATCCTCGAAGGTCAGGAGGACTTGCCTGGGGCTCTGGCTTCTTGTCCTGGTACCTGTGTCTCTGGCCAGTCAAGGGGCATGCGATTTGTCTGGGTGCTCTTCCACTGCTGAGTAGTGTGTTTTCCCAGGGCTCTTTGGGCAGGGTGGGGTAATAATTTTCTAGGCCATATGAGGTTGTCTCAGGTCATTGTCCTATCAGAGTGAAGGTAAAAAGTAAAAACCACAATATTCCCTATGATCTCAGCTGCCATAAACAGCATCATGGACTCTACTATTAGCCTTCTTGTCAGGTCAAACTGTCATGCTTTTAAAAAATTAACCCAAGAGACAGGAGATGAAGAAGTGTCCATTGGACAAGCTCCTACCTGGAGGTTGGAGGAGAGGGAAGGAAGCAAGAGGACCAGCCTGGCTGGGCAGCTGACCTGTTGTTGCCAGCCGAGGGGTGGTCACTGCCTGTGGCTATGGACCTAATACCAGAAAGACCTCCAGTTATAGGCTCTCAGGGCCTGAATAAGGTCTCCCAAGTACCAGCTTCAATTTAGCATGATAGTTCCCAATGCCCCAGGGGCGAGGTCCTCGACTAACTTTACACGGCAGCAATGAGCAGCTTACCTGTGGTTTTGGCCAGCTGAGAACTCCCATCTGATAGGCAAGTCAGAGAGACCTATGGGCAATAACTTTGTCCAAGACTTTACTAGCTGGTACCAGTGGTGGGCATTAGCCTCTCTGAGCTTTCTCTACATGATCATTAGATGGTGCTTTGAAGTTTGTCCAAAGAGCCCTTGAGACAGTTCAGGCCATGGAGGGGCAAGGTTCTGGAGGAGGTCCTGGGTAATGAGTGGGTAAAGCCTCTGAAGCTACCATTTTATGGTGGCCGGGTGCTCTCTGAGCAGTTCCTTTGAGGGCTCTGACAGCCCATTTAGCTACCTTGTTTTCAGATGGGGAAACTGAGGCCCAGAGAGGCAAAGTGACTTGCCCAGGGCCAACCAGCAAGTCATGTATTTACTTAACAAACTTAGATGAGTGTCTACTTTGTACAAGGCATTAGGGATCCATCACTGAACAAGGCAGGTTTGGACCTGCCCTCAGGAAGTCTAGAAATTTGTAAAAGAAGCACAACAAATAAGAACTACTGACAGAGTTGTGGGATACAAGCGGGCTTGGTGCTGAGATGTCTAACATTCCCCAAGAGTCAGAAGCAGAGGCTACACCATCTTGGAAGCTGTAATGGAGTCTAGAACTCTTAGCTGAGCCCTGAATGGTTGAGAAGAAAAAAGAGAAGGGATGCAGCTGGTGAAGGGAATGTACTTGGCAGAGTGAACAGCAAGTGCCAAGGCCCTGTGGGGAGAGGGAGAGGCAGAAGTAGGAGACAGAGACAGTCAGCTTGGCAGGGGTTCAGGAAATGAGTGAGAGGCGGTGCTGGGGCATGGGCCTGGTCTTACGGCCTGTGGTGAGGATGTTGGTCTTTCTCCAAGTCCAGTAAGGCTCCCATCCGAATGGTGGCTGGACAGAGCTACTGCCACACTGTGGAGCCTAGGCTTTGGGAGTAGTCTGCTTCCCTCACAAACAGCTTCTTTCCCCTGCTCCAAGCTCTTCTGAGCGATGGTGATAGCTACATTTCCTCTGACACAGGAGAGAAAGAGGGAACTCAGGATGAAGCCATACAATCCAGGAGAAAATCTTCTTCTAGCTGCTGACAAAAATCATATAACGTTAGGGCTAGTGAAACAATGGAGGCAAACTTCCAACTCTCATTTTTTAGAGGCCTGGAGAGGGGAGAGAGCTGTCTGAGGTTGCCCAACAAGTGTGTGGTACAGGGCAAAGGCCCGGGCTCTGCACGCAGCCTGACTTTCCAGCATAAGGTGCCAGCACTTCCATTAGGCCCGAATGTACAAGGCAGCACAGACATTTGGTGCTAGAGACTCGCTCTGCCTTTCACGTGATCCTCCCGGAAACCAGAATCTGAGTTCTGCTTCATTTAGCATAGGGTGCCCCAAGAGATGGGGCAGAGATGGCAGGGCTTCATAATCAGATCCACCCATGTGCTCAGAATCCAGAGCCACCGCGTGCTAGTTCTCTCGCTTGCTCAGATGCTCATGGACCTAGCGTATTTCTTGCACATGGGCCGTGGGCCTGAAATAGTGCCTGGCGCTTGGGGGACAGAGGCATGAGAGCCACATATCCACGCTGCCCACTGTCTCAGAACAGCGGGACGTGGACTTCGAAGACACAGGATGAGAGAGGTGGTCCTGTGGGTCCCGATGAAGTGTGAGTGAGAGGGAGAAGTTGCCCTGGTGGGGGCATCATGGGCAGTAGTACGGAGAGGTGATATAGAGGGGGGTCCTGAAGGGTAGGCTTCATGGGCTCTGAGAGGCAGGGCTCCAAGGGATAGGAAACCCAAGTTATGGACTGTGAGGGCTTTGCCGCTGGTAGTGTCCTTCAGAACCCGCGGGAACGTCTCTGGGCCTGTGTCTGCGAGGGGTCTGAGGCAGGGTCTGCAAGCAGACTGCGCAGCGGGATAATGACTGACTCAGTGTTTTCTGGTTAATCTGCTTCACCTCCTGTAACGCGCTGTAATGAGGAGAGATGGGAGGTGAGGCTTCGGGGCCACCTGCACACACACAGCCGCTGGACTATGAATGACATACCCTCGCGCCCAATTCCCCATCACTTTGGACAAATGACAGCTTGAGCAAGGGGCTGCAGACAGTGGAGGGATGCGTGTCAAGGGTATAGGTTCCTCGTGTCCCCTCCTGCTTGCTCTCTGCCAGGCAAACGTTCCACAAGCCTTGCCTCACGAGCCCAGAGTGGCACCAGGAAGGGCCCCTGAGCCGCTGGCTGTGGAGGCTGGCCACCTCTTGCATTTGTGAGCAGATCAAGCTGTATGGTTCTGTGTCTCTCAGACCTGGGGGTCTGGGTAGGAGCTTGCCGTCACCATCATGGTAGCCAGATGGGCAGGAAAGAGCTCCCACTGCCCTTGGAGGTGGGGAGCTTGATCTGAGTCCTGCTCCTGTCCCATTGAGCAAGTCGGTTTTGCCTGGCCTCAGTTTCCATATCTGTGGTAGGGTGGTAATCACGACTGACCACAGCAGCAGCAACTTAACGATGGCAGCAGAGAGGCTCCTCACCTCTGCATGAGAGTGGTCAGCTTTCAAAAGTCTGTTAGGTACAGTCTCTCACTGTACCCTCTATTTAAATGCCTGTCATGCAGGCTGGGCAAGCGTGGTGAGCCCCATTGTCTGGAACTTTTTCTCCAGACTCTTCACCCTATTTTAAGGTCCAGGAGGTTTCCTGGATTGGCAGGGCCACAGTGCTGCAGTTGGACCTCAGGATCTTTCTGTCCCATGCTGTACAAGTTGGCTGCATGGTCCTTCCTGGCCACAGAGAGCTTGAGGAGTAGGTCTCTGACTGTCCTTTTGCAGCTAGAGTCTGCTTGTCCTTCCAGGACCCTCAGAGTCTTTCATTGGCTTGAAGAGGTCACATCCCGCCAAAGCCCTCCCCCTCCTGGGACATGGGAAGGGCAGCCCTGCAGAGGGTTGGAGTCCTGCCAGCCATGGTCATAGGTTCAGAGGCCCCTACCTCCTCTTGCTGCTTTTCCTGCCAAGTTCTGCTTGGGCAGGTGGATCAGTCTGGGCTTTCACAGGGAAACTTAGTAAACCCTTTGCCCTGGTGGAAGGGGTTAATGGAGCCCCACTCCTAGGGTAATGAAACACTTCCTTTTCAAAATGGTTATTGAAAAAGCAATTCTGTTTCTCCTACATGTGGAGTGAGTAAAAATCACCTTGAAGGAGCAGAAGAGAAAAAAAAAAAAGATGAAGAAGAAATAACCGCTGGTGAGAGAGCATGTGTGCGCGTGCGTATGAGCGTGCATGTGTGTGTGCGCATGTAGCCAGCAGAGGAATCTGTTTCAGTAAAACTCGCGTTGACACCGGCATGGGCGCCTGCCGGCACTGTGGCAGAGCAGGTCCCTCCTCTGGCCACTGCAGGAAGGCCTCCGAGCACAGCCTGCCGTATTTACTCTCGGCAGACTATTAACCAACACAAGGCTATTAATCTGGCTTTTGAGCCTTCACTAAAGCCCATAAAAGCTCACAGTTGTCAAATGGAGTTCATTTTAATTTCCTTTCAATCACAGTAAATTATTCAGGTGATAAATCAGCTGGAGCAGCCTCCTGGCTGTAATAGAAACCCTAATTCCTGGCTAATTATCCAGCCCATTGCTGCCAACAGATCAATACGGGCGCAAAATGGAACGGGCCCAGGGCCCTCCCTCCCATCGGGCCAGAGACAGAGAGACAGCTGGGGAAGGGGGACGACGTGCTGCTGACCTCCTGGGAAGTTCAAAGGTCACAAGGGGTTAAACTGGGAGAAGGCCTGTCCCTTGTCTAACAAAGTCACCAGAAATGCCTTCTGCTCTCATGAGCCACTTTGGCCCTTGAATGGTGCACTTCTCCAGCTGGCGGGCCAAGGGAATTCTGGTGTGGCCTACTCCCGTGGGCACCCTGTCCCTGGAAGGGAGCTGGATTGCACTGCCCAGCATGACTGGGGTTGGTCAGCAGGGGTGGCCTCACACCCACCATGAATTAGGAAAAGGGCTAGGTACTGTGAGGAGAAAGGTGAGACTCTGGACGTGTTTCCTTTCTTCCTGTCCTCCCTAGCGGGTCTGTGTCTTACCACACGGAGGTGGAGGAGGCAAGGAGGGGTGGGGAGGCGGGTGTGCCAGGCTGAAAAAGGAGAAGGCCTCCTGGAGGAGGTGCCATTAGTGCTGCGCCTGGAGGGATGGGCAGAGTCAGACCTGTGGGGTGGCGGACAGTAGGCTGGCGAGGACATTCTATGCAGAGGGAACAGCATGGCCAAAAAGGCTGGAGGGACAGGAGTATGACAGGGAAGTGCCATGGGTCTGGTGATGGGAATGTGGGCTGACGGACAGGAAGTCAGGGACACTAAGCAGGAGAAGCAGCAGCGGAAGGGGACAGAAGCCCCAGAGGGCTGAAACGTGGAGCTGAGGAGGCTTGACTGCTGTGGGGGCAAAGTGCCCCGAAGGGCCCTGGGTCTGTGGCCCAGACCGTTTTGTCCACCCTGGAAGCAGCCTTTGCTGGGACCTCTTGCTTCTTGCCCCATCCCTGATGCTTCTGTTGGGCCTCTTTCCTCCTGCAGCCCATTCCACACAGGAGCCTTCATAGTCTCCAGACCTTCCTTCCCCTCGTGACCCTTCCCTGCCCCATGTCCCTTTGGTTGCCCACGGAAGCTCTGGCTCTGGCCAGGCCTCAGCCCTCTCTGCCCCACAGGGGCTGGGCCACTGCTGTGATTGAGGGCAGCACTGACCTCAGCCTTCTTCTCCAGGACGGCCGTGTGCGTGTGCCCGTGTACTTGAGCAGCCGAATGCCAGGCACAGCTGTTTGCGTCTGGGTGGCACGTCCTGCAGTCGCTATTACTTTCTTTGTGTTGTTCACACTCTGAGCGCCTGCTCACTGTTTCCCTGTGTGGAATTTCCCTTCAGCCCCACATGAGTCCTGCCTGGCCCATGAAGCACTGACCCGTCAGCCTAAATCCACTTGCCTCTTGTCCAAGCTTAGAAAGGTCTTGAATTTTTGTCGTTCTTGTTGTGTTTTTTTTTTTTTTTTTTAAGATAGGGTTTTTCTCCACAGTTCAGGCTGGGTTTGAACTCACTTTTTAGTCTAGGTTGGCCTCAAACTCACAGTGATCCTCCTGCCCCAGCCTCCCGAGTGCTAAGATTACGGGCGTGAGCCTCCACGCCCAGCAGAAGTGTCCTGAACTGTAATCATTGCCGTAGTAACTGTCAGAGCTGCTGTGTATTCATTACTTACCACGTTCCTGGCTCTATTCTGTGGAGAACTTTACTTCCCCCCTCTTCTTATATGTCACAACAACTCCTGTCACTCCATAGTGCCGACAGGACGGCGGAGCCCTTGTAAGATTAGTGCAGTGGCCTACCCAAGGACACACAGTAGGTGCAGAGCCAAGATCAGAGGCCAGCTCCCTGACTCCAGAGCCCAGACTGATAGTCACTGGAGGGGCCCAGTCGCAGCACAGGTAGGTTGTCCACGGATTCTTGGAGGGGCGCTGTTTCCTGGAGATAAAATGTACTTATCGCGAGAGCTGTGTAGGAGTTAGGAGGTCTGGGGCTGTCCCTCTTGCTGGTGTGGTCTTTAGAGGAATGAACGGGGTCTGAAGTGGTGACAGCCCTGTTCCACTCTGAGCTGGCTCTGTTCCTCTCACCTGTCCTCCTCTGACAGTGCTGTGCTCAGGGTCAAGTTCCTCCTTTGCAGATGAAATGGAGTTTGTTCAGAAGAGGAAGCTGAAAAATTCTTTCCTAGGAGAAATGACTGAGTGGAGGAGCTGGGGCCGTTTGATCTGAAGAAGGGAAGGCCCAGGATTGTAAGTGGGCAGGAGACAGGGTAAGACAACTGTAATGTCCCAACCTTTCAAATAGTAGAACAGGGCTACTTGTGAAGTAGTGAGCTTCTTGTCACTGGAGGCATGCAAGTAGAATCTATCCTTTTTCATATGAGCTGTATTAGAAGTTTAAGAATCCATTGAGGACTTGATTAGCTAAATGCAAAGACCTTTCTGAGTGAAAGGTGATTCTGAGACAGGGAGGGTATGAAGAGTCTGGTAAGAAGAGGGGACAAGGAAGAGAAGGGAACAAAAGAGAAAGACGTTTTACTCTGCTGTATTAGGGGCACCGAAAGACAGCTGCCTCTAGGAAGCCAAACTAGGGTGGCAGAGCACATCGGCCCTGAGCTCCGAGGCTGGAGCTCCGTGTCCTTGGGAAGGTGACAGGTGATGCCAGCTTCTCCTGTGGAGGGAGCAAGGTTGGGGTTTCTGGTGAACCAGGGCCCGAGGTCAGCAGATAGGGGCTGCTGTCAGCCTCGCTTCCGGCACTCAGGGCCCTGTATTCTCTGCTTGAGAATTCAGCACTGGGTCCATCTGGGGAGGATGAGGAAGGAGGATTAATCAAACCATGTCCTGCCGGCAGGTGCTACAGCTTGGGGGGCGGTGGCAGAGCATAAGGGATAGCTGAAGATAAAGCAATCACCAGTTAAGCCCAACATAACCCTTTCAGGTAGAGTGTACCTGACTTATGATCTTCATGTATCTGATGAGGAAACCGGAAGAGGAGAGAGGGAGAACGAGCAAATAACATGCCCGAAAAGATGTAGTCAGTAGGACTGCTGCATCTTCTGCCTCCGGCTTTTTGTGAGTGTAGACAGTCCTTTGAAGTCAGCTCCCTGCCCTCCGCAGGTGCTAGACATCTCCTGGTTGATTGATTGGGTTCAGCAAATACTGAGTAACTCTTCAGGGCTGATACTGCGCTAAGTTCTGGACAGGTTGGCAGCAGCAAAGACAGACATGGTCCCCAGCGTTCCCCTTACCGTGGTGGAGACAGACATTAACATAGTGATCATACTAGTAGAAAAGGTGCCTCATTAGTGACAGGGTGATGGTGCTATGATGAGAGCCAGGTGTGACAAGAATAGAGAGTGGGCCGTTCCTCAGAGGGGGCCACGGAGTAGCTCTCTGAGAGCGGCATTTTTAAGCTCAAGGTGGTGGTGGGTGGTAGAGACAGTGTCCCAGGCAGAGGGAACAGCCTGTGAAAACTCCGAGGCTTGAGAGACCTCTGCCCAGTGACCATGGGCCTGGTAAACATGGGCGGCAGGAAGTAGTGAGGCGGTGGCGGCTGATGTAACAGGACTTGTGGACTAGGTTGGCCTTGGGTTTTATCTTGACGGGTAGAAGCCTCCAAAGATGTTAAACCAGGGAGTATCAGGATCCACTCCAATAGAGATAAGAAGATTATTCTAGCTGCTCTAAGGAGACTTGAATGGTTAGGGGACCAGGAGGCCATTGCCAAGGCTCAGGCAGTGTCACTGTACCCTAGGAGTTTACCTGTCCTGTCTGGGTACACCTTCTCTCCAGTCCGTGAGATTGCCCAGGGGTTGTGGCTGCTTGATGCACTCCTACCCCTCTCCCATCTGCCCCCCCCTCCTCACCTCCAAACTCCTAACTCTGTAGCCAGCAATAGTGTTACTAGAGTTGAGCTCCAGTTTGATGCAGAACCTCCTAATGGTTAAAGCAAGATAGGTAACACAATCATTTGTGTGCTACCTTCTGTCCATGAGGGGAAAATAGGCCAGTTCCTCAAATGAAGCTACTTTTTCCCTTGGAAATAGAAGTGACATTTTCACATGGGTTTCCAGTAGGGGGGTCTGCAAGGCAAGGACTGTCGTCCTCCACAGTACACGTAGAAGGCCTTAGCAGGCTTCGTGGGGCTCCACCTATGGGAGAAAAAGGACACATGCCAACCATGCTAACCAGCCTTGAGCCAGTCTCAGGATCAAGAGTGCAGCCTTCCTAGCAGCCTGACTTAAACTAAGAAACCCCAGACGTGCAGTTCAGCCCTTCCTGGTTCTCTCATTTGATTTCTTTTTTTTTCTTTTTTTTTGAGACAGGGTCTTGCCATATAAGCTGCCCTTGAACTCAGTGTGTGCCTCAGGCTGGCCCCAAACTCACAGCGATCCTCCTGCCTCAGCCTTCCGAGTGCTGGGATTACAGGCATGTGCCACCACATCCAGCTCCCATTTGATTCTTAGGAAGATGTGCTGCTGCCTTGGGGCTTTGAGACCTCTGCCATCCAAAGGAGGTGCTTTGGGAAAATATTCTTGCTCTCCCTGCAGGCTGGGGAAGTTTCCATGTACAGGAAGCCACCCCAGGTGCTCATCATCAGCCCTCCTCCACCAGCTCAACTCTTGATGAGAATTTAGTAGTTTACATTTGACTTGTTCCATGAGGGCTCAGTGCGCAGGGACTGTGGGCTGTCTATGGAGAGGAGCCATATATTTTGTAGGTTAAAGAAGCAGATGGCAGGCTGGACACATTTTGTCCAGACTTCCAGTCTTTGCCATGCCACAGCACACATGGAGGGTGTTGATATTTATGTGACACATTGTTAACAAAGGGTGCTCATGGCTGAGGCCCCAGATTTTGACTTCTCCAAGTCCTACCTGGCCACCCAAAGGCTGAGAGGCTCTGCTGTCTTGGCACACTATTTGGGAGGTTCTGGTTTTATGGCAGTAAGAGTTGGTGTCGGATGGGGCCTTGTGTCTTGTCTTTTACTCTGCTGGTCTAGGGTTGCCAGATGTGGACAAACAGACAAGGGACTGATTTGGGAATCTGAACAAGTACCCACATGTTCACTTTGCACCTTCTCAGCTGTTCTTGGGATTCTCTGAAAACCCAAGCTGGGCGGCATATATAAACCAGAAGAGATCAAGTTTCTGGAGCATTGTCTCTGAATCTGGCTGCCTTGTGGAGCAGACCTTCCTGGGGTTACCCAGGCAGAAAAGATGGAACCAAGAGATAGGACATGGCTGGGCCTTCCGTGAAGAGGGTCTGGCCTGGCTTAGCTGATACCTGGAAGGAAGACTTCTGACTGTTGAGGCACAGGAACCTTCCCCTAGAGAGCGGGGAGTGGTGAATGTCCTGAGATTTGACCCAGAGGACAAGTGACTTCTACGGCCGGGAACTACAAGGGGGTGAAGGGTATGGCAGTACCCAGGGAAGAGGGGGCAGGAGTTCTGGTCCCAGTTCTTCCAGAATGAGAAGAGGAAGAAGCAACATCCTATAACACCGAGAACCTAAAGTAAGATTTAACTTGCATGTCACCTTTCTTTGGGATGAGATAGTTACATGGATTATTCTAGAATTTTTACTGTCTTGGTCTCCAGAGGTACCAAGTACCTCTACACCAGCCGTACTCTGCCCTAATATTTCTGTTATTGCCATCATCTCACAGTGACCCCAGGGTGAGCATTACCTGAGTTCTGTGGGGGCTCGCTTTCTTGGCTGTGGTGCTGAGAGAGTTGCTTGGGGATGGATGCCCATTTTGTTCCCAAACACCTCAGGTATTTCCTAAACAACTGTGTATGCTTTGTCTTGTGGATCAAGCACAAAGGTGGCTTCCCAAGAAAAGTTCAGTGTGCCCATTTTGTAAGACTGTGGAATGTCTGTGAGAGCTTTGAGAAAGATGTCATAGTGTAAAAGCCTGGGGCCGCCAGGCTGTAATCATGGTTTGGGGCTGGTCTGTCTGGGCTGTGGTTATGGGTGGGAGATTGGACTGGGTCACACTTGAGGTCTCTTCCAGCTGTAACACTGTGTGAGGGATAAAGCCAATTGGAAATCCCATCTCTTGTTTTTATTTTGACTTGTTTACAATTTTTCTTCCTGTCTGTTCTACTCTTTTTGATGACAGGCAAATTCTGTGTATGTGGGGTTTAGAGATTACAAGCGAATTGTCAAAGAGCTGCCTGCACCTTGCAGGGGTGTTATTTCATTCATTTATTCACTCATTCATCCAAGAAATTTTTACAGATATGCAATGTCAGTGACATTGACCACCTGTGCTGTGCTGTGTGGCATAAAGTAATAGCAATTGATGCAGCTAAAGACATTATATGAGAACTGTCTTTGAGCAGAGATATTTTCCCTCAAACAAGGCTAACCAATACTTAACAATTAAAAAAAGACAAGAAAACATAATTTCAGTTGCATACCTTGTTTGGTGTGAAGGTGCATTGAAAGTTTGGCTTATAGAATTTGGCTAATCATGAAAGTCTTTTTTAAAAATATTTTTTGAGACAGGGTCTCAATGTGTGGTTCAGCCTGGCCTTGAACTCATCAAAAGACTGGATACATGTAGCCATGTAGCCCAGGCTGGCCTGGAACTCATGGTGACCCTCTTGCCTCAGCCTCCTGAGTGAGGGATTATAGGCGTGCACCTCCACCCCCAGCTCACAAAAGTCTTAAGAACAAAATTTTAAAGCCTTTTATTGGTTTATAAATTATTTTTTTAAAAAAAGAACATAGATTTTTGATTCTGTTACAAGGTCTTAGTTATTTTGGCCTCCCCTGCCATTATAAACAATAAAAATATACTTGCTGTATAAGAATAAGAGAGTTTTACATATACCTGAGGTTGAACAAAAGAAAGGAAAATCCTCAGGGGCTGGAAATTAAGAAGGAGCTCAGCGCTTGAACTCTGAACACATGAACTGATGTTCTCATGGCCCAGGGAACTGGTCCTGGATAGTCTTAGTACATCAGAATCATGGAAAAAGTAGACCTCATACAAGAATAGATGGTAATGTAGCAGGAAAATAGAGTTCTGCTAAAGAATCAGAAAGGAATGCTACAAATAATAAAAACACAGTAACTGAAATAAAGAATGTCTTTAATAGACTCATCAAAAGACTGGATACAGCCAAGCAAAGAATGAATGAGCTTGAAGATATGTCCACAGAAATTTCCTAAACTGAAGTGGAAAAGAAAAAGAGAAGGACAAAACAAAGTCAAGAAAACCCACTAAGCAAAAATAGAACATCCAAGAACTGTGGGATAATTTTAAGAGGAGGAACACATGCATAATTAGAATACAAGAAGTTGAAAAGAAAATGAAGAAAAACAAATATCTGATGCAGTAATGGCCAAGAATTTTCCAAAATTAATGACGGAGACTATCCACAGATACGGGAAACTCAGAGAATACCAAGCAGTATAAACACGAAAATATCTATGTGGAAGACAGTTGAAGTCCAATGTCAGAAAATCAGGCAGGAAATCTTGAAATAAGGCAGAGGTAAAAACACACCTTATTTATTGAGAAGCAAAAATAAGAATTATAGTGATTTCTTAACAGAAACCACACAAACAAGAAGGGAGTGCCAAGAAATATTTAAAGTGTTGAGAGGAAAAAGTCACTAATGTGGAATTCTATATCCTGAGAAATTATTCTTTGTAAGTGTAGGAGCGTAGCTCAGTGATAGAGCACTTGTCAGCAGGTGCAAGACCTTGGATTAAATCCCCAGCACCAGAAAGAAAAGAGAAGGAAGGGAGGGAGGGAGGAAGGAAGGAAGAAAGGAAGAAAGGAAGGAAGGAAGAAAGAAAAGAAAATTAAGACCTCAGTCAAACAAAAACTGAATTATCACTGATAGACCTGGCCAGCAAGAAGTACTGAAAGCAGTGCTTCAGGGAGAAAGCAAATTACATAGGTCCGAAACTCAGATTTACATAAAGATGGGAGTCTAAGAGGAAATAAAGGTAAAATAAGATCTTTGAATTTTCTTCTTCTTAATTGATCTACCTAAAAGGTAATGATGTGAAGTAATGATAGCGTAACATTGTACAGGGTGATTATTACACATGGATAAATGAAATGAATCACAGCATATCATAAAGGGCAAGAAGGAGAAATTGAGAACATAATTCAAAGACACCTACACAACTATTGAAGAGGAATAATTGTCTCTGAAGATGGACTGATATTAGTTACGAAAGGTGGTGCACACCTGTAATCCCAGCACTGTAGGCTAAGGCAGGAGGATCACAAATTTGAGCCCCGTCTGGGCAACTTAGCAGCCTAGCAAGAGTCTGCCTCAAAATTAAAAAGGTGAGGGAGAAGGGCTGGGGCTGGGGATAAATCTTGATGCAAAGGCACTCAGTTCAGTTCCTAGTACTGGAAAAAAAAGGATCTAGGGGTTTTAGTTATCTGTGAGCTTAGCCACATGACTGCCAGTGAAAGCAAACTCTGGACTGTTCTCTTCTGGGTTGGCCAGACTGTACTCTTGGTCTGAGACTCCAGGTGGCTACCTCAGCTTAAGAAGGATGTTGATCAATTGGAGTTTGACCAGAGGAGGAGGCCAGGTTGCAGAAGGACCTATACGAATAGTTAATATTTACTCAGCACTTTGTGTGCCAGGTACTATTCTCTACTTTCTGTAGCTCTGTGCCTTACGCCCCCATGCTCTGTAGGGTAGGTGGTCAGAAGTTCTTCTATTTTACAGGTGAGAAAACTGAGAGAATACTTGTCTAAGCCACACAGGTGGAATCCAGATCTAAAGCCAGAGTCCAGGGCCTGTTCCTTGGTCTGAATTAGTCCTGCCCTCCGTTTGTGTAACCCCAGTTCTCCACCCACGAGCTTGTCTTATAAGGAACTGGAACTCTCTGGCCTGGAGGAAAGACAACTTAGATGCCCAGAGTGTGATCTGATCTCAGAAGGCCTCCAAGCAAGTAGGCTTCCTTGTAGCCCAACAACTGTAGGACCCAGGTGGGCATTAGAGAGAGTAGTTCTTCTCTCTTCTGTTTTGGAGAAAGATACATTGATCCTCTCCTGAAGTCTTGGCTATGAAATAAGATGCGATGGACTCACTGAAGACTGTCACCAAGTCTAGCTTGAATATCTTAAGAAGATATCGGTGGTCCTAGGGCTGGGGCAGAAGGATTGCCAATGCTGTCATTTTAGGGTCAGCAAGAGGGCAGACAGCATTAGCCATCTGTTGGTTAAATAGCTCCAGCCACGAGTGTCTCTAAGCTGAGAAGGCAGGACTTTCAGGAAGGGGCTCAAGGAGTTGAGGTCTTAGAGGTGGTTCAGGGATAAATGACAGGGTAAGGTCCTACTTGTTGCCATCCGTTGACCTGGGGCTGGGCCATGGAACTCATGGGCAATGGAGCCAAAGAGGCGCAGCTCAGTGAGGTCAGGGGCAGGTGAAGGTGACAGTAGGAGGTTGGGGCGGGGGTACCTGTCTGGAAGGAAGTAGGAATTTCACTCACGTTGTGGGAGGTCTGGCTTGGGCACATGGCACGGAGCTCGGAGGAGGAGATGCTGCTGCAGAGTGGCATGGTGGAGTTGGCCCTGTCTTGCACAGATAGTCCTGGGAAGAAGAGGGACATGTGCTTCCCACTGGAGGGCACTTCAGGGACTGCATGTGGAGGACTGCTGGAGGCAGTACAGTGCCATGGTTAAGAGCATAGGCTTTGGAGGCAGCAGCTTGTAGCTCTGCAACCTGTTACGTTGGTTTTGTGTCTCTTGGGAGATTATGGGAATAGCAGGTACCGCAGGTTTGCTCTAGGGTCTGTGGTCCTTGTTCCTGTTCTGGGTTTGAGCCTGCTGGTTACCATCACCTCCCTAACAAACGTTAGCTTTTCTTTGTGTGTGTTCATAATCATTATTTAAAGCCTACCTAGCACCACCACTGCTTTAGCCTCCATTTTCTCATATGTAAAATAGAGACAATAGCAGTGCCTGTGCCATAGGTGGCCATCTGACAAAGTGAAGTGAGCGTAAAGCGTGCGTTAGCAGAGGGTCCAGCCCACAGAAGACACTCAATAAATGTCGCTTTTATTATTGTTGTCATTGTTATTAAGGAGCATTTTGCCATTGCAGAGTTTTCCAGGCAGCGAGACAAGTTTGTGGTGAAAAAGGGATCAGGTGGGGCTGGGCAAGGGACGAGGGGCTTTGCCAGGGCGGGAGGGAGGCTAGGAGCTGTCAGGTAGCGGGGAGCGTGGGACCAGAGACTCTGTTCGCTTGCTCTGATGGAAACTTTGTGCTCTGGAGTGGCTGGGAACTTTTTCCTCCCAGGCTTCCCCTGATTTTACTGTTGGCCTGACTGCAGATTACACAGGCAGATGAGCTCAGGCTTCAAGGGGAAGATCCCATTAAAGCAATCAAAATAACAATTTGTATCCCTTTCAGAACTTCTGCCCTAGGAGCTAAGAAACCCTTGTAATAAATTATTAATTCTGGTTATAGTATACGATTTTTTTCCCCCAACAAACACACTTTCCTGTTTTTTTTGTGCAACAGAGAACAGGAATTCTTTAGCCTCCAACATGTGCCTCAAAGAGAGAGAGGAGTGTCCAAAGCTAACTGTGTGTCTGAGGGACTACCTGGCACAGCTTGGAGCATCCCTCCTTGGGGAACAGATGGGTCTGTGCTCTCAGGGACACTTGTCACTGTCACTCACGTTCAGACTGCACTGTGCCACTCCAAGCGAGGGCCCTGGAGTGAGCATGGGCAGCACTTGGTGGGTGCTATCTATCATGAATTTTTACATCTGCAGAGAATGTCTGCAGTCTCCTGACCCACAGGGATTATAGTCTGGGGGGTTGCAAATGAAGTGGGAGGGCAGGAGGGTGAGCAAGAGGTTGCCGGTGGAGAGGAGGAAAGGACATGGAAGAGCAAAGTGTAGAGACATGGGTGTGTGTGATCCACCTGGAGGCAGGGGATATTTTGGGGTCCAGAGCATGAGGTATGGTGGGGATGGGGAAGACAACCCTGGAAACCTTGCTGTCTCTGTGAATATTAAATATATTATTATTCATAGAAATATAGAAATATATTTAATATATATACCTGTATATCATAATAAAATATAAAGTAATATGTATAAAATCTGGACAGTGCATATAGTTAAGTACTTTGTACTATCTCATTTTTATCCTTATAACAAACCCCTTCAGGTAAATGTTTTCCTTACTTAAAAAAATGAAGAAACTGAGGGAATGATACTTGATACACAGCAAAGTTAAAAAAATAGTTTGTTGTTGATTTTGTTTTTTTGAGACAAGGTCTTGCTATGTAGTTCAGGCTGGACTTGAACTCACTGTGTAGCCCAGGCTGGTCTCAAACTCACAGTGATCCTCCTGCCTCAGCTTTCTGAGTGCTGGGATTATAGGTGTGTACCACTATGCCTGGCCAAATTAAAAAATTTTGTATTATGTTTTCCTGACAGGACGTGTATGGTAGGTTTGGATATGCAGCATAATTTTTGTCATCTTCTAAACGTTAGCACTAATCACTTTTGGATGTTCGAATGTGAGAATTGGTGGCTTCATAAGTCACACCTGGGGTTGCCGGGAAGGAGAACAGAGAGCGCTACATCTCTGTGGCACATCCTTTTAGGAAAAGGAGTATTGATTTATATGGGTCCTTCTCAAAGAATTCACTTATGACTGGAATCCGGATGTCAAATTACAGCATATGGAGTAAGTCAGAAGAAACCTCATGATATCTTACTCTGAAGGCAACACTTGTAAGTCCTTTTGCTAAATACACTTTTGCTGGGCTTTTGACACTTTTCAGGATGAGTATTCGGAATTTGGAGGAAGTAACCGTTTCTCTCCTGTTTGGACTCAGGGCATGGTTGACATGTCATTAATACATTGAGATGCCAGAACTTAGTAGCTAAAAAGCAGAAAGTGAGCCCTGAGCTTTCAAATTCTGTAGTGGGCCAGGCTATTGGTAGAGAAGTTGCCTAACCAGCACCTGCTTTTCTCTTTCATTACCTGGTAGTTGGAAAACTATGCTCTGGGAATACACATGACCTTAAAAGAGATCCCTTTATTACCCCGGAGAAGCTTCGCTGCAGAAAAAGTCTTCTTAGACCAGATATTGGCCATTAGATCCCATACTGGGGCAGGTTTGTATTTGTCATTGTTTTGGTTAGTTTTTTTCTCATTGCTGAGACAAAATACCCAACACTCAAAATTAAGGAAGGAAAGGTTTATTTAGCTCACAGTTTGTGGAGGGTTCAATCCATAATCAGCTGGCTCCAAGGCAGGGCGTGTGGCACAGGGGCAACAGTTTAAGGCAGCAGAAGACAGCAAAAGCAACAACAGCAGGAAGAGGCGGGAGAGCAAGCCTCTTTTCCCCCCTTGTATTGTAAGTAGGCTAACACCCCCGCCCCCCCCCAGCACTCACAAAATCTCCATGCCCTCCTCTTGCACAGGATGAGGATGTTTACATGGTAAGGACCCTGGTTCCCTGCTGAATCATTTAGTTAAACTTCTAAACTTCTCAAATTAATACAATGTATCAACCATTGCAATCTACCCCTGGTCAACTTGGCAACCAGACCCATTTCTTTAAACTGGTTTCTAGATACAAAGACATGTTTATTCTTAACATTTCGTAATTTGAACATTATAACACAGGTTTAACAATCCCTAAGAGCCAGCACTAAGTCCATCAACATTACATTACATTAGAAGCATAACACTGAGCCCCTGGCTCCTCAGACTCATGCATATTCCTTTATGCAAAGGGCATTTAGTCCATCCGCAAGAGTTGCCAAAGTCCTAACAGTTTCAGCACTGCTGAAAAGTCCAAGTTCCAAGTTTCCCAGATGTAAGGCAGACTCTTAGCTGCAAACCTTGTACAAATGGAAAATTAGACACTTCTAGCATTCAACAGCACAAAATAAACATTTTCATTCCAGCAGCTACAAACGGGAATACAAAGGAGTGTGACCAAAGCAAGTCCAAAATCCAGCAGGGCAAACATTATGCCCTGTAGTTCCATGTCCAGTGTCTGAGGCAATCTATGGCAAATTGTGAGCTCCAAAGGGCTTGAGTGACTCCAGTCCTACACTTCCGGTGGCTGTAGTTGATAGGTTCCTGCCCTGGTATGAAATGCTGAATTTTTATGGTGGTGGTGGTCTGACATGGCTGAAGCCCAAAACAACAGCTTATCTTTCCCAATGACGCCCCCCTTTTCTCCACCCCTCTTACCCTTTCTGTGCGCACTGTAAGAAATCCCCAATCAGCTCCTGACACGTCACTAAGCCTGCCCCTTAAGCTCCACCCCTAGCTAGAGTCTTTATAACCCCCCCCCCCACGTCCCTTGTCCAGCCCCAGAGAAGTCCGGTATGGCATACTGCCCTCTCTTCTCCATGTCTGTAGTAAAGACCTTCTTTGTTTTCTTTGGTTCTTTTCTACCCTGGAAACCTAACAGTAGCTCTCACAGCTTCTCTCTTAGGCCTGCTTTGCTCCAGAAGGCTTGGGTGGCTCCACCCCTACTGCACTTAGGTGGTTGTAGCTCCCCTGGCTTCTCTCTTGGGCCTGCTTTGCTCCCTCCTTGTAGATTTCTTTAGAAGATCCACATTCCTGGCTTTTCCAAACTTCTGGGGTCTACACTGCACCTCTGGCTTCCCACTCAGAGCTTTACACACTGCCCTGTCAGGGGCACACTGCCTAGCCTCCCAGGCCTTCTAAAATTGGGGTGGAAGCCTTTTTAACCCCATAACTCATGCATTCTGCATGCACCTAAAACCAGCACCACGTGGATGATGCCAAGGATGATGCCAAGGTCTGCTGCCAGCTGGAGCAATAGCCAGGCTTTCCTCCCTCTTGGATGTAGGGGTTGAGTGCCTGGATCACTGAGTACTCTGAATCCATTTCTGAGGAACAAATTTTCTATGCTGCCACCATTTTAGAACATGGTGCTCTCTGCCTTTCTCCTCAAAGTAAAGTCTTTCACTTTTGCAGTTTTGAGGCTGCAAAGGGTGGAGACTTGCTGCTTCTTATGATGCCCTCAGGTCACCTTTTATATTCTCCTTTTCCTTCTCAGCAATCGAGATCTCCTCAGCTCTATCTTTGTAGTCCACAGCTTAACCGGATCTTCCTTTCTGGCCAACTCACAACATTTTAAATCATCCTGCTGGGCTCTTTGCCCTTGATTCACAACATAAATCTGGCTAAAGGCACCCAAAAATAGCCATGCCACAGCCTCAGCATTCCACTGCCTTGAAATTTCTTCTGCCAGATTAGTCTGCTGCCTTTAAGCTCAGTCTCAGGCAGAGTCTCTAGACACAGGAAAAATGCAGACAAACTTTTGCCAAGCCATAAAACACATCATCTGGAGTCCAGCACAGAATGCAGTCCTTCCCAGAAGAAACCTCCTGAACCCAGTCTTTACCAACAGGATTTCTGTCAGCCTTCTGGTCTTCTGAGCTCTGACCAGAATATCCCACACAGAAGAGTCTAAGGTGGTTCAGCTCTACTCTTTCAGGTGACATCGCCGAACCTTTCTAAACCCTTGCCACAAGCCATTAGCAACAGCTCTTGAACCACACGGTCAGGTATAGTCACAGCAACGACCCCACTTCTCTGGTACCAAATTCTGTCTTGCTTACTTTTCTCTTGTTGCTGAGACAGAACACCCAACACCACCACCCCCAAAAAAGAAGAACACCCAACACCCAAAATTAAGGGAGGAAAAGTTTATTTAGCTCACAGTTTGTGGAGGTTTCAGCAGGGTGGCAGGGCACAGAGGCAACTGTTCAAGGCAGCAGAAGACAGCAAAAGCAGCTTCTTTTTCTCCCTTATATTGTAAGCTGGCAACTCCCTTCCCCAGAGCAGGTGTAGCACTGGCAAAATCTCCATTCCCTGCTCTTACACAGGATGAGGATGCTTACAAGGTAAGGACCCTAGTTCTCTGCTGAGTCATTCAAACTTTTAAACTTCTCAAGTTGACTCAGTGTATCTACCATTGCCATCGTCTCTCGAGGTTCTAACCTGGTGAGTGTGGAGCAGGTTCTGGCTGGTTCTGACAGCTTACTTTCCCAGCACCTTAAACTGAGGGTGGCTGCTTGGATTTCTGTGGATTTCTGGATAGTTCCAGATCCCTGGCTGAGAAGTCTATCAAGCTGTCTGTCAGTGCCTGGGAAACACAGAGAAATGCTCAGAGATCGCTGCTCATCACAGTAGAGTTTCTGAGGTCTGGCGCATGGCACCAATGAGCCTTGGGCTGGAGGGAAATGTTTCCTCGTGGAGCAGTGTGGTTTCCTGATGCGCTCGTTTTAGGATGTGGTGTATGTGTACGTCCTGGTTTGGAATATTCAAAGTGAAGTGCTCTGTAGTTCCTGGCCATGTTGCTTTTTAGCACTTACTATGTGCTCTAAGCACTTTGCATGTATTAACTCATTTAATGCCTCCAAGAGCTCTGTGAAGTGGGGACTTTTATTTTCTTAATTTTACAGAAAAAGAAACCAAAGAGCAAAAACAGCTGAGTAGCTTTCCCTAGGCCACACAGCTTGGAGTTTGTGTTGCTGGGATTTGAAGACTGGCTCTGCTGCCTCATTCTAGAAATGGCCCAGACAATTGGACCAACTGATACAAATTGCTGGAAAGAATAGCTATACATTAAGTATTTTGAAATAAAAAATACTGTTTAAAACTTGTTTCCTATGTTTGAATGGATTTATAAAGAACAATCCCTTTCTACAGTCTATCTACTTCATTTGGTTTTTAGCACAGATTTCATCCTGGAAGGAATTGGGGGTTCAATTTCCTTTGGTTTGTATGACAGAGACAAGAGTGTCTCACTTGCGACTGCCCCGTATATCAGCACTCATGACTGTGCTAAATGGAGAAGAAATTCAGGGACGCATCATCTAGAGTTCTGTGTATTGGACAGGACCCAAAACAATCTTGTGGAGAGACGCTTGTCATTGTAGCTGCGTAGCTGCTTGCTTCACAGGGTAGCTCCAGCCTGGGTCCCTGTCAGGTCCCTCACTCCCAGCTGGGTCTGTACTAACTGTCAACACTGAGGAGCTTCTCTCCTGCCACTTGTTAAGAAACAAAATGCTTCCCATTGTTATTGTTAGTTTGGCTCAGATGGCCAATATCTGGAGAAAATTGCTTGGAGAATGTATAACTTCTGTATCTTCATTTATTCTAAAATACTTCTCATATCAAACTATTCAGTCAGGTAACTGGACCACTGGGTGGTCCCTTAATGTTACTTTCACTGAGTTGCAGTTTGGGGTGATGCCTGTGCCTGCATAAAGGACACCCTAGTAAATCACCTGTGGAGGTCACCCCGGGTCTGGAGGGCATCCAGTGATGTCTCAGCTTGCTTTTCCGGGGGACCTGGAGAGAGATCTTGCTTGGACTAAGAGTCAGTTGGGGAATCTGAGTAATGGACATGGGGGCTGGGGATTTAGCTCAGCGGCAAAGAGCGCCTGCCTGGCAAGCGCAAGGTCGTGAGTTCGGTTCCTGGTACCGGAGAAAAACCAAAAAACAAAAACAAAACTGAGTAATGGACAGTTTCCTCTGTGGATTCTGTAAAGTCACTCAGTGGGTTTCTTTTCTTCACTTGGTAGCTAGGAGGACAAATGCTTTCTGTATTATGTCGATAAGCCTTTAGCCTTGATTTTGACTTGGAGGCTGTGGAGGCTGTGGTGGTTGAGAGTCTGGGCACTGGAGCCAGACTGCCTGGGTTCCACCCCAACTCCATCGCCCACCAGCCTCATGGTCATGGGCAGGTGACAGCCTCACTGTCTTAGTTCTTTGTCTACAAAATAGAGGTAATGAGTGCTTGCCTTACGGGGCTGGTCAAGGTCTAACTGAGGGTCTCTTCGAAGTGAGATGCCCAAGCCCAAAATGTTGTGCATGTTTCTGCCTTTGGTTGTTATTGGTCCCATTTTATGTCTCCCTTTTTGCTTTCTTTTCTTCCCTGTGTATGTCCATATATTTCTGCATCATTGTGAGCTTCCATCGGTCTTTCCTGCAAAGTAGTGAAGTATGAAAGAATGAGTGACTGGATGAAGAAAGTTAATGAAGTCAACAATGGCTAATGGGTGCAAATGGGTTTGGGATTTGTTTGCTGTATACAAAGTCTTCCCTGTAAGTTTTCTGATTTTGTTATGAAAGTTCTCTTGCAGCACTAATTTACACTGAATCCTTACAAGTGATCCTTAGCCTTCTTTCCTAGTATGAAGTAGTCTGCAAAGATAGGGCTTTTATGTGTGCACATGTGTGAATGTTGAACCAATCCATGAATCTCCAGCAATGTCTTCAGTAGTGTTGAAGTAAGTGAGTAAGATCAGCTTCATCACACCATGAAGTTCTGATTTTTCCAAAGTAGTGTTGGGATGGGCTGGGGATTTAGCTCAGCGGCAAAGCGCCTGCCTGGTAGGTGCAAGGTTGTGAGTTTGGTTCCCGGTACCGGAGAAAAACAAAAAAAAAAAAAACAAAAACAAAGTAGTGTTGGGTGTGTAAAACTTCAGGCTCATGTCCTGGGGGCCAGGCATAGCCATTTGAAGTGAGAGATGGGAAAGAGCAGGAAATGAATTGAAACCACTACCTGTAGGAGGCTAGCAGCCAACCAAGCAGGCACTGGGAAGCATCTGGGGACCTCAGACCTGGAGGCTGCTGGGCTTCTTTTGGGCTGAACCCTCCTCAAGGCCTTATCTTAGGAATGCACACTTGGTTTTCCTGGTGACAGACCAGAGGCTCCAGGCAAAATGATACCTGCCGTGTGACAGGGAATGAGCGAAAGAATGTGAAGTGGTTGCTTGGGTGGCAGATGGAACTGAGATGGAGAGGAGTACGTGGAATTGGCAGGGCTGGCTTAGAGCTTAACATGGAGGAGGGTCAGCATAAGGCACAGAAGGTCCCGGATGGGGAAACAGAGGGCTGGGTGCGGAGAAGGAGGGCCAGGAGACAAGGCTGGTGGGTGTTGTATTCTCTGGTGCATAGTGGCTGAGGTCCTTGTAGCCCCCTACAGTCAGCTGTCCTGAAGGCAGATGACTGACCATCATGTCCTGCCCAGTTGGCCATGACCTTTCATGGCATCTGGTCTTCCTGTGCTCATCCACTTTGGAGGAAAATCCAGGCTTTACTGTGTCCAGCAGCTTCCTGTGAAGAGCTCCACCTCCAATGGTGGCATTTGTAGCCGTGTGATGTAGGTTAACATTGTACTAGTTGTGTGACTTCATCTCTCTGGGCTCAGTTTCTGCATCTAGAAAAGAGAAAGAAGAACAACACCTTTTGGATGGAATTGGAGCAAAGCCTACCATAAAAACTGTGGCAGCAGCGAAGGACAACTTTTGCAGTGGAGCAGGACCTTGCACATGTACCCACCCTTGGCTCTTCCTCAAGTGCTACCCCATTCAGTGCCCTGACTGCATTCATATCTGTGACCTTATTTGATTCCTATCCACTTGTTTGTGATGTGAAGGCAGAAAGAAGCTATTCTCCCAATTTTGCCTATAAAGCCAGTAAGGACCAGCAACAGACAGAAATCTCTCTTTGGAGATAGCAAGTATTGCTTTTCCTGAGACCCGACTTTGGTTTTGAGGCCACCTGTCTTTCTACAGTGTCCCCTTGAGCAAGTTTTCCCCCTTGGCGCCATCTGAAAACTGGAGGATAGAACAAGATATTGCAAATCCCTTCCAGCTCAGACACTGACTGGAGCTATGGGCCTGATGGAGGAGGGCCTGGGCCTATCTCTCTATAACTCCCCTCTGCCTTTTGAACATAAATAGTAGCATACTATGTACATTTTTCTAGTTTTGCTTTTTCCTATTAAGTATTTCTTGGAGATTGTTCCATATCAAAAGAATGCAGCTTCATTCTTTTTAAACAAATACAGTAGTATCTCACTATGTGGGGTGTCATAGTTGGTTCCAATATTTTTCTTTGTCACAAAAGCCTGCTTTGTCACCTTTTCTACATTTGTTTGTGTGCACATGGGATTATACCTGCAGAGTAAATTCCCAAAAGTGGAATGGCTGCTGAGTAAGTGTGCATTGTGAATTTTTAAAGATAGAGCCAAGTTGCTCTCTAAAGAGATTCGTGTCCCTAAGTTAGAAGAACTATTTCCCTACAGCCTGCCACACAGCTATCACCCCTTTGAATCTGGCACACAAGAAATGATACATGTGGTTTTTATTTGCTTTTCTTACTAGGAGTGAGGTCCATCTTCCTTCGCTTTTTTTTTACATATACTTTTTTTTATTTTGGAATCATTTAAAATTTATAGAAAAGTTGTAAAGATAGGCCAAAGAGTTCCCACACACCTGTCACCCAGTTTCCTGTAATGTTTATGTCTTGCCAAACCATAGCCCATGTGTCAAAATTTAGAAACCAATGTTTCTACAACACTAAAAGCTAAATTCCAGGTTTTAGAGCAAAATTTCTATAGTTTGGTGAGGATAAGGAGCCTGCAAGCTAAAGCTGGATCATATACACCAGAGGCTCTCTGCTCCCCTAGATTGTGCATGCTGCACCCTAGAGAGCTTTGATTTGTGTTGGACTGCGCACACCCAGCTGGATAGTCTAGGCCTGCCCTAGTCACAAAGGCTAGACTGTGGAAGAATGATTGCTGTTTCTCTTAGTTCCTTAGTCAGTGAATACAGCTTTTATTATTAAATCACTGGGTTAGTTGCTATTCATCAGCATTTTCATGAGGGAACAGCGTGTTCCAAGGCATAAATGTATTATACTTTATCAGCTTTAAGGATCCTGGTGACACAGTCTACACAAGGGTACCTCTCCTTCTGTGCAGTCAGCACGACAGGGCCGAAACTGACATCTGTAGCCTCAGTCCCTGCTTCCTCCCAGAGACAACACTGTGGTGATGGGTTTGGTGCATGTCCTGCCAGAACATTTTCTGGAAAGCATGAATTTCTTGGGGTGTTTCCAGAGGCTGGGAGTGGCTGGAAAGCGCGCTGGCAGGTGTGGGATGGCTCCCCTTTTGCTTTCCCTACACTTGGGGGAGTATTCATCCCTTGTATGCAGGTAGCCCCTGATGCTAATGAAGAGCTTCAGTGCATAACTCAGTTGTGCTGTAGCAGCCCCAGGAGGTAGTGGACACCACCTGATTATGCTCTTCTTGGATGCAGGGAGCTGAGGCCTGAAGGGACGGAGTAGCTCCCCCAAATCACACAGCTAGTGAGAGCCAAGCCTTATGCTTAAACTTGCGTCTGCTGCTTCCTGGAGAGTAATACTGCTCGCAATTGAAGGAGGGAGGGGTGAGGCAGTGGGTGTTGGGTGAGTGTGGAGAGCTGAGCTTCCCACCCAGGTGCCCCCCATCCCGAGCCTGCACGCTTAGCTGTTCTGCTGGCCACCAGCGCCCTCTCTGATGGGTGCTTTCTCTCACTCCACAGCTGTCTCCAGTATCGCTGAGCATTTCCTCAGCAGTTTTGCTGTTGCTCACGATATCAGTGTGGTCGCAGCACTTCAGTGCTAGTTGCCACCTTTGTTCTGGCCCAGTTTCAGTGCTCTTTCCATCTTCCCATAGCCTGGGCCCAGGACGTCTCCTCTCATCGCATTTCTTTAGGATGTTTCCGAGCCAATGCTGGGTGCCGGCTCTGCTGTAGGACTGGGGAGTCAGCAGGGGACAAAGCAGACAAAGGAATCGCTGCCCTCATGGAGCTTCTGTTCTCCTGCAGCAAAGATGGTTTCTGACTCCCGAGTTTTGAGTACTTTTCCACGTCCGAATCTGATTCTCCCTCCTGCTGAGCTCCGAGTGCCCTGCCTTCTCCTGCCCTGTTCCTGGGACTGTGGCACGTTCTAGAGGCCCTGACATTTCCCCCTGGAGGCCTGTCTTCCTTCTTCAGCCAGCTCTGGGGTGTCATTGTAGGCTCAGGGCAGGTCCCCGGGCTGTTCCTGGGGCTTGTATGTGCACACATGTGATTTACAGAGCCTCACCTCGCCACATGTCTTTAAAATTACAGTGCCCATTTCCTGCTGAAATAATTTCCACAAAGAGTGGCTCCTATTACTGCAAGAGGCGTGCAGACGTCATGATTTATTATTATTTATGGTCCCAAGGCCTTGTTTATGCAAGACGGGTTAGGTGCGTGCGATAGAAATGCCATTATGCAAATGACATTGAATGTCCTTACTGCGCCTAAATAATTTTTGTGTTGGACGATTAAACCTCATCTGTTATTGATATGGGCTGCAGTCGGGCTATTACAGAGTCCCAACAGTACTTACTCCCAGTAATGGGAAAATTGAGAGAGAGAGACCAACACAATTGCCTCAAGTGGGCGGCGATGGCCTGGAAGGAGCAGAGCATCTCCGAGGCCCGAGCGGAGGGAGCCACCGACTCCGCAGGATAAATAAGGAAGCCAGCACCGGACAATAAATTAAGTCCGGGTTTGAGTGGGTGCCTTGGAGGATTTGCGGCCTTCCAGTCTTGTGATTTAGCTGTTTGATTTAGGCAGGGGACTAGGCCTCAAGAGGAGGGAGCTTCCAGAGGGGAGGGGAGGGGAGGGGAGAGAGGACGAGGGTGGCCGTGATGACGCTGGGCCCACACGGCAGCAGCTCCTGTGCTCGCTCGCCAGCCAGCGCGCTCTCTTGCTCTGTCTCTCTCTCTTTTTTCTGACACAGCTGTGAAGTCCCATTTTGATCAGTGTTGATAGCTTATGAATTCCAAAATTGACAAAATTTACAGAAAAATGAGGATAATCCATCTTCCTTAGCAGCCTGTCAGGAGCTGGCCATACTTCATAATCTCCAATTACAGATGCTATTTTCCGACATTTACATGCAGATATTAGAACCAAATGAAAATGAGAAACAAAGAGAGAATGGAAATGCAGCTATTTATATGTATAAAAGACAAACAGGTAAATTTGAGACGTTTAGATTGGATTTGGGGTCCCTCTAGGAGGCTGGAAAGAGACAGGCTTGAGCATGTGGGGTTTGAGAACAAAATGGGGAGTCACGTGCCTTAACAGGCCTGCCTGTGGTCTGGAAGTTTGGGTTAAAAATGAGTCAGTCTTGTCCAAACCACTGAGGATGTTTGCCTGGAGTGGAGGGGGTACAAGTGTGTCCCCCCTAGGCTTCAAGGGGTCTCCAACGTTCATCCACCGCTCATGCTGAGCCATCAAGTCCACACATACTTCACACAAAGATAAGTCTAGAATTTTCCATGTTCGTTTATATTTTTTTTTAAGGTGATGGCAGAAACCGCCATTGGAGTCAGCATTTCCCCCCAAGACAAATTTCAAAAAGTTGGCACATTCTGGTGACAAATGCATCTGCTCCCCATGACAACGGGGACTCAGGACAGTGTCACTGCTTGTAGTCAGAAGGGCTCTGGCCAGGTGCACAGGGAGTTGCACCAATAAACTTTTAAAAATGGGATATAAATAATAAAATTAATGGGGAGCGGAGGAGTTCTGATAGACGGGTCATCCCTGCTTCCTTCTCTAGGTTAATCTGACTGAGAGAGGAGGGCCTGGGAGGAGGCTTTGTAATGAAAATGTTCTTCCCATAAAATTGAAGGGAGAGCAGCCTTGTTGCCCTCGCAGCTGTATGTGGCACCGGCTTCTGGAAAGCTGGGGATATTAATTAGCACTGCTTTGGATTAAACTCTCCCAACCATGTCGGATGGTACGATTTTTCTCTTTGTGAGCCTGACACAGGGTGGCAAGGAGAAGCCTGCCTGGATTTTCCCAGCCTACTGCTACACTGAACTTGTCTTTTATTTGGGGATCAAACCTCTTCCCCTCCTGGAAATGAACATGAGATATTTTGGGGGTTTTCCAGGGCAGTTGGGCAGGGGGAGACTGTTTTGTTGGAGCAGCACAAGCGATGGAGATGGTTGGATGGGGAGATGTGGACATCTCTGTTGCCTTTGGCTTGATAGCTTTTGTCTGCGTGAAGCCTGTTTCTAACCAACAGCTTTATGTCATCTGAGGTTTGGCTTGTGGGAGAGAGGTAAAGGAAATGAAATCAGGAGCCTACATTGTATGTGTGCCTAGGAGGGAGAAAAAAATGTTAAAAACTCAAACTGACCTTGAGAAGTGTTTGTTCACATGTATAGTGTCAAGGCAAATGGTTTGCTTGCTTAGGTAAATTTTAGGTATCACCACATAAAATGATTGTTATGTTTTGTTTCCTGGTCTAAAATTCAAGCTTCATGGGATTAACAGATAACTGCAAAAATGCAAACATAGTCCCATAATGAAAGGCAGAAGTTCTTAAGTAAAGTTGACCCTGAGTGAAAGGATAGAAGCAGAAGCACCGTTGTCACTGTGCTGGTTTTTTCTCGATTATTGTATTGACATTAGTTTAAAATCCAGACTTACTGAGAATAACTAAAACCTAAGACTAGCATCCCCTTTAGTTCCTATCTTCCTAAAAGCCAGAGTGTCTCCTTTACCAAACAGCAGAGAGGACTTTACCCAATCAGAGTCAGATACTTGGTTTTTCCTTAACGGTGCTAACGATGTCAGATGTCACTTTTTATCTCTCGGTTGTTTCTACCTCATGTTAAGATTAATTGCTAATGTTGGTATTCAATCTGAGCACTGATACAGGAGCTTCCTCTCTATATGGGAAGAAGGAAGGATGAAGTTAATAACATCCTTGGCTGAGCCAGGCTGGGAAGGTTTTCTAGACAAGGTCCTTCTCAAGGTCCTACTCTGAAGGGTGGACAGGATTCGGGGAGAGGGAGGAAGAAGACACCCAGGACTGAGGGAATGGCTGAGGTAGACGTTCAGAGTCCGGAACAGGTGGGTTGTCTGAAGACATGTGAAGATGTGGGAAGATGCGACTGGCCTAGCACTCGGCGTCCCCACTCTGGGCTCTGGCACATCATCATGCAGTTAGAACCAGGACGAAGCACAGACTTTGGAGTCCAGTAGGACGTGAGTTTAAGCCCTGCCTCTGTGACTTACCTGACACTTCTGAACCTCAGTGTTCTCATCTGTAACACAGTGGGGCTAAGAATCGGGCTCGAGGCACTGTTTGTGATCTTGAACGTTGGAGTTGCTCTGCTGGGGGGAGTTTGGACGTGCTTGCCTTATTTTGGCAATTTGCGCCTCATTTTCATTATCTGCACAAGGAGTGAGTAATGCCCTGTAAGGTTATTGTATGGATTACATGAATTCATGGTTTTCGTACTGAGAACAGTCTGTAGTGCGTAGGAAGCGTTCCCTAAATGCAAGCTATTCCACTTGGTATTAAGGTGTGAGGGGGTGTATTTGAGAGCGGGCTGAGTCTTCTGAGTTACAGACCAGGGAGTCTGGGTTCACCGTGAAGGCCTGGGCTCCCCAGCCTGCTCTTTCTGGTGGCTCCTTCACAGTTTTTGTTTGGCTCTGGGAGTCTTTGGTGATGAAGTAGGCATTCCCTCCCGAAGCTGCGTGTGCAGCTTTGCAGAGCATGGCCTGTTAGAAAGTTCTTTCTGACAGGAGCGGAAGGGGCAGAGGTGAGGCAGTGCAGTAGTGGGGTGGGGTACATGCTCATGGGGCTCTGCTCAGCAGCCGCGGGTCCATCAGCAGTGGTTGTAGCTTGTGGGAAGAAGCAGCCAGGCCCATCTCTGCCTCCACCCTGCCCTTGTCCTGTTGATCTGGCAACACAGAAGGAAGTCTTCCTTGATTCTTCCCTTCCCTCCCC
>NW_004955419.1:29489205-29621015 GCF_000276665.1 Chinchilla lanigera
TCTCTCTCTCTCTCTTTCCTTTCTTTCATGGTCCCTGGATAACTTTCTGTCCTTCTCACAGCTGGGAAGTCACTCTGAGTGCAAGTGTGGTCATCTTGGGAACCCTCCCTCTGCACCCTCCATTCAGACCTCTTGGTGGCTAGAGTCCTACATTCTCTTGGGGGCAATGGGCCTCCCTGTTCATTACCAGCCCTGTAGTAGGATGAGAGTCAGAGTCCCACTGTGGACTGCCAGGGTAAAGCCTGTGAAGTTTGGCTGCTGGAGATGGAACTTTGTTTCTACAACTCTTCTGCCTTCTTCATGTCAGGACCATCAAACAGCCAAGTAGAGCTGGAGCAGGCCAGGGGCTCCATGGACAGGAGTCCTCTTCCCTCTCCCACAGGACTCAGCCCCACTGGGTTCTTACCATTCAGGAGCCGTGGGCAGCTGGCCCCAGTTTTGAATTCTGCAGAAGCGAAGTTGCGTTCTCCAAGCCTTACCAGGATAACAGGAATGTCCTTGTTTGGATAACCTTTCTTTCCTTGTATTTGGGAGACTTGTGACCTTGCACAAGCACACTGGTTGGGGGAAAGAAGAAATGACTGCTTATTTATGTATTTATCATGTACACAGTCACTTTGTACTTCTTATGAACTTGGAGTGAGCTCTGCATTGACTGAGACTGTAGTGAAGCAGCCGGGTGACGGAGCAACCAGAAGAGCATAAGCAAGTGCCCTGTGCCCGGGTCAGGGAGTTCAGCAGGAGGAGGGGCGCCTGGTGGCCCTGCACTGAAGCAGTCAGGGAAGCACCAAGGACACTGGCAAGTAGAGCCTGAGCGCACACCCCAGTCCACCATGGAGGCCTCCAGGGGGCAGAGTGAGCACTTTCTCAACCGGTGCTGCTCTGTGGCCACAGAACAGCTGCCTCTGGAAGTAGTGAGTTCCCCATCTCAGAGACACCCATTTGGTGGGGTTCAGGCACAGAGAAATATCAGCTTGCATAACCTCTGAGCTCCTTTGGACCTTGAGATTTGGGGCTCACCAAAATTCTGTAAGAGGCCAAGGGAAGGAGAGGGCCTCTCACTTAGTCATTGCTAGAGAAGCTTCTCTCACACAGAAACCACAATGTCTGTCTTCACTGTTCTCCCCAAGGCCTCTCCTGCTGCCGCACAGCACCTGGGAACCCTGGGGCTGTCCTGGAGGGGACCTAGCAGGCTGTGCAGAGAACAAGGGAGATGAGTCATTTCCTCCTTGTAAGTTTCTTCTTGGAAACCCCTCAATTCCACTGCAGGCCATTTGGAGCAGTCGTGGTCACAGTTCTGGAGAAGTGTATGAATAAGGAGCGGGTCTCATCCGTGCCTGTGGTACTTTCTGATGAATAAAAGCACCTGACATCACTCTTTCTTTCAGTGATCATGGGAAGCACCTCTGGTGTCGTTAGCACAGCCAGATCGTAGTACCTTCCCAGTTCACTTATCCCACAAGTGTTCATGTCACCTCTGTTCAGAGCTGGACACTGGGCTGGGGGCTGCTGCCGCAAAGATGAGGAACACACAGTGCCACCTCAGGAAGCTCACGCTCATCTGGGGACCAGGCACCTAAATAGTTAAGTGTGCAATACAGAGTGATAAGTGCTTGGTAGAGATCTGCACCCTTGGGATGTTTGTAGGAACATAGATGAGAGGACATCAGGGAGTGCTTCCTGGAAGAAGGTCTTTCAAAAATCTTTGGCAGTTCTCTCCCTCACTTAATACTATCAGTAGTAATTGTAGATAACTGAGCACTTTGGCAAGCATTATTCATAGTGCCTTCATTCTGCAAACTTTTTTTTTGAAGTTTGATTCATTTTTATTTGGTTGGAAGCAGCAGAATGCTAAAACCTGGTTGTTTGGGTTTGTTGCTTTAAACAACTTTTAAAAAAGTTTTTTATTTTGGAAGAACTGTAGATTCACAGATAATTGTAAGATGAACCCGTGTACCCTTTGCCCAGTTTCCCCCAATAATGTCGTGTTGCAGAAGTATGTAGTAGTACACCTGGGGCCTTAACCTTGACAGATTCAAGAGACAGAATAGTTCCATCACCATGATACTGTGATGATCCCTCCTGTTTGTCCTTTTCAGTAGACTTTTTTTTTTTTTTGGTTTTTCTCCGGTACCAGGAATTGAACTCACGACCTTGTGCTTGCCAGGCAGGTACTGTGCCGCTGAGCTAAATCCCCAGCCTTCAGTAGACATTTTCAAAATGGTTTTTTTGTTTAGTTGTTTTGTATCTCCAGCCTTGGTGGAAAAAAAAAGGAAAAGAAAAAAAATGGCCTCCCTTCTTGGAGTTGACATTCTTGTCACCCCTGTGTGCTTCTTGTGACCTTTCGTGGTGGTTTGTGCATCAGCAGGTCACACATGAGGACAGGAGCCAGAATGGGAGGTGGCTGGTCCTGTTCGTTGTAGCATGAGCTTGTCTGTCAGACTTGGACTCCCGTCCTCCTCAGTCTGCCCTGTGGTGGGGGTGGGGCGGGGTGCTTCCTGGCCACACTGCTTCCCCTGAGACTGCCAGGCCCCTGGGTTCACGAGCCTGGGATAGAATAATCAATACCTTCACCAAAGGCAAAGCCTAATCCTGGCCAGAACCATGTCAAGGGGAGTCCCCTTGGCATAGGATGAGGATCCCACCCTGATAGGGCAGAGACTTGGGTGAGGCTTCCAGAGGGCCCTGAAGATTCTGGTCCATTGGTTCATAGCAGATGGAGCCACTGAGGCTGGGAGGGAAGGGGTCTTGCCCAGGTGGCACTGAATTCACAGCAGGGCCAGGTCTCTGGGTTCCCTGCCAACCAATCAAACCCAGGGTAATCAAGACAGGATTCCTTAACATGTGCTTTGCCAGGTGGAGTTTTTGGGTGCTTACTTTTAAAATGTGGACCTTGCTTCCTTTTGCCATGCGGACTCAGAGCTGTTTCCCTAGCTGGAAAAGAGCTGGGTCTGTGCTGAGATGTTTGGTGGAGGATGTCCTGCTCTAAGGATCTGACCTTTACCCTCAGATGGCAGCAAAGTCTTCTCCAATTTTAACTCTGTCTCTGGGGCTAGGGACTGGCACTGAGCTGGCGCTGGCACATCTGGGCTCTTTCTCTGAGCTCCATTTCTGTACTTGCTCACACCCCAGCATTCCCAAGAGCATTGCAAGGATGAAAGGACGTTGCATACTGGAAAGTACTAGGCAGACAAGAGGTCTTACCTTTCCTGTGTTTGGAGTTTTGGAGTCCATGAGGGTACAGCCATTGGGGTTGGGTGTGGCCCTGGGGGAGCAGAATAGGGGCATAAGGAGGAGGAGGCTGAGAACAAACTCCTGGCATTCGTGGTGTCTAGGATTCTCTCATTATTCTGAAGATATTTGTGGACTGAGGGCAGATGCTGGCAGGTGTCGTCATAAGTCCAATGAGTGCTGGCTGCATTTTTTCATTTTAATTATGGAGCTGCTCAAAGAAGACGGAATACTAGCCTAATCACCTCTTAAGAACCTCTCCCTCAGACACAACAGTTCATCAACTCACTCTAGTCTTGTTTCATTGATACTACTGTCCCCTCTCTTTTCCACAATCGTATGAAAGTATAATTTTTATACCATAAAATTCACTCATTTTAGGTGTGCAAGTCAGCAATTGTTAGCAAATTGAAGAAATTATGTAACCATCACCACAGCCTGGTTTAAGAACAGTTCAACTCTCCAGGAAGATGCCCACATGCTGGTTTACAGTTTACTCCTGCTTCCACACTCAGCTCCTGCCGGCACTTGCCCTGCTTCCTGTGTTTACAGATCCGCTACTTCTGGACATTCTGTATAAATGGAATGTCTGGCTTCTCTGTGGCTTCTTTCACTCAGCAGAATGCTTTTGAAACCCATCCATGCTGTGACATGCACCACTATGTCACTCCTCTTTATTGTTGAACAGGATTCCACTATATAGAGGTACCATGTTTTGTTCACTGTGCTTTATTTTGAAGCAAACTCCAGATATTGTATTGCTTCATACATAATTTTTTTTTTTTTTGGTACCAGGAATTGATCTCAGGACCTTGTGCTTGCCAGGCAGGTGCTGTACCACTGAGCTATATCCCCAGCCCTTATATATAAATAGTATGGAATGAATCATTAAAAGACAAGACCTTTTCAAAAGCAATAATTTCAATACTCTTATCATACCTAAAATGTTAGCAAATTCCTTAATGTCATCAGCTACCCAGTCACTGTTCTTACTTTCAGTTGTTGCATTACATATCACGATTTTTTTACAGTCTGTCTAAATCAGGTTCACACTGCAGTTGATTGATGTGTCTCTACATCTCCTTTAACCTGTGGGTTCCCCTCTGTTTCTCTCTTCTCACCTTGCAATTCATTTGTTGAAAAGGTAACCCATACTTCATCATGTGACCAGAGACAGTGGCAAAGAGGGTCAGCTGTGGACAGACTTAGAGATCATCAAGTAAAATCCCCATGCAGACAAGGAAGCAGAGGCCAATGAGGGGAGGAGCCTGGAGCACAGATCCCTCTGCTTCCTCAATCTCAGCCCCTCAGTCCAGTCCCAGGGGCCTTTTTCCCCACTCCAGCTGCTGCCCTCCTCTGGGTAGGTGTGAAGATGGGCAAGTCTCTGGTCCTCCAGTGGGAGTGGTTGGCTTAGCTCTGGCCTGGCTGCTGAGGGCCACCTGAGATCTGGCAGTGAGCCTGGAGGAGCCCAGCAGGTGCCGGGGAAGCCTCCTGGCCTTGGTGGTCGCCCAGGTAGCCAGCGCTGCTGTCTTGTCCCCCTGCCATGGCCTCCTTCGTGCTGCCTCCTTCTCACGTGTCTGTTTCTTCTCTCCTCCATGCTATGGCAGTGGTGCCCCGTGCTGATGAGACAATACTTGGTGCAGCCCCAGGCAGTCCTTTTCCAGGTAATTTCCTAGGGACCCTGCACGCTTTCTTGCAGCACATGCCTTCCCGTCCTTTGCTAGGTTCCTTTGACTCTCACAGTGCTTAGCTTCCTGAGAGCTCCCCATCCCATGCCCTCCCCACAAGCTCCTGCGCAGGCAGATACCTAGGGATGAAACTTAAAATCCCATTATACTCTTTTTTGCCTAGGGGGCCTTTCTTGCCAGATGGGCCAAGTTGCCTAAGTAGCCACACAGGGGAGAAAGAGACAGCTGGGGTGTGAACACTCTTTGATCACTGTTTTACCTACTGCAAGGTAAAGGATATATGTGATGCAGATTAAAAAAAGAGAACTAAGGAAGTCCATCCCGTCTGTGTACCACAGGCCTTTCATATTGGGAAAGGGTGACCCTGAGTGTCCTTCTAGCTCTGACTTTTCAAAGAGCCATGCTTTCCATTAACTGGAACACGGTGTGTGTGAGGAGGGTGCGTATGCCTGGGGCTGGGGCTCTGGACCTCGAGAACTCCCAGGAGTCTATGGCAGTAGACAGAGGAAGTTTAGTCCCCGTTAGTTACACTGAGGTGAGTAGGCCGTCTGTGATGTTCATTTCTTTTCCTGAGTCAGAGGCAAGGACAGCACCAGGAGTCCCAGAAGGAAGGGAGCTGAGGCTTGAAATGACACCCTGGAAAGGATCCCAAGGGCTCAGAGAAGTAAGAAATGCGGAAGACAGCTGTTGCTTATGACTGTTGGTGGGAGGGCAGGTGGGGGGGGAATGCATCCAGGATTGTAGGTGCACAGACAACTTACATATATGTAACCATATGTGTTCTCTACCATACCCCACTGGATTTCCCGAGTGAGTCAGAAGTGGAAGTAGATTGCCACTGTTACCAGGAAAAGAGCACCAGTAATGCCTCCTCTCTTCTCTTCCTCCCTCTTGTTCCATCTCCTTTCTTTACTTTTTCCCATTTTCTAAAAGAAAATGGGAAAAAGTAAAGAAAGGAGATGGTTCTATCATTCTATCTCTCCCAGCCTCCACTTTCATAAAGAATTTAAGGGGGCTTGAAAAATAAACAGTTACATGTATCTAAGTTAAATCTGAAAAGAAGTTCAGAAATTATGCAGAGAAAAGGGGAAGATCATTGCACCAGAAGCCAGCACTGAATTTGACTGAGCTTCCTGGCAGCCAAAGCAAAGGGGAATATGTGGTGGTTTCTGATATTTTTGCTGTTCCATCAGAAGCAAATTAATGATTCATTGGGGGAAAACGTCCTTTTCTGATACTGAATTATAGGAGGAATTAACAAAGAATTTGAATATTCTAAGGAGCAGTGTCTCCAGAGGGTTTTAAAAAATACTGTTTGTATTATCCTTTTCTTTTACTGCCTCTGACAAATACTGAATTCTCAATATTCCCTCATAGACGAGCGAAGGCACTTCCCCAAGGGCTTTAACTAACGTTGAGAAGGGACACTGCATTCTCGTCACCTGATTTGATCAGGGGAGGGGAGCGGAGGGAGGGGGTGCTAGTATATCATTTGGAGCTGTTGTTCAAATACTTCCCAATTAGTTCTTGAGAGTTGTGGCTTCTGTCATGCTGCTGGACCATATATTCACTCATTCATTCAATGAGCACTTAGGGGGCTGAAGGGATATTCTATGTTCTACGTGCTGAAGGCAACCTGGAAGGAGACAGACAAACAATCATCATATGTGGAAAGACGTATGATAATGGTGACCTGTGCAAGATGCCACTAAGTGTTGAATGCTAGAGAAGAGAATGGTTATTTCTTTCTAGGTGTGTAGGGCCAGCGATGGCTTACTGAGGAGGTGATATTTGAGCTGGGTCTTGTGGACAATGTAGGGGCTCTCTCAGTGACTGAGATGGGCCCTACAGATTGCGGCAGAGGCAGGACAGTGCCTGGAATGTCTGAGGAGCAGTTAGTGCAGCAGGAGTCCAGGGAGTCCGTGAGATTGAGGAGATTGCTATTGCCCCTAAAAATTACAAGCAGCTGAACAGGGGACACACAGTGACAGGGTCCTAGGGGGACAGTTAAACACTACGATGCAGCGTCAGAGGCCCCTGGCTCATGCAGGAGCAGAGTAAGAACTGTGAACCCAGCAAAGAAGAGCAAAGGCCCTGTTAGGTGGCACATGGGTGGCACAGACGATGAAGGTATCCGATGCCAGGCTTCTGAGTTCCCCTGTCCTCCAAGCCACAGTTCTTTAGGGAAGTGTACTTCACCTTCTGGAAGCCACTGCTGGTTGAAGAACTGGCATTTTGGACCTCCCACAGCACGTATCACACAGGTGGAAGGTTTCATGTCTTAAAAAGGTGATCCAAACCCAACTGTTGGAGAACCTGGACAAACTCTGTTGCATACTGACTCAAATGAAATCAAATAGCAGTTTCCATCTGGAAATGACATACGTAAAGAGGCAGGACATCCCCATGGCCACCCTTTCTGTAATTCTCTTATGCTCAGGCTGGCTCTGCCTCTGCACAGGGGCTTTCTGTGCAGATCTGGCTGCCCGGCTGTGCCCGAGAAAGCAGGCTGGAGGCGGGGAAGGGGCCGGGCTGGGAGGGAGTGGGGGAGAGCATCAGGGTGCTGAGTCTTGGCTAAGACACTGCTGGGCCCATGAATGATCACTTTGTCATTGTTTAGCCGTTGTACAAGCCCCTCACAGTCAAATTCCAGCTTGTTTACTTTCCCACCTTTCCCTTTATACTTCCACCAGGTCTACATAGTGCACGCACCTGGTCCTAGGTCACTGCCATCCCGTTCCCCTCCCGGCCCTTCCTTCAGCTGTACCTAGCCTGTGAGCAAGGATTGCTAGGCTCCACCTTAAATACAGCCTGCCCCAAGAAACCTGTCCTGACCACCCCTGCCCATGAAAACTAATGGTTGTGTGCTCTTAGCCATTTTGGGTAGAGTTCCTGGGGCCGTACGCCTTTTCACCTGGGATTTGTGGGTGAGGGTCCAAGAGTGTGTCTGCTCTCACATACTGTCTTGAGTAAATAGGGCTTAGGAAGGGTAGAATGACCTATGTCAGATCCCCACCGGGTGCTCAGGACAAAGAAGGGAGGGGGAGGAACTGGGACTCACTCAGAAAGGGACCCTTACAGAGGCATTTTGACCCCCATCTTTGCACACAGCAATGTACTGGACAAGCTGCTTCCAGCGAATTTAACTTCCAAATTCGTTCTTACAAATCAGGAGGCGAATGCCATGGCCAAGTCCCATTCTACAGGGATGAATTCTAGACAGTGACCTTTTCCCAACAGCGCCTTGCTGCATGGGATGAAGGCAGTGTTTTTCAAACATTGTTGGTTGTAACTTATAGCAAAAAGTACAGTTTCATGTCTACCTAGTACATATACAACTACTGATATGTGAGACAGTGTCTTGCCTGAAACTCACTATGTTGGCCTGAACTCACAGAAGTCCTCCGCTTCCTGAGTGCTGGGCACCATGCAACCATGCCCAGCTTGTTCTATTTCATTCTAATTTTATTTTTAAAAATTGTTAGACTGGCAAATTTATCTCACCACCTGTTAGTGGGTCAAGACCCACAATATGAAAATCACTTGGGTAATCATCAAGATGTTAGAGTCAGACAGATCCAGGTTTGAATCCTGGTTCTGGCACCTCGAAACTGTGTGACTTCAGGTAATTCACTTTCCTTCTATCATAGACATCTCAGTTTCTTCATGTGTAAAATGAAGACAACAGAACCTGCTTCATGGGTGACTGTGGGGATGAAGTGCTAGAACACAGGCAAAGTTCCTGGCCCAGAGGAAGTGCCTGATAAGCAGCAACTTGATGAGCTTGTGAAGATCATGGTTGTTAGTTCCTGGGAACCGCTTGGCAAGGCCTGTAGGAGAAGTGGGACTCGTGCTTCCAGGGGAGTGGTCCTCAGGAAAGACTTCACAGAGGAGGAGGCCGTGTTAAGGAAGGTGACAGGATGACTGGGACCTGCTTCTGTCCTTACAGTGATGGGAACCCAGCACAAAATCCCCACATTTTCTCTTCTATGGAGGACAGACTTGTGCCCAAGGATTTTTTTAGCTAGACTTAGAGCTGAAAATGTTAGACACCCTTGCTTTTTGCATTTAGGTCTCTAATCCACCTGGGATTGATTTTTGTGTCTGGTGTAAAGATCCAATTTCTTTTTTCCCCTGTTTCTGAATGGATAACCAGTTACCCCCGCACTGTTTATTAAAGAGTCCATCCTTTCCTGCTGATTTGTACATCGCCTCTCTCATATATCAAGGTTCCATATGTGCACAGATCAGTTTTTGGCCTCAATTCTGTTTCAGTGCTCTATTTATCTGTCCCTGTGCCAATACCACACTGTCTTAATTACTGCGGCTTTATAGTGATCGCTGATGTAGGTAGGCTTATCTCTCTAGGCTTGCTCTTCTCCCTCAGAAGCCTGTGGGCTCCCTTTGGGCCTCGGCTCTTCTCTCTGTGTTTCAAAATCAGCCTCTGATTGAAGATGATTGATGAGCCTGGGGGCTCTGGATGAGCTGTCCTCAGCGAGCAGCATCTCAGGCACCTGGGCTTGCCGCAGCTCCTGCCCTCACTGCTGCCATCCACCCCAGCTGGTACTGAAGCTGCCCAGGAAGTACTTTCTAACTGATTTGCAGAGAAAAGCACCGAGCATGTGCCTGAGCCTGAGTTCCTCCTTCCTGCCACTTGTCGTGGCTCCTTTGGTTTCCTCCAGTGGCTCAGTCCTCCTCGTCCTACCCAGGATGCCTGCAACCCCTCCCAGAAGACTGCTTGTTTCCCTGTCCCCGCTGCCTGCCAAGGACATAACCCTGGGCAGACAGGAGTGCTCCTCCACTGGCAATGTCAAGGTCCCCAAACACTGCCCACTCCAAAGCTTGGGATGCACAGATTCTTTGGCTTACGTGTTTGCAAGTGTTTTCTTTAACTGAAAATAGGCTTGTGGGTTGGGTGGGAGGAAGAGACATGCTCTGGGACATATGATTCAATCTGTCCTTGCATGGGCAGACCCAGGTTGGCCTCTTTGCTGCTTTCTCTGGAGACCATTTTGATAGTGGCGTGGATGGCAGGGAAATGACTCTCTGCAAGTTCGGACTTCATGAAATGGCTTGAAGGAAGGAGCATGACTGTTAGGTCTTTCTGCGTGGTTGGCATGGATTTGGTAAATCAGATGTATGTACCCTAGCATTTTCAGCACATAGGTGTTTACATGCTTCCAAAATTCAAAACTGCTTGCCAAACTGTGACTTGGGTTGGCTTGATACATTGGATTTAGGGTAACCGACTCCCTGGACTGGGATTCTGCTTGGTTTACCATAAACAAAGTCCTTTTCTTTTGAGGCTTTAGTTTGCCCATCTGTGACGTGAGAGTTTGGACTTTTAACCTTTGTTGAAAGATTCTTTTTAACTCTTGTTCCTGTGACTCTGTCCTGTGGTTCCTGTGATGCTGTTCTGTCCATTTTCCTGACAAGAAGATTCTTACTTCTTCCTTGTTTGGGTTACTGATTTCTTTCTCCCTGCAGAGAGGAGGGTGGTGGCTCTGGCCGGCTGGGGCTGCTGGGTCAGGTGCCCGGCAGGCCACAAGGGAGCCGGGTTGGACTTCTTGTGAGGCTGTCCGGATTCCCGCCTACCTCTTCACCTGGGGAGCATTGTCGACTCTAGAAACTGTCTAGATCTGAATTGCCCTTCCAGCATGAGGGCATTCATGATCCTCTGTGGGCTTTGACACGGGCTTGGATTAGACCAGAACACAGCGTTGCTTTTGATTGTGGTGCATCAGACGATTTGGTACTGAGATGTCCCTGTCTCCTCTTTCAGACCACTGAGTACTCAGCCATGGCCTCGTTGGCTGGAGGGCTGGATGACATGAAGGCCAACCTGACCAGCCCCACCCCTGCCGACATTGGGAGCAGTGTACCAGGCCCACAGTCCTACCCCATTGTGACAGGTGAGGGGACCTGGGGCATAAGGGGTTGAGGGGAAGAGAGGGAGAGAGAGCATGCATGCATGGTGGGAGGAATGGCTTCTTGGTACTTTTGGGGACTGGCCAGTTTTTCTTTACTGAGGTTATAAAGTCCTGGAACAGGTCAGGCAGGAAATTGCTGGGGCCACAGGTTGTAACTGTGATAAGACATGGTTGTATATGGTTCCAAGAAAGCCAGAGGAAAGCAAATGCCAAAGGGACTGTGGGCTGGGAGGAGGGACAGGGAACCCTATCAGGTGGCTCCTGTAGGTGGGGGCAAGTATATAGAGGCTTGAGATTGATCCATCTCATAAGCAAAGCAGCCCTGTTTGACAGCAGCTTCAAGGAGGAGGGGAATTCTTTGCAGCTTGTAATTGGCACTTCAAAATTTCAACAGAGGCTGAGTCGAGAAGGGCAGGAAGCTCAGGCTGGGTATGTGCCAAGCAGCTGCCTTCTGGAGGCCAGGGCCAGCCTCCTTATCACTGTCAGGGTAAAGCTTGAAGCAGGAGGCCTCTGAGCTCTCATCAGTAGAGCATTTGCCCAGTACGTGCCAGCCCCTGGGTTTCGTCCCCAGCACTGTACCAAACAGCACAGCAGTAGCAAACAGCATGGGCTCTCCCTCCCAGCGGGGCTTGAACTTGCCACTTACTAGCTGTGCAGTTATCTTGGGGGAGCCACACCACCACGCACAAATGCCTGCTGTGGTTTTCTGAGCTGGGCGACGGGCATAGTGATAGCACCCACTGACAGTGTGGTTTTGAGGATGGACAGGCTCACACCTCGAAGGTGCTTGGATTCTTGCCTCGCACGTAGCTCTCACCCAATATATGTGGCTGTCGTCACTCCTCTCAGAGCTCTGCCATGTGGCTCGGCACAGTTGTGCATGTTGCTACAGCTGCCCTCCGTGTACCACACCACTTAGCTCCAGCAGCCCTGGGTACTATGGAGCACTAGGGACCGTCTGAACTTCCAGGCCCTGGAGAATTCCGCCTTGGCAGGCAGAAGGCTCTTAGATAGCGGGGTGCTAGGGACCACACTTGGGCCAGAGCCTGGGGGTGCAACCCAAGCTGGAAGGATGCACCTGTAGACTGGTGGGCAGAGCACAGTAGGTAGTGACAGAGACAATGGGTTCTTGAGGCACAGTAAGCTGTTGGCGTATCAGGGAGGCTGAGGATTGTCCTTGGCTTAGAGAACTTTAGGGGCAGGGACAGATGAAACAGGATTTCAGTCACAGGGGCCCTTTAGATCTGAACAGCAAGGCAGGGAGGCCAGCTCTGTGACCTGAGCTGACGGTCAGCACTGAGGCTCAGACTGGAGCAGCTGGGGCCCCACTTGCAGGTCTGGGTACCACATGAGAGCAAGACGGGGCCAGAGTGACTTGGTCCCTGTGCACATGCAATGAGGTGGAGCCTTTAGATAGAGAGACCAAGTGGGGCGGGAGTCGGAGCTTCAGTGCTACCGAAGTCCTCTCTGCTGGACATGTGTCACCAGTGACCATGACAGCACTTCTGACGATACCTCATCTTACAGATGCAGAAGCCAGGCTCAGAGGAGCAGCACCTTGCCCAATGTAAGGGGTGCAGTGGAGCATTAGAGCCAGTCCTCAGCCTTCTAGATCCTGAGACCTTGTTATTTTCAAACAACTACAAACAACTGCAAAGGGGAGAGCAGAAAGAAGTGCGGCCCGGCTCATAATAATAGCCTTTGTCCCTTCACTGAGTGCTTAGGCACCAGATACCAGGCACTCCGTTGAGTGGGCCCATTTTACCCTCAGAGGAACCCTGGGAGATGGCACAGTCCATATCATGTTCATTTCATGTATAAAGAAACTAGGACCTGGGGCAGGTAAGTATTTTTCCTGAGGTCATAGCCCGTGTTCAGTGGTGCTGTGATTGAACACCAGGGATTATACAGCTCACCATCCTGCTGCACAGGTAAACTAGGGACCACCCGCAGTGCTGCCACTTCCTCTGTCTGCCTTTGGACACAGCTCTGAGTCTCAAGTTTTCCATCTATGAAATGGTCCTGGCCTCTCAGCATCCTTGTGATGATCCAGTAAGATCCCTGAGGAGGACATATGACAGAGAGGGTGGTTTGTGACTAGACTACGGTGCATGGAAACTCAGGTTTAGGCAGCTTACAGGGAGACTTTACATCCATTTGTGTACGTGCATATTTAGGTGGATAATAGCTCAGGGAGTGTGGAGGCTGAGGTCAACTTCCTGAGGCTCCTGTCTGCAGGAGTGGAATACAGGTAGCCAGCTAGGAAGGCTCACCTAGCCGACAGATAAGTGTACTTGGGCCCACACAGGATTTTTAGACATTTTAATCCAACACTTTAAAAAGCAAAAATCTAGATTTTTGGGTCCCCTTGAAAAATCAGAACAGCCAGCCCTTCTGGGCCTTATTCCCACACAGCCATGGCAGGCTAGGTCCCCACCTTTCCCAACCAGTGGCTCTGTCATTATCTTGCAACGAAGACTGCCTGATGAAGACTGTGAGTTAACACCCATAAGGTAGGAATTTGTGCTAAGGGCCAGCTGGGTGGACTCACTCTCCTGCAGTCTGCAGAGGGATTCAGTAGGCCTAGGTACCAAATCCAGGGGTGAATTGGGTTTCAATGGAATCATTAACCAAAGATCTGTTTTGTGTTTTAATTCCCTCACTTTAAATCACATTAAGGAGCCAGAAGAGAATACATCCCAGACTAAAGTCAGAATTATGTTTAATTTTGAAATATTAGAGATATTATAATTATCAATACAATCATTAGCTTTCTTATAAATAAACAATAGCATAAAGAAGGAAGGAGCCCAGCAACAACAAAAATATTTTACCTACCAAGGAATAAACTTGACTCCACTAAGAGACATAAAAGAATAAATGGAGAGATGTTGTTTGTTCTTAGATGGGATATCATAAAGATGCCAATTCTGCCTAAGTAATCTATTAATTCAGAGCAGTCCTAAGCCAAATATCAAGAGATTTAAGAAAATATGTCAAAATGATGCAAATACTAGATAAATAAACATTCTAGGACAGCTAGGAAAATTCTGAAATAAATGAGTAGAAGTCCTAGCACATTTAAAAATGTACTGTAAAATTACAGTAATTAAAGTTGTTATTGAAACTGACATTTTGGCATCAAGAGTACAGAAGCAGATCCAAACGTTATATATGTGAGTATTTATAAATGCAGGGTGTTGGGTCCTTACCCTGTCTTGAACCGGGATATAGCTCAACAGTGCGGCACCTGCCTGGCAAGTGCGAGGTCCTGAGTTCGATTCCTTGTACCCAAACCCCACCCCCCAGAAAAACCTTACTTCTGTCCTTATATCAAAATAAATAGGTTTTGAGGCTATTGCTATGCTAATTAGCCTGATTTGATCATTATACATTATATACATGTATCAAAATATCATAATATACCATAAACGTGTATAATTATACATCAATTAAAAATAAATGCCAGGTAGCAATGCCATGGTAGAGCTCTGGGAGGCTGATGCAGGAGAATCATTGTGAATTCAAGGCCAGCCTGAACTACATAGTGAGACCTTGTCTCAAAAAAACCAAAAATGAAAAAAAAATTCCAGGTTGATAAAAACTTCAAATAAAAAAAATAAAACTAGGGGAAAAGTTTTTTTATAAAGGCCTTTTAAAAACATGTCTCAAAAGCAACATATCTATCTATCTATCTATCTATCTATCTATCTATCTATCTATCTATCTATCTATCTCTTTTGTATATGTGTAAAAATACCCAAAAGACAAAGCATAACAATGTAAAAAAGAAGCAGAACACAGTTAACAAAAAGTTAATTTCCTTTGTATATAAAGAGCTTTAAAAATGAATAAGAAATAAATCAGTAGAAAAACCAGGCAAAGAATATAAATAGATGTTTCACTGGGGAAAAATACGGATGCCTCAAAAGTATATGATAAATCAGCAAGTTAAAATAATCAAATGATACTTAAGATATAATACCATTAGCTTATCAAATATTAAGTTTCAGGGTTGGAAAGGATATGAGAAATAGACATTTTCATATACTGTTAAGGGAGTATAAATTGATGCAATTTCTTTTGGGAAGAAACTTGGCAATATTTATCAAATATTTAAATCTACACGCCAGGCCTGTGACCCAGAGCTTTTATATATACTTTAAGAATTTATCTCACAGATATATTCACACAGTGCAATATAATGGTAAACAAATAGAAACAGTGTGGCCTCTATAACTAAGAGCTGGCTAAATATATTACGGCCCTTTCAGGTAATAAAGTACTCCTGGTATACTACCCACAAAGGTAAGTAAATCTTACCTGTACTCACATGAATACATGTCTAAGATATACATCCCAGTAAAAAGAAACAAGTGTGTAGTAATCAAGTATAAGCCCATTTGTATAAAAATATAATACAATATAGTATAGAGAAAATACAAAATATGGTACAACACAAAAATTATATTATGATTAATGGAACCTTTGAATTAATACAGACACAAGTACTCTATGTCGGATGCTGTGTGTGATGATTCAGTAGATCTTTGAACTCTTCCCTCTCTCTGCCCCTTCCTCTCTGCTGGGTGGAGAACCCCACTGCAATGGGGCCCTATACTGGGGTGCATTGAGGTGGGGTTCTCACCCAGCCCCACCCAGAGTCCCCTTGGGATAGCAGATATTTCCAGTGCCCCTTCACTGTCCTGAAATTAAGTTTAGAAAGCATGTAGCCTGTCTTCACATCTAATTTCAAATAAAATCAAATCAATGCCTCATGAGGTAAAGGAGAAATGAAAACAAAATTGTTGATAATTAAATAACCACTGTTTGATAGGTACATGTCCTGAATGTCTAAACTGTGCAGTGTAACAAACTGGACCAGGACCTTCCCGGTGCCCAGAGGCCCCAGGGCTGCAGGAGCGCTGATTGCAGACTTCTGCAGGGTGCAGACCAGGGACTCTGCCGGCTCACACAGATTGCTAGTGTGATTTTCCAAGCAGGAGAGCGACTCTTGGCCAAGTTCCAAGTAAAACAAAGTATGAGCTTTGCTCGATTTACACAGTAGCTGCATTCCTAGAAAATTCAGAGTGTATGAAGACCATGGAAATGGCAAGTTCACATTTATATGTAAATGAAGTTCAGTTCTAGATACAAGTAATTGTAAACAGATTTTTCACCTACCTGAATGTTTGGCAGGACATGAGAATGGTGTAGGGTGAAGGAAAATTCTTCGTTGCGTGGGACTTTCCACCACCTGCCGGTGAAGCCCCTCCGTCGTGTAGCAGCTCCACAGCATTTCAGCACACTCTATGAAGTAGTCCCTGGCTCCACTGAGAACTGATAGAATGCTTCAAAGAAATCCCCCAAGAGCTGTTGGGGGCTCCGTGTGACTACAGGGGATTCATTTAACTCTCCTTATGTTAGTAGCTGTGTTGTCACAGTACTGAACTCTTGAGGGGGCAACCAGAGTCCTCCAACCCACTCCACATTTCTCTCCTCCCCACAAGACCCAGAACATACTAGGTGTTCAGTTGGACTTAGAGCCCAGCTCTTGGCTCTACTTGAAGTCTCGGGGGACAGGTGGTCCCTAAGCTGCTTCCCTCCCACTCCAGGCTGCTCAGAGAAGATCTCATTAGAGAATGAGTTGATTGCTCTCCATCGTTTGTATGCCATATTAAATTTAAGCTAAACCTCTGCTCTGCCAGCCAGGACCACGGTTCAGAAGCTCCTCACCATTTGCGAACCAGTGACATGGCCAGCCAGTCCCTGCACTGTCAGCAGTTTGGCTATGTCTCGATTGGGACTAATTATCTGCAGGTGTACCCTTGGGCCATAGGCCTGCTCAAGGGGCAGCCACGGCGCCTACCTGCCAGAGAAGACAGCAGGTGGGGAGCCAGGCTTCTAGTTTCTGCCACCTCTCCACTGGCCAAGGAGCTGGCCCCCAGCTGGGCCCACCTGACCTTTGCCTTGGAGACAAAGGAGTGAGGCCAGCCTGTGTCCTCTCCCCCTGGGGACCATATCTTTGTATCAGCAGGTTGGAATGGCAGGAGTTTGAGAGGCCTCCACTGCTCCACTAAGTTTGGGAGGCACTGGTCTGGCAGGTGAATGGAGTCGTAGGGTCTGAGACTTCACCCTGGGCATAGAGACACCCAGCAACACAGAGTGGCTGCCAAGTACCTGAGTCCACCAACCTGATTTACTGCATTCCTTGGTTCACTGTTTAGCACTTCAGTGCTCCAAACTTGGCAGTCCAAGAAAGCATACACTCTTCTGCCTTTTTCATCTGATCGATAGCTGAAGGCTGGAGGAAAGGATACTGGAATAGATGCCAGAGGGTGAGTTTAAGTGTTGACTTTTCCACCTCACTGGTCTAGCTTTGGGGAAATCAGTCATCTTCTCTGTGCCTCAGTTTTTCTCACTGTGAAATGGGGATAGCAATTCCTGCCCCTCCCCCTTCTCTTGACCTTTTGAGGATGAAATGAGATAGTGGGAGGAGGGGGTTCAAGAGCTGCCAAAGGGCCATCTGAGGGTGTGTGGGCAGCTGGGGGGAGGGTTGCAGGGGCTCAGGAGCCCCTGTTGGCTTCCCAGCCTTCCTTAGAGCAAACGTGCTGACCATACAGGGCCAGGAGAGTGGATCCCATGGTCCAATTCCACTGCGGACACAAGCTCAGAGAAGGGAGGTCATCTGCTCAAGGCCACATCAGTGAGTTAGAGCTGGAACTGAGGCTCACCCAGGGCCCTGGCCTCTGTAGCCTGAGGCTGCTACATGATCAGGTGGACTTAAAAAAATCCATTTGAACCCCTGAAAGCGTCTCTTTCAGCACACACTTGAGAATGTGAAGAAGAAAGCCAGACCACCGGAGCTAGCAGCCCAGCCTCACCATGTTCTCGCCTGGTGGCTTTGGCCAAGTTACAGCGCTCAGGCTCAAGTTCCCCATCTGTGAACTGGAGCCAGTGCTTGATCTGTGTCACAGGCTTCTGGGGAGAATGACGCGAAAGGTGCCTGCAGAGTGCTTTGCACAGTGCTTGCCACTCAGTAAGTGGTAGCTGTTAATACAATTCCAGGCCCTCATGCCAGAGTCCTTTACATACGTCCTGGGAGCGTGAAACAAAGAGAAATTTGCCCAGCCACGAATCTCTGTGTGGTGTTTCAATCTTTCAGGGACTCTCAAAGGGCTTTGACCCCGCATAAATCCACAGAAAGAGGTTCAGTCTTGGAGACCCTCTCAAGACATCCGGCCAAGGGGCAGAGGGAGCAGAGGGCCACACCAAGGGCCTCTTTTCCCCATGTTTGAGGCCCTGTACCCTTCATTACAAGCAGTGACATCTGCTGTGTGTTTTGGGGTTTTTGAGAAACACTCAAGGCCTTTGTACAGTGTTGCTTTTGCCCTGTAAACCCTGGGACTCCGGGCCTTGGGGAACCTCCTGTCTCTCCAGAGATGGGGAGGCAGTTTCAGGTGGCTGCTAGAAGACCCTGCCTCTAGCTGAGTGACTTTGGGGATTTCCCGAAGAGCTCTCTCTCCACACACATCCTGCCTCTTTATCATGTTCCCCTCTGGCCAGGCGCCAGGCAGCTCTGAAAGGCCATTTGTTCATCTTTCCGTGGGGAGCCCTCTTTTGACCCATTTTTATGAGCCTTCTTGAGGCTCATCAGACACAACTAAACACCTCCTCTCTCCGACTGAAATCATAATGAATGATGAAAGCAAGAATACAAGAAATGCCTGTGTATCCAGGCTGCCAAAAGGTGCTGTGAAAAATTACAATGAAAGGTATAACACAGCATGATGGCTGGGCCCAAGTGTTCAGCCACACAGCTTCCGGTGGAAGATATGGGGTTATCACAGGTGCCTGACGCTTTGGGGAGGGAGGATAACATCAGTAGTTACTGTTCCTGGGCTCCCATCCTGTGCCAGGCTGAGAGTACGGGGGTGATCCTGGTGGGCAGCCCCTACCCTCAGTGGGCTTACCTGCTGGGGATAGCCAGACAATCTACAGTAGACACAGGATAAATGTTCAGTGTAATTGCATAATGGCATGCGTTCTGAAGCACATAAAGCTGGGTGAGAGAATAATGAGACGCTGAGGTTAAGGAGTAGTGGTGAGCTAGGTGCAGTAAGGGATCAAACAGGGCTTCTCTAGAAAGTGGTGTTTGAGCTAAGATATAAACAATAAGATGCTTTAGAGAAAGGGGTTTCTGGCAGAAGATACAGCCTCAGGAAAGAGTGCCTTTTAAATGTGGAAATGAATGCCTACCTACATAGTGGGGCCATTTCAGTTTTTTCTCTGCTACTAGTGGGGCTCAGTTTGTAAATCAGACCCTGGGGATTCTTGGAGCTAGAGGAAACCACAGGAGTGGGGAAGCCTGATTCCAGTCTGGGTTTAGTCCTACATCAGAACATGATCACCCCTGGTGATGGGAATTTCATAACCTCAAAGAGTCTCAAACAGTATTTACTGGAAGCCATTCCCTGTTGAAGTGATTTTAACTCTTGCCAGAACCTGGGATTCCTGCAGCCCAGGGCAACATCTGTGTTGGATACCTATAGACTCGGGCACCGCTCAACATGTTTCTCAGCCTGGCATGTGCCCTCCAATGTCCATCTCAAGGGGCATTTTTTAAATATTAAAAAAGTAGGCCTATCACAGTTCAAAGAGGAACCCAATTGTTCATCAGCTGGGAATTGTTAGATAAGGAATAGCTCATCTATACAATGGTGCAGTATGCAGCTGTGAAGAAGAATGTAGAAGCTTTTCTTCCTCATGGAGAAAGATCTTAGAAAAACAAAATTCATGAAAACAAGGTACAGATGGGTGTGTACAGGGGGCTACCTTTTGTGTAAAATATGCATTCGAACAAGTGAATGTATATTTGTATTTGTGCAAGTCAGAGAAACTGTAGGGTTCTCAGGAACTTAATAACCTTGTTTAGGCAGAGAGTGTGGGAAGAGTTCTTTTCATTGAGTGTCATGTACATTTTTGGAACCATGTCAATATATAAACCACTAAGAAGTAAAATGTTCTTTTCCTTAAAAATCAAGAGACTTAACATAAAGATTAAAATGTCTAGCTTTTCTTGAAAACTTGAAGGACATGTCCGCCTTGGGTTTCCATGCCCGTGTGGCCATCCTTGTGGAGAGGGAGAGTGAGAAGTGGCTGCCCGCTTTAGATATCCCAGAAAATACCCGGCCAGCTGCTCTCACTTGCCTGACTTGCTGGCATCCGTCCGCATTTGAGTTTGTTACCTCCCCCACCCTCTGTCCCCAGGCTTTCTGTCTTTTTTACTTAACCCTGCCCCACAAAGAGCCCGTGTTGAGCTAGGTGAGGCTGCTTATGTGCTTCCCAGCTGGCCTTGGTGTCCCTGACTCCAGCCCTGTGCTCAGGCTAAGGTCCAAGGCCACAAGCAAAATTCTCAGGAACATAGGACTGCAGCATTTCATCCCAGGGTGTGGCACCACACTGTCTGCAAACTAAATGTCACAGGCTTTTCGCTGCAACAGTGGCACCATCACCCAGACAGAGCCGCGCACTGGGCTGCTGGGAGGAGACATGGTATCTAAGATTGGAACTGTCTCCGAGGTACAGGATTGTTTAGAGTCCAGAATGGTGCAGGGTGCATTCAATTGGTGTCCAAACTAGTTGTTTTTTGATTTTTCAGTAGATTCACAATGATAGATTCTTAGATTCTTAGAAAGCTGGATTTTGGAATCTTAGTGTTTGGTAGGATACCCAGAGGCTTAGAAATGCCAGAGTTCTGATCATTTTAAAGTCAAAATGAAATTCAAGCATCATCATAATTAAAATGCACATCAAAGAAAACTATGATTTGCTTTCAGGTTAACTCAGTGTTCATAAGAACTATTTATTGAATAAATGAATTAATGTTTGCGTAAAGTGCAGTGTCAATTAAGAAATAATTTCAGCATGAGGTAGTCTACTTGTTTCTGACCTTGTATTTTGTAGGATAAAAATAAACAAAGTTGGATGGCCCTTCTGGTAATGTACTCATAGATTTTTACTCTTGCGGGCAGCTTGGAAACCGACCTTTCCAAATAGCCTTCGAGCAGGTCTCTGGGCATCCAGCTTCCCAGTCCATCCTGCTGTGATCCATCTTCCTAAAATAGCGATTTCATTAGCTTGTTCTCCTGGTCAGAGATTTCCAATGCCTTGTCATTGTCTGGAGCAGAAAAGACGCCAAAGGATAGTACCTGTGCAATTTGCAGAGCTGCTGCCATTGATTATTGACTCATTCATTCACTCACTCAGCTCTCTACCAAAACGGAACTCCTGCATCTGTTTCCCCAGGTCCTGAGGGGTGTAGAGTGCCTGCCTTCAACAAATTCAGTCTGACTGAGGAGGCAAACATGGCTACCTGTACAAGGCAAAACAAAGCCAAAAAGGAAAATCAGTAACACCCCAGGAAAAGTCAAGTGTTCTAGAGGGAATGGAGGGAGGCACCATGACTTCTCTTTGACTGGGAGATGGAATGCCTCCTGGAGGAGACTATGTTGAAGCTGTTCTGGGGAAACCGTGGGGAAACCTTCTCTGCTCTGAAGTTTGGTTTAGTCCCTCACCATTTCTTAAAAATAATTACTTTTTAACCAAAACAGTAGTACCTGTTCATTATGTAATAAATTCCAGTGACATCAAAGTATGTATGGTGACCTGTGACCATACCTCTCACTAACCCTCCCACAGGTGTCGGCAGAGTTGATGGTGAGGCATATGGCCTTCCAACACATATAGTTTATTGCTATGCATAGGTTCATACTCTGCATATTGTTGTTCAGTTAAAAATTTTCTTACTTCACGTTTCACGGATACCTTCAACTGCCAAGGAAGTAGAGAATTTCTGTCCTTTCTCATGATGTGGACAAATCATCATAGACTTTTCTCTAACAGTGTGCTAGACTCAGTTCATAACTTCAGGACTACAGGGTGAATTCCTCTCAGTGTTTTACCCATAAGATGTTCACAGAGGAGGACAGGCCCAGGAAGGGGAGGAGACAGAGAACCTTGTCATCCCAGGGAGGCTCAGGGCCTGGCTGCTTCCTCCCAGTGCCCAGGCCATGCAGGGAGAGGATGAGGCTGTTGGGAGTGCACAGGAGAAGCCATAGAGAGGGTAGCTTTCATGGGACACAAAGGACAACCGCCTGAGCTGTCTGAAAGCTGAATAAGCTGCCCCGGAGATAACAATGATAGGTGATGTTTACTGAGCATTAGCTACTGCTTTGGGCCATATAGTCCTTTACTCTTTGAAACATAGCTACTGCTTTTGTCCAACTAACAGCTAGAGAAACTGCCTGATCTCCCTCAGTTAGTAAGAGAGATGGTCTTCTCCTAACCTTCGTATTGTCCTACTTCTGTTATGAGTGAGCTCTTCATCACTGCAGGAATCCAAGCACAGCTCTCTCACATCCTTCTGCAGTACAGGTAGGCTGGTGTCTGAGGTCTGCAGAAGCTGATCAAACTGCTTAGTCTCTGGTACAGACTGTAGAACAGACTACCTGGCTTTGGATACCAACTCTGCCATTTGGGAATTGGTGACCTTGCTTCTCAACTCTGCATGAGCCTCAGTCTCCTCATCTATAAAATGGGATTTGAAACTTGTTACATGGATTAAACTAGTTGACACTTGGAAAGTGCAGAATGTCTTCTTGGGCTAGAAGCTCAAGAAAATCTAAAGCTCAGGAAAACAGCTTGAGGTAGTCAGGCTTAGGGGCCCTGGCAACAAAGGGATAGACAGAGATAGGGTGAGGTTGGCCTGGCACAGAGAGGCTTCCTGGCTCCTTCTTCTGGATGCTCCATTGGCCTCCTGTCACCGTTTTTAGTTACTGCTCTAATAAATTACCACAATTTCAGGGACTAAGAAAATACAAATTGATCATCTTCTGACCCTGGACACCAGAAGTCCCCAAATCAAAATGTCTGAAGGGCTGGTTCCTCCGGAGCTCAGGGGGAGAGCCCATCTCTTACCTTTCCCTGCTTCTAGAAGCTTCCCACATTCCTCGGGTTGTGGCCTCCTATGTCCATCTTTAAGGCCAGCAGAGCCGCAACTTCTCTCCACCTTTGACCTCTGCGTCTATTGTCCTGTCTTCTTTCCGTGACCTAGCCCCCATGGTTCCCTCTTATAAAGACCCCTTCCATTGGGCCTACCTTAGATACCTAAAATGATCATATCTCGAAAGCCTTAATGAATATCTACAGAATGTCATTTTCCAGGTAGGGTAACGTATTGACCGGTTCTGGGAACTAGGTTGTAGCTCTCTTTGGGGAACCATTATTTTGTCTCCTGAGGGCCCAATATAAAAGTCCCCTTTTATATTGTATCCCGTGTCCTGAGGGAAGCCACATCTGTGAGGGGATGGGCAGCCCTTGTGCTCTGCCCCTCACTATCTCTGCAAGCATTGGCTGGCCCTTACCCTGTCCCTTCCATCTGTGTGACAAGCTGTGGCCTCCCCAGTGCCCAGGGTCAAAAGACTGGAATACTGCTGCTCTGTGGGCCTTCTGCTTCACCTTATGCAGCTCTGTCGTTGAACAGATGGGGACACTGAGGACTGAAGTGAAGCTCTCCCAAAGTGAGGCCGCTCTGAAGTCCCCATCTCCCGACATATTCCTGTGTTCTTCGCCCTGTGCCACAGTCAGCCTCCACCCTCCCGCCCCACGCTCATCCCTCAGCCTGGCTGCTCCGCCGCCATCTGTCCACCTCCCATAAGCTACTCGAGGGACTCCTCTACCCAGGCCTGTCTTTACACCGTTTTCCAGCTCAGCCTCGCCCAGTCCTGCCTCCACACCTCACTGCTGCTGGGTTCTCTGCTCTCTGTTGTCATTTGCACAGAGGTAGTGGAATCTACTGTGAGAGAAAGTTGCAGTTAAGATCCCAGACCTTCCTTCCAGCTGTACCATAACTCCTGGGAATTCTGAGAATACCCTTCCCCTCCCTGAGCCTCAGTTTGCACATCTGCCCACTGGGAATGAAGAGTCCCAGTTCATCTTCTCCTTGCAGGACTGCCCGGTGTACCCCTGAGAGGAGGTATATTGAAGTGCTCCATAAGTTGTAAGGCGCTGTGCCCTTCCCTGTGAGCTCATGGACAGCCTTCCATCTGGACTATGCCTAGTGTTCAGGTCCTGTCTACCCAGAAAGAACGCAAACGTGAGCTGGTGCAAGGCTTTGCCTGTGAAAGGCTCTCACGCTACCTCCTGAGGGACTTAAGGACCGGCAGACCTGCCAGTCTCCCTGGCTCCTGGGAACAGTCCCTATATGCCGCCTCCTCCAGGAAGCTCTCCCCAGTTAGCCCAGTCAAAAGTGATGTTACCTCAGCTGGGCCCTGGATCAGCCCACCAATACGCCTGTTATCCCATTGTGTCTTGATTTATGATTCTTTGTGTCCTAACTTTGTGCTTACACTTATGAGATTCTGAATTGTCCCTGCCTCCTCCAACCAAGCTTAGTACAGAGCTTGCACTATAGTAGCAACTTAGGAAGTGCAGGCTGGCTGGCTGGGTAGATGAGTTATTATGATTAGTTATTACTAATCTTTCTACACTCTACCCTTCTAGGTCATTGTCAAGGTTATTGACACGATTCACACACCCATACACTTCTTTAGTGAACAAAAAGGCACATTTGATTTCAAGATATTGTCATAATTATTATTTCTCCCCAAAATGTATTAGCTTCTACTGTCTGCTGCCTTTTCTTTTTTCCCCAATGTCCACCGTCCAGGATAGAAACCACTCTAATCTATCTCGATTAGCTTTTATTTTCACTACCTAAGGGACCATAGCAGTTCTACTCCCAGCCTAAGATGGTCTGTAAATGTTTGGTGAGGCCACTTCCAGTCTGAATCCTTAGGGGCACTTGCTGCCTGTCTGGATGAGCAGGTCCAGATAAGTGTTTCCATTTCCAGACTATTTAGTCCCTTTTGTACGTCTCTCTTGTCCCAGGTCCAGAATGGTATCACCTGGCCCCCTCAAGGGTCAGTGGATGGGGGGTTGGGGCTGGTCTTAATCCTGAACGGCCAGAGGCATGCCTAAAACTAGTTTCCAGCAAGCCAAAAGTCACTGGCGGGAGTGATAACTAATGCTTGCATCCTACTCACTCTGCACCAGGCATTGTTCTAAGCACTTTATGTTAACTTGTCTGTCTGTTTACCAGCCATAGGCAGGAGTAAGTCTTACGATCTCCATTTTACTGGTCCAATGACTGAGGCACTGAGGAGCACAGACACTTGCTGTAGGTCACACAGCTTGTAAGTGCTGCAGCCAGGCTCAGCTGCAGGCAATCAGACTTCAGAGGCCACACGCTTGGATATGAAACCACATTGCTGTCATCAAGCCTGGTATGACAGAGGCAGACACAAGGTCTGGCAAGAGATCTGACTTGGGGAAGACCCCGCTCTGGGGAACAGAGCACAAAGCCAGTGGGTGGATCAAGGGCCACATGACCCGCATCTGACCTGGTTTGTCTTTATCTTGGGTGATACCTGGCTGCAGGGCACTGTGCAGACTCACCTTTCTAAAGCCAGCACCCCGTAAGTCAGCCCCCTACTGTGAGACGGCAGAGAGCAATCTGGCCAAGCTCCGCCAGCTGAAGCCCTCAGGGAAGGCTTGTGCTTTGGCGGGCAGACAGTAGCAGGCAGAGGACCTTTCTTATTTCTTGGGAAACTTAGGCCAAATCCTAACTGGGCCAGGCCGTGTGGAGACATCCCAGCTACTCCAGGGTTCTTGGCCCGTGCAGTTCCCCCAGGCTGCTTGTCTAGTGTGGTGAACCCAATGTGGCAATCAGCTTCTCACCTGGACCCAAGCAAGCTTCTGTTTTATTTTCAGGGGAAAAAGCAAGAGGAAAAGAATTGTCATTGCTTGTTTACAGTAGGCTTTCTTCGTCCTTCCCTGGTTTGGGGCATGAGTCATTCCTCTCTCCAGTACCCTTCAAGAGCAAGCCAGGGAAGGTCCCCAGCTCCTCGCCCCCAGGCCCAGTGGGCTTACTGCTCTCCACCCCTTATTGCCCCTCCCTACCTGAGAGAAAAAGAGATGCCAAGCTCCAGTCCAGGTGGCAGGGGGTGGGCATCCTGGGCCAAGCACACAGCAAGGCTGTCGGGAAGGCAAGGATGGAGAAGTAGGGTGTCAGGCTCTGCGAGCTGCCTGTCATTCTGAGGCTTGGCCTGGCAGGACAACCGGGCTCATGAACTGGGGCTTTCTTGGAGTTTGTCTCCTCCTCTCCCAGATCCAGATCTTGTCTTCCATGTATGACCAAGGTGGCTAAATATGGGGGTAAAGGGACAGAGGGCCCAAGGGAGGGGTGGGGCAGCTAAGGGTGCACTTAGGGCTCTGTGCAGTGACCCTACCAATATCCTAACCACTAATGTCAGCCCTGGAGAGTTGCTGAAAGGAATTGCCCCAAAGAGGACCATAGCCTGCATGGATAGCCCACTGTGCTAATATGAGAGGAGGTTATGAAAAGACACATAGGGTGTCATTACTTTAAAATCTCTTCTGTATTAGTGTAGCTGATGGAGTTAGAGGCCCCCCAGTACTGAACCTAAAACCCCAGTGTGCCTGGTACGCCCCCACCCCCAGCATTTCCTCCTCTGCTTCCGCAGCCTGTTTTGGCTGCTCCTACCCTAGGCTCCTATCCAAGGACCAGGCCTCTGGGCTTCCCAGAGCAGCTCCACCAAGGACCCAGCTTCTCTGTGGTGTCCACACCTCCAGAGGGGACCGGCTCTCCCCACGGCACCCTCCCAGATGAATCCCTTCTTTGACCTTTGTAATTATTCCTGTTCAATCTCCCTTCGTGTTTTTTCCCTCCCCCCTTTTGAGGTGCTCAACTCCTGCACTCTCTCCAGTGTATTAAGGATGTGAGTGAAATTGATGACTGGGATGTCTCAGGTCTTTATGATGATGAATGACTTTCACTGCCAAAGCTTTTATTGTCTGTGATTTGGGAAGAAGGGGGAACTGATATATCAAGGCTGCCTGTCACACCATTTAATACAGTTATAAATCCTGACGTCACTAACTGGTGGTCAGGAGCTGGAGAATTCCACCGGCCTCCCCTTTGCCGAGTCTTTATGGATTTTTTTTTCCTTCTCTTTGCGTGACTGTCACAATTGTATTTTGGGAAGGAGGATGGCTAAGTGGTATATTTAAATATACAGGGACACCCTAATTTAGGGAGGAAGGAAAAGGGAGCCTTCCCTCAGCCTTCCTATAAAAGACAGAGCAGATAGAATCCTTTGGTTCTAAGGTGAACAAGGAAATTTCATGGTGGAACAAATCCTAAGTCTGCTTGTGCACTACGCTTTATAGTTTGCCATGTGCTTAATATTTGTTACTTTTTAGATCCTCCTTCCACCCTTGAGAGAGTATCAGGGAGAGGCTCGATACTCACTTCACAGAAGGGGCTGTACGGGCTCAGGACCGTGAAGGGGCCAGGGTTGCGCCACATCAGGTGGATGCAGAGGGAGCTCCTTAGCATGAAGCAGCCAAGCACGCCATCGAGAGTTTGTGCATCTACCAGACGGTCCTGGACTCATCGGTTAGTTTAGTGACTGCCTCTGGGAAGGCCACTTGAATGTTCTGAACCTCAGTGTTCTCAGCTGAAATGAGAAAAACTCTCTCCTCATAGAGTTGTTGTGTGGATTAAAGGATCTAATGCACATAGTTTCTTAGCAAGTGTCCTGGACCAGCGAAAGTATTCAGTAAACGTTTTTAAAGGTAGAACTATAATGAGAAAGGCATATGGCAGATGTCACAGGGGGATGTGGGGCCACCTACACCTTCTGAGGTTGTATGACCAGGAAAACTTCTTGTAAGAGGTGACAAGTAAGTGTTGAGATGGGTAGGAGTGAGGAAGTGCAAGCAGTGGCAAGATAAGCAGCTGGAGATGAGGGAGGGCCCCGGCACAGAGGCTACCTATGAGCTGGGGTCAGACCCTAGAAGCTGAGGAGCCTCCAAGAACCTTAAGTAGGGAGTGGCATCTTTGAAGGAATCTCTCTGAAGTCTTGATGAAGAGGATGAGACTAAGCAGGAAGACTTGAACCACTGAAGGGAGCTGGAGAAACCCAGAGGGAAAGGGTGGAGGCCCGGCCCCAGGCTGTGGAAATGCAGATGGAGGAAAAGTATTCAGGGGTAGAAGTGGCATCAGTCCAATACGGGGTAGGTGTGAGGTCCAGGTGGCTCACTATTTGAAGCCGGGAGACTGTGGGGATAATGGAGCCACTGACTGAGACTAAGACCTCAAGAGGAGCTGGTTGGATACTCTGTGGTTCCCGGGGCACCCAGGTGGAAAGGTCCAGAAGGCAGGGTGTGTGTTGGGAATAGTCAGGGCTGGGGCTATGGATTTGGAAGTTACGAGCTTAGAGGTGGTGGATGGAGCCAGGTCACTGAGTGAAGATGTAAAGAAAAGGAAAGTTGAAAGAGATCTAGAAAGGGACTTCAGGGAACAAGTGCGGTAGAGAAAAAAGTGAGGGAAGTCTGGGAAACGATGATTGGTGAAGGACAAAGCAGACCATAAATGCTCTGCATCTTGGAGGCTGGAACCATCCAGGTCTCAGTTACAAACAGATTATAAGAATTCTCTCTGGTTAATTAAGCAGAAAAGTGATTTTTCTAAGGATAGCAAGACACTCAGGGTCTTCAGGAGGGTCACGGAGCCTGGCTTGGAAGCCTCACAGCCTCAAGGTAATAACCCCTGAGCCATGCTGCAGAACTGTCCTTGTGGAGATGCCACATCGTGGCCTGTAGACACAGACCCTTGAGCTTCTTTATGACTGCCACTGGACCCTGGGTGCCACCACTAAGACCTCTGCCTAAGTTGATGGACTCTGTGTTGCCTGCTTTTTTTGTGTCACTAACTTCTGAATTAAAGTCTCACACTCATGTCTGCTTGGTAGACCCAGAAATGTACTGTGCCCTAAGCTGCAGAGGAGGCTGGGAATTACATTTGTGATTTCTCCCTTGAGCAGCCTAAACCATGAAAGTAGAAAATTCTCCAAACAAAAGAAAGAGGAGCTGTGGTGTCAAGTGACCAAAAATGTTTTTAAAGCATAGAGTGGGCAAAGAGATCTACGATAGTGAGGGCTGGGGGCTATCCTTTGCTTTGTCAATCAGGGGCCTAGATCTTTGAGTTGTTTATCTACTGTAGTCTGCCCCTTGCCACAGGGTTTGAGGCAGCATTAAATTAAAACCCAAGGGCATCTGCACATAGGCTAGAAAGTACCCATGGGAAAGGGGCTTGATTGCATTGGACTCTGACATGGGAATTGTTACAGTTGAGCCCTGAAGCCCAAAGAGTCTTCGTTCTGAGACCGGCCTGGGCCAGAACCTGGTAGGTTGAGATCTGAGAAGGATCTGCAAAGGTTGTAGTGAACACTTGAACTAGGGTAAGGGTAAGGGAAAATAAAAAATAAAGAACCCAGTGGCCTCGTCCCACCCCTGGGGATCATAAGGGCGGCTAGGAGGCCTTTCTCTTTGACTAGAACATGGGTAGCTCCCAAGCTTTGGCTGGGGGCTTTTCTGCAATGAGGTGAGAGTGGAGATGGAAAATAATACCCATGTGACTCAAAACACTTCTTGTCCTATGGGCAGAAAATCCCCAGTGTCTACCAGAGGCCAAGCCCAGAGGAGGGACTTAGAAAATGTTCTCGGAGCTCAAGAGCATGCTTCATGCCCGAGCATGTGTGGGGCACCGTGGAGAAACAGGTAGACAGGTGCTGTCTCTGAGCTGGAAGGGCCAGGCTGTGCTGGTCAGATGTCACAGGCAGTCTGAGGAGCACTGGATGGAGAGCTGTGTGAGGGACTCTGAGGGCACCAAGGGGGACTGTGGGTGGGTGGGGCTGGGCCTGAGAGCTCTGGCATAGGAGGCAACAGTGGTGGAGTGGGCACCATGCCTGTCAGGCACAGCAGCAGCATTTGCTAAGGCATGGGTGAGCTAAGGGAGGACAAGCCATTTAGAGCCAGTGTGGGAGCCGGTAGCTAGACAGCTCCAGGCGAAGTGACTGGAAAAAGGGCAGTGAAGGATCTGGGCTTGATTCAGAGGTGCTGGGGAGCGAGGAGTTCAGGCAAGGGCACAGTTTAGGGTAGCTGGCAGTGGGAATCCATTGTGGCTGGAGTTGGCTGTGTCACCCTGTAATCACTGACCCACAGATATTGGTGGGAGAAGTGGGGCCGTGGGGTGTTTGGGTGTCAAGGCCCAGTCCTTTTTGCCCAGGAGTGTCTCTGGAGCCTGCTGGGTGCCCTCATTATGCCCCTCACGTGGTGAGGAGAGACATGAGTAGCAATTGAGACTCTGGCTGCCTCCTGCTGGTGTGCTGAGCGCCGGGCAAACCACATGAGATCCCATCTCGTGCATAATGTGCATCGGAGGACAAAATTAGATTGAGAAGTAAATGGAGCCGAAAATTTCCAAAGCATTCCCCGTCAAGAAGCTGTTTGATTGCATGTTTTAATTTTCTGCGTCCTCCTGCCCGGTGATGTTCATTTTGGTGGGGAAGGCTGGAGCAGAAGGGGCTTGGGATGGAGGCGGAGAGGAGGAGCGAGCCACTCTGCACATGTGAATTGACTCCATGGGGCTGCTTCTTTCTGGTGATGTGGCTTTGACCTCAACCCTAAGGAGAAGACACTACCCCATTTTGAGAAAAGGAAATGGGAAAGAATTAAGTAACTTGCCTGAAGTCATGTAAGTAGGACACAGCTACTGGGATGGCGCACTGGCCTGTCAAGGTTTAAAGCTGAAGCTGATGCCACATGCGGTTGCATGTTTCAGTGTTCCCATTTTTGTTTTTCACAAGAAGGATCTGCCTTCTTCCTCCTTATTCTCTTTCCCTCTTCTCTCCTTCATCCACTTCCAAAGCTCAGGAAAACTGATAGGCAGAGCAAAGGTTCATATTCCCATTTTGTTGACATGTAAAGTGAGGCTCAATGAAATGCAGTCATTTGTTGGCAGCATAGAGGGAGAAATTCAGTGGTGATTTCTGTGACCTCTGGTTTCTGTGTGTTTCCCCCAGCCCAGTCCTGCCAGTGGATTCAAGAAGGCGCTAGAAATCCTGTTGGCTCCATACCTCATCTTAGATCTTCTCACAAAAGCAAGCATTCTGTTTTGCTTCATCGGGGATGTTGGAGCTCTAGACTACTGCAAGGAAGACAGTGAGAGTTCGCTTCTGTGAAGAGAGAGGGAAGAGTCAGGAAAGGAATAGAGAAGAATGTTCGGATGAGGCTGCATGGTGGTTTAGGACCTGGGCCTGGCTGTGCACAGCTCCCTGGGCAAGGCCCTGCCCCATGGGGGCTGCTCACAACCTGCAGAGTAAGAAACTGTTCATTTCCCAACAGCTACGGAGATTTTAAAAAACAATTTTTTTTTTTTTTTTTTTTTTTTGTCAAGAAAACTTTTGTTCAGATAGACCCTTCCTGGGAATCTTTATATACACTAGTTGGGAGTAAGGTTCATTGGTTGAGAGAGTGGCGTTCCAGAGGAAGCTCTAAACCCCTGGACTGTTTGAGCTTTGGCATCTGTTGGGCTCTGGTGGCCCTGACTCTGCAGAAGTTTTTATGCCTCATGTATGTCCTTGGCTCAGCCTGGCTCTCATTTCCTCTGCTGGGTCCAAGTCCTCCCATCTGACCCTCCAGCTGCTGCCCCACCTCTCCTCTACCTCTGCCTGTGCCTGAGGATGCTCAGACTCAGTCCCAAGGGCATCTTCCCTCAGGGCTCAACCCCCGGAGAGATGGAGGCAGCAGATCAGCTTCTCTCTGTAATCCACCCTGCTCCCACTCCACCCGAATGCCTCTGTAGCATCTGTTGAAGGAACCCTGCCACTGGGGCCAGGGCCTGGCACCTCCTTCTCCAGGAAGGCTGCAGGCCAATTGCAGGAATTGAATCTCAAGTCTTCTTTTTGTTACGTGTTAGGATGGAGACCTTAGGGAGGACCTTTTGATTCTTTGAGCCAAAAATTTCTCCCACTGTGGGTACCAAGGTGGTGAAGAACCAGAAAATTAATCCCAGGCTTAGCTGACTCATATACTTGTCCCCTTATGATATTCCCTATTCAGAAGGCCATCCATCCCTATGCTGTATGAAGAGCTGTCATCTCTGTGATCCCACGTGGGACTCCTGATGGCCCATGAAGGAGGCAAGGCAGAGCTGATCGGATGGCTTTTACAAGGGAAACTGAGAACCAGAACTAGCAGTGGCTTGAAAGCAAGAGCCTGAGCTATGCTTGGGCTCTCAGAAGCAGCCGGTAATTCCATACAATAGTCACGCCCTGGTACCTGACCCTGCTTCTCTGAGAGGGGAGGGGCAGGGAGCGATGGGCTGGCGCTTTGGCAGCCCGCAGCGCCAGCCCAGTAGTGCGATTTAATGCGTGTTTTCTGCAGCACATTAATTTGCTGTGCACCCTGGGAGGTGCCTCTGCGGGATGGGCTTGGTTTTCCCTGGCAAGCAGCACACCTGCCCAGCCCTCCTGTCTCACCGGGGCCTCCTCACCAGTTGGTTACTAATATTGGCTTTGTTATTTGATTTGGGGAAACACTTGGGGGTGGGAGCTGGTATTGCAAAAAATCAGCTTTGTCTGGCTGAGCGTTTTTGGATCCTGGCCTGGCTCTGTGATATCTACATCTGGCCAGAGGACCAGGAGTTAGGATGGTGACACCCTGAGTCCCTTTACAAGAGATCAGAAGCCTATTAGCAGCTTAGACATTTACCTATTGACTTTTTCCTTAAAATGGATGAGCTGTCAGTTCTCACATCCTTATAGCATTTTTTAATCTCCCCTCAGGTGGGTGGCCTTAGGGGATAATATTCAGAGAGGGGAGGGGAGGACATGCCTCAAGCACAGTAAGGAAGTAGAAGGCTTCCTGATTTCCAGGTCTGGGATGGCTGTGCCTTAACAGGCTTTGAACTTGATCCTCCAGCCCTGACCTTGGCTGTGAGGCAAGCAGGGTTACCTTCATTTTGTAAATGTGAAAATAGACTCAGAGAGGCCAAGCAATTTGCTCAAAAATCATATAGCTAGCAAATGCGGAGCCGGGTTCTAAATGCAGACTGACAGCTCTGTGGCCCTTGTTCCTGTTATTCCACATTGCCTTCTTTTACAAAGATGTATTATACCAGAGTTTTAGAATTTTTTTTTGGTACTGGGAATTGAACTCAGGACCTTGTGCTTGTTAGGTAGGCACTTACGCCACTCAGCTATATCCCAAGCCCTACAAAGATGTAATGCCCCCAAATCTAGGCCACTTCACAAGAACTCTATGCTTTGTCTGTATTCATTTATTCATTCACTTGTTTTTCACTTTGTAACCACCAATTTTACATGGAATCTCCCTCTCAGGAGGTAGACTTCCCCAGCCGTTAGATCTGGGAAGTGTGTTTTGCATTAGCAGCCTCTATCCAGGATGAACAAGAGGGCCAGGGAAACACGTGGAAGTACTGTCAGCCCTGGGTAGAAAGCACTGACTGGGTGACACCCAGTTTTCAGTCCACACCTGGACTCTGATTCTGAAGCATCATAAGTCAAAGATGTCCAGTGCTGTCGAGCCAGCTGGGAGATGGCATGGTCTGGGCATAGTGACCAGGAGTAGGGATGAGATGGGTCTTGGCCAGCAGTCTCAGCATCTGCAGGGGACCACTGGACTGAGATGGGCAATTGGACTTTTCTTCACTTGCTAGTTATAGTTACACGGTTTTAGAAGACACTGGTTTGTCATACCAACTTCTTGTATAAGAGATGCACATAATCATGCTGGAGGGACATATGTCACTTTCCTCTGATACAACACAGCTTCATCCTTGTGAGCAGGTATTACTGACCCTCCTGATATAAGGGTGAAGCCTGTGAAGATCTGTGCTGCCACCAAACACCCAGACTGCTGGACTTCCCTGTGTCTGTTTGTGCTGTTTTTATGTCTCCGTCCTTCACACTTCTCCTAGTGTCAGTTTGTCTGGCTTTTACAAGTTTTTCTCCCACTTCCTACTTTGCTATTTTTAATACAATGTGGGGCTGGGAATCTAAGCTACTGAGCTTATTGAAACTGTGCAAATGAAGGACTTGCCAGTGCTGGTGCCAGGAGGGACTCTGCTGTACACTTTGTGTTTATCTTTTGGCTTCTCATAGCCAGGTTGAAGGGGTCTGAGACTGTTGCATGGTGCATTTCAGACAGACAGACCAGGCCACCACTAAGGGTTGGGTGCTGGCCTGGGAGAAGCCTAGTGGGACCTTGAGCTTGGAATATGCAACTTGGTCACATTGCCCCTGACATCATGGTGCTGTCCTGGAAAACAAAATGACAGCCCTGACCAAAGATGAGGGGACAGGGAGGAACCTCACTCCTCAAGTATCCTGGATTCATTATCATCTCTATTTTTAGACTATGAGTGAACCCCTTGGGGAACAGACTCTGACTCTTAAGAAAAAGTTAATTTAAAATCATACTGTTAATTTTGAATAGAAGGTAATACATGCATGTGGTTAAATATTCAAACTATACAGAAAAATATAAAATGAAAACTAAATATCCTCTCCCTAGCCTCAGGAATCTGAGGATCCAAAGTCCTCCCCAAAGTGAATAGTGTCTTGCATACACTCTCAGGAGCATTTTATTCATCTATTAGCTTATACATTTTATCCGTGTTTTCACTAGTGCAAGTAGAATCACACTGTACACAATATTCTTCTGCACTTTGCTCTATTTATTTAGTAAACCATGTTAGAAATGTTTCCACAGCCTCCACATTCAAATCTGCCTCATTACTTTTCAAAACAGTGTAATATTCCACTATGGGGAGGTATCATAATTTATTTATTCTAGCCAACAGACAGTTGGGTTGCTTCCTGCCATCCCACTAAATGTAAATCTTGGTGTGCTTTTCTGTGTATTAGCAAAGACAAAGTCTTGTAAGTAGAGTTACTGGTCAAAGGGGAGGTGCATTTTGTATTTTGTGATTCACCTATTGAAACAGTATGTGGGGCACATGGAAAGGGCTGCGGTACAACCTCTGAAGTCAGAATTTTTGTAGACATCCAGCTCTACCTCCTCTGAATGGGTATCTGCAATTGGGGGTTGTGATGATAAATATCTAACAGAGTGCTGTGATGCTTAAATAAGATGCACATACAAAGTACTTCGAACAGCGAGTTACATAAATGGCAGTTATCGTTGAGGTTGTCATTATTACAGTTATCACCTCTGGGTCTTCTGGAGCACTCAGTATGGTACTCTGAACTTAGACGTCAGATAATACATGAATGAGTGAATGAATGAAAGAATGAATGAAGACATGAGCTGGCCTCGGTTGCCCTGGCAATCCTCCTACTGTAAATATTGCCCTCCTCCTGTTTCTGTGCAAGTATGTTCTTGCGTGGGAGGCCTAGAGCCATCAGTGTAGTAGAGCTGCCTTGCAGCCTTGCTAATTAGAACCTTGCCTTTGTTGTTTTGTGTGTGTGTGTCAGATCAACAGTTGCTAGTTTGAAGAAGATCATGCCACAAATGTACACAGAAATATTGACTGAGCTCCAGTGTCTGCTCTAAAATGCCAGGCAGATGAAATACAAGCATGTTCTCAAAACTGAGACAGGACTAGAGCGTAATAGCTCTCTGTGACTCCAGGGAAATAAGATGAGATCCCTTCCAAGGAAGAAAGGGAAGGGTTGATGATGGTAAAATGAATAGTGCTAAGTTCTCAGATTTGTCTTCCTGGCTCTACAAAGCCAAATTAGATCGTTAGCCAGGCCAACTAGAGACAGAATGGGTGAAAGGTGGGAATTCAATAATTTGGGGAAAATAAATTTAGAGTTCTCATTTCTAAGTAAATAACACCACCCAAACTAATGGCTAGTCAGCCTGTTGTTAGGAGCCTGCCGGATCTGTGGTGAGGACTGAAGGTGGCTCATCTGCATGTAGCCCATCCATTGTTTGCAGCTATGTGAGTAGGTTGTTACAGTTGGCAAAGGGGGGAGCCTAGGGTGGGGCAAACTAGTTACCTCATGAGCCAGGAAGGAAAAAAAAAACAGAAGAGGCCAAGATTCTACACTCCCTGTTAAGGGTACCACCCCAGTGACCTAAGGATCTCCCACTATGGCCCACTCCCTTTATCACAGGCACACTTACCCAAACCATAATTCTGTGTAAATATAAAATGGACAATCTATAAAATGAAATTTAATTTCATTTGTTAGTGAAGAAACCTATAAAAAGGTAAAACGGGTTCCAAGAGCATTTGAGGAACAGGTTTTTTTTTTTTTTTTTTTTTTAATCATGATCTGTTGGGAAAAGATTAAAAATTTTAGAATAATAATATTATGAGACTAGAAACAGTATTGCTTAATGTCCTGAAGAAATTGCAATCCAGACATTTGGGGTTATTTTTCAAACCTGATAGGAATCTACTCATGAACCTGTAGTTTCCCAGGGCCTGAGTTCTATCACATAGTGAAGAACATACTAAATGCAGGTCTGCTTTCACAGAGGCGCGACCCTTGGGCTGCGTGCTGAGTACTGCCCCACAGTGCTGTAGGTGTCTGCCTGTTGTTTTTTGTGTAACTTGTGTTTCTTAACTTGCAGAAAGGTTTCATGGGGTTCTGTGATGGTGAGAAAGGGGCCCCTGGGACGGTGACATGCACATCTTAGAGGCAGAAGTGTTCGAAGTTCTAGTGAAACGTGTGAACCAAGAAAGAAGCCTCGCTGAGTCCAGAGTGGGCCATGGGGCGGGCCGGGGACAGGGAGGCCTGGGAGGCGTGACTTAGGGCAGTGCGCTGGAGCGGGGAATAGACAGTCAGGAGGGGCGTGGGGAGTGACTGAACATGAAGGAGGTGGGAATTGTCACTCACTGCGATAAAAAAGATGGCAGGAATTTGGGTTGCCCCCGGGAGCTGGCTGTGTCCCTGCCCCCGTTTCCCAGAACCACCTCCCAAAGTTCAGTGCTTTGACTCCCTGCAGTGGCCGGTTCCACCCCGCAGGCTGGTTACCTGCTTGGGAGGCGCAGGGTCACCCAGGCAGAGCTCGGGTCCTCAGCCAGGCCTGGCAGCAGCTGAAGCTGCTGCTGGTGGTGGGGTGGTTCAGAAGGGGACTCGAGGGCTTTGAGAATAAGTAACAGTGGAAAATGGGTAGTCTGGAGACTAATTTGGACAATTAAAATAATTGGTTTTCAGTGTATATTTTCAAAAACTGGATGAGTTATTAGTATTCCCATAGTCAAATAGCATGAAACTGAAAAAAACCTAAAAAACTACGGGTCTTCATTTTTAAAAAACTAGCCAGAGCTAAGAAAGGGCTGCTGCCTTAGGCCAGGCACCAGGCACCTGCTCTCCCAGGCCCGCTTTTGGTGAGAGGCCCGTGGCGATGGTGTGCAGGCCACTAGCCCCATCTGCTTCAGGATGCTCCTGCCCAGGAGCCATGGGAAGATGATGCCTCCTTAGTCTCCTTAGCCTCCAAGGGTTCAGTTCAGGGCCGCCCGGGAGTCTGAAGCTGTGTGCAGGGGTCCCAAGCCCAAGGCAGGCACTGCCAGAACCTCTGTAGCAGCCGGTACCAGCCCCTCCTCCATCAGCACAGAGGAGATGGTGCTGCTGTCCTAGGGACTGGAAACGATCCCTCGGGGCCACCTGTTCCCACGGCTTGAGTGTTCAGGCAGGAAAATCAAGGCCCCAGAAGGAGGCAGAATTTATTCAGGGTTGAACAGCAAGTCACTGTTGCCAGGGATGTTCGGGTTTCCTGGGCACTGAGTCCCAGCTGGGACTGATCACTGGTTTGTGAAGGACTTCGCCTCTTCTCACCCGCTCCTCCACATTCCCATATGGCGTGGGACTTGTGTACAGAGGCCTCGGTCCTCTGGGCAGAACCTCCCGTCGTGGGCTGTCAAGGCCACAGGCCTCTCTGGTCCTCGAACCATCGCCAGCTTCCTGCCCCCACCACAGCTCATTCACAGTAATTAATGGCTTCGCGAGTGGGTTGATTCCTCCTTCCTCTCACTCACACTCACAGTCAGGTAGGCAGGGGGGAATTTGGTTGGTGCCTGTGGTATTGAAAGTGAAGGGTTTTCATACTGTCAGGGTAATGAATTCTGCAAGGGTTTGAAGCAAGGGGCTAGAGGGTCTCCTTGTCATGTGTCTGGGAGTGACAACCCCCAGTGGTTAATTACTGCCACACGATGAGAACCGGGCTGGTAGCAAAATGAGATAAGTTCATTATGAGCTAAATTTGAAGTTAATTGGATTCACATTCCCCCCATTAGTACACATACAGTGAGCCTACCTAGAAATGGGCTGCATGGAGGAGAAAAAGTTGCATCTAGGCAAGAAGTGATAAATTAGGCCTGGTTGTTGTTGAAGTTCTGGCGAGGTGTTTCCGGAGATGTTGGTGAGACAAGAACCATAATTCCTTCAGATGAGTAGAATCAGCACCACTCGATTAATGTCATCTCGGCAGATGTTTTGTAAGCACCCACTCTGTGTTAGACCAAAACAAGAGTGGGAGGGTTGGGAGCAGATCTTGATATCTAGGGACCTCCAATGCAGAGACAGGGGTAAGACGAATGCCCCATGTGCTGGGGGAATGTGAAAGACCTGGTGCCAGAATGCCTGGGTTTGGATGTGGCTCCATTTCTTACTGTGGGAACATGGGCAGATGTTTAATCTCTCTGTATTCTAGTTTCCACATCTGTAAAATGTGGATGATAATGATAGCGCTTGCTTTATAGAGATTTTGAGGTTGAGTCAGTGTCCACAAGGCACAATGAATAGTATTTGGAACATAGCTCTGTGTTTGAACCAGGAGGCATCCTGTAAGTGCTACAAAAATGTTAGGCGTCATTCTTACTATCATCTGTGTGCCTTGGGGCACATTGATAGCTTGGCGCCTTCATTTCCTCTTCTGTAAAATGGGCATAATATCAACACTCATATGATGGTACTATTCATCTATTGACCACCCCAAATTTACACATCTTCAGGAGCCAGTAAGCTCCTTTGCCCCTTTCCTACTATTGCTCCTCCAAGGCTTTCAGTGAGTCATTAGTAGAACCTGATTTTGGACATCCCTGAGAACTCTGACCTGGGATCATGTGAATGATGGAAACCTATTGCAGAGGGTTGGAGAGGCCAGTGTTTAGTTCCCGGGCTTCCCCTGCCCAGACTTTTACTTACTAATAAATGCCTCCCCTTTTTGTATAGCTGCCTGGTACTCCATGGTGCACATGATCAGCCAGTTTCCTGCGTTTAGACATTTAGATAATTCCCAATATTTTTGTGGTTATAGATAATGCTGCTGTAGTGAATAACCTTATGCATATGTATTTTATATTGTTGAAGGTGTATATCTTCAGGTATAAGTCTGTAGAAGTAGGATTGCTTGTTCAGGGGGTAAATGCATGTAGTTTTATTAGATACTTCCAAATTCCCCTTCCCGTGTTAATTTGTACTTCTAGTATATAATGAAATTAAATATCTTTTCAAATCATTGAGAGAGAGAGAGAGCACAAAAATGTATATACAAAAAATATATATACATTTCAGGAAAAGAAAAACGTATATGTATTTTAACACTAAATTTATTGAGACATCATGAGATCAATACAAGTTGTCTTTGGCCTCTGCAATTATAAGGGACACCCAAAGTGGTGGCCATTGGCTTCCAGACGTTTATTAGTATGGCAAACTACTGCTTGGTCATGGAGATTATTGCACATGTATTTTCAATTTCTTCTCAACAGATTAGCAGAGTAGTGGGTTTTCTGTGATATATGATGTCCTCTAGGGTCCCCCATATGAGGGTAGGACCATCTGTTAAAAAAAAATCATAGTATTTCTCTTTTCCTGAAGTGTGCATACATTTTTGGTGGACTCTGTATATGTACAGAGCAGAGGTTTATGTTCACGTACTTTGCCCATTTTTCTGCAGGACTCTTTTTGGTCTTTTCCCTTCAATTTTTACAAGTTCTTGATACATGAATAGTAATCCCTTATCTATGATACATGCTGCAAATAATTTCTCCCAGTTTGTTATTCATCATCTCTCATTGGATGTGCTTGTGTGCTGTTTTTATCAGTCAAGAGGTTTGGTTTGTTAGGTGTCAATTGTTTTTTATTGCATCCTTTTTCCTATAAAAATGAATTTATTTAGCTTAAAAACATATTTAATGTTATACCCTGCCAATATTTTTGATTTGAAATTACCATTTCTTTTTCAAGATGATGGTGATAATAGACAACAATTTTTAAAATAGTAGAATTATTGAAATGGAATGCATATGCTTCCTGGTACGGTACTCACCCATCTCAAGTGTACCGGTAATTCAGTGGTGTTTAGTATAATCACACATTTGTACAGCTACTGCCACAGTTACTTTGGAATACTTCGTAACACATCTCAGAGGGTCCCACGCCCGTTAGCAGTCCCCCTCCCTACTGTTCCCTACCCCGAGCCCCTGGCAACTACTAATCTACTTTTTATTGCTGAAGATTCGCCTGTTCTGGATATTTCACATGAATAGATTCATGCATATGTTGCTATGTGCAACTGGCTTTTTCACTCAGCATAATCATTTCAAGTTCATCCACGTTGTAGCATATTGTATTCCTTTGTATTGGCGAATATTCTGTTGTTTGGAGATACCGTATTTTCTTTATCCACTTACGATAGATATTTCAGTCGTCTTGACTTCTTGGCTGTTACGAACAAAGCTGCCGTGAACATTGGAGTATCACATTTTGTGTGGACATTTGTCTCATTTCTCTTGGATACACCTCGGAGTAAAAATGCTGGGTCTGTGATAACTCTACATTTCATCTTTTTGAGAAGCTACTGGATTTTTCCAAAGTGGCTGCACAATCTTATATTTCCACCGGCAATGTATTAAGAGTCCCAGTTTTTCTCATCTTTGCCAAAGATTTTTCTAATCTGTCTTTTTTATTGTAACCATTGTAGTGAGTGTGAGGCGATGTTTCACTGTGGTTTTGATTTGTATTTCCCTATTGGCTGATGATATTGAACATCTTTTCGTGTGCTTGCTGACCATTTCATTTATTCTTCTTTAGACAAATGCCTATTCTGATCCTTTGCTCATTTTAAATTGGTTTATTAGTTTTTTTATTATTAAGCTGTAAGAGTTCTTTGTATATTCTAGATACAAGTTCTTTATCAGATACACGATTTGCAAATAATTTTTTCCTATTTTGTGGGTCATCGTTTTACTTTTTTAATGGTGTCCTTTGAAGCACAAAAGTTTTTAATTTTGATGAAGTTCAATTTCTTTTTCTTTGTTGTTTGTCATATCTAAGAAACCATTGCCTAATCCAGTCATGAATATTTATGCCTATTTCCTTTCTAAGAATTTTATAGTTTTAGTGCTTACATTTAAGTCTTTGATCCATTTTTGATAATTTTTACAAGAGTGTGCATTTGGGTTTGCATCATATATCAAGATTATGCTAGCTTGGTGAAATCAATTAGGAAGAGTTCCTTGGACTTACATATTCTAGAAAAGTTTAATAACAGGACTATATGTTCCTTAAAGATTTAAAAGGACTTGCCCCAAACAAAAATAATCAAAAACTTAACAAGAAGCATGAGGCATTTATTTTTTAAAAGGCTTTTTTTTTTTTTTCACTTTCTTCCAAGGTTATTGGGCTGTTATTTTTATTTTTTAAGACAGGGTCTCATCATGTAGTCCAGGCTGACTTTGAACTCTCTTATGTAACCCAGGATGGCCTCGAATTTGCTGCGGTCCCCCTACCTCAGCCTCCTGAGTGTGGGATTACAGGCATGTGGTGTGCCACCATGTCCAGCTCTGGGCTGTTTTTTTTTTTTTTTTTTTTAACTTGTTCTTGAGTTACTTTTGGTAACTTATATTTTCTCGGATAATTGCACCTCTTATTGAGATTTCCACATTTATTAGTGTGAAGTATATTTTCTTCTTCCTTTTATATTGTCTCATCTATACAGTATTTCCGTTTATATCTTCTCATTCTTCATCTTGATATTTGGGTCCTTTTAAAAAATCTTGATCTATGTTTATCTGTGTTATTGGTCTTTTCAAATAACAATTCTTGTTTGTACTTATTCTCTGTCTGTTTTTCTGTTTCCTAATTCCTTATTTTTTGCTTTTTCTTTATTGATTCCTTCCTCTTCCCTTCCCTAGATTCATTTTATTGCTTTTTCATCTAGCTTTCTAAGTTGAGTGCTTCAGTGAGGCTCTGATTTTCAGAACCTTTGCTTGAGGGATCAAGGTTTTAAGGCTTGTGTCACAGTAGCAGAAACTGTTGACCAAACACGACCCAAAGGGCAGCCCTTGCTGAAAGATGAACCCGTTGCCAGGAAGCAGGAGAACTGGGTGCCAAGCCCAGCCAGGCCTCAGATCAGATCAGCTCCCACGGGCAGGTTTCCTGCCCTCTCGGGGCATCTGCTCCTTCTGGGCAGCTGGGAAGCGTGTGGCCCCTGCATGGGCAGCTCCCTCAGGGTACGCCTTCCGGCTTTCAACAGGCAGGTCTGTGTCCCCTTCTTCAATGCCTCCACCCCAATGCACTCACCCATAAAATCTTGCAGTTGAGTTTTTCTCTGCAAGATGGAGCCAAAAAGTAGTGATGACAGTGTCCCTGCTGAGAGGAGTGGAACCTCTGGACTCACGGCCAGAGCAGAGACAGTTTCACACGCAAGGCAGTACAATGCAGCGGCAAAGCACATGGCTTTGACATTAGATGACTTGGCTTTGAATCTTTGGCAGGTAGTGTGCAGTCTTGGACAAGTCTAATTTTCTTGTAAAGAGAAAATAGTATCAGCATCTCACCTGACAGGGTTGTTGAGGTTTGAGGGAGTTAACCATTGAAAATACTCAGGTGAGAGTCTGATGTTCTATGATTCTATGTAAGTGCTCATAATTTATAGTTATTGTCATCATCAGCTATGTAAGCCTGGGGATGGGGCCAGGGTGGGAGATGCTCCCCAGACTGGTGAAGGAACAGCTCATCCAAGCAGCCCCTCCACTGGCTGTCTTTCTCCCTGTCTCCCAGTCTGGCCACTGAGATCTCAGATCTCACAGTGATCAGACTGCTTAGTCTGCTTCCTCAGACACCTTTAAGTCCCTGCAGCTGTCCTGAGGAAGGCCATGAACATGAGTGCCCCCGACCCCTGCCACACTATCCTAGTGCTTTTGAAGGTAGAGGAGGGTCCGGCTGATGTTAGGAAACTTGGACCGAAGCACCTTCTCTGCCACTTGTCTCTGTGGCACCTGAGTCAATTGCTCTCCTCTTCTATGTTAGGCCTCAATTTTCCCATCTGCAAAATGGCAACATGGATTGAGGTTGGCAAGAGCTCTTCTGGCACTTTTTGCACTGATTCCTGAGCATGGATAAAGGGAATGGTTATGGAATCCCAAAAGCTCCTGCTTCTCTAGCAGGGCCACTTTTTCCATTCACTTAACAAATCTTTTAGGCCTGTGGCATTCTGGCCTTGGAGTACAAAGACCTGTCCCCTAGACAGAAGGAGCTGCCACCAATGGCTGTAGGTGTTGAACTGGCACAAGATGAGATGGCCCAGGAGGGCCAGTCATGGCAAACTTCCTTAGCTCACCTTGTGAGCCCGGTCAGTTCTTCCAACTTGGGTTTCCTGTTTAATCCTGGCTCTCAGGAGATGAGAGCAGCTCTAGTGGATCCTGTTCATGTAGGGGAACTGAGGGATCCCAGAGGTAAACCATGGGGCATTTGCACCCCTCTAAAATGCCTCAAGTGAGGACCTGAGCCAGGATGCTTGGTCCAAAGCCAGGGAGGTGGTGAGCGAGGGAGGGAGAAGCCTCCTGCTTCCTGCTTCTTCACTAAACAAAGGAACAGTTCTGGGTCAAGGGAGGAAGGATTCAGCGAGGGGCCAGCTGTGCAGCAGGAGGGTCTGCCGCGGAGAGGCCCCTGCGCTCTGCATGCTGTCAGGGGGGTAAGGGGGCAGCGGGGCAGGTCTCTGAAGGCAGCACTGTTAGGAGCGGCTGGAGGAAGGTAACTGCAGAGTGCCCAGCAGAAACGCCTTGGTGGCGGTGGAGCTGTCCAAGTCGTGCTCGGGAGTAGAGAGCCCCGGTGTGTGCCAGGCCCTTTGCTGTCCCACCTGCTCGTCTCAGGCCAGAGCCCTGGTTTGCTTCGTGGTGAGTGGAGCCGGCGGGGCTGGCAGTGTGTGTGTGAGCGTGGGCTCGCAGGAGCAGTGGGGCGGGGGCACATTGGTGTTCAGTGTCTGGATGTGACAAATGTGCAGACGTGTCAGGGGAGCTGTGGACGAGTGGCTGGCTGCAGAGATACTCACCCTGTGATTTGTTGCTTTGATTCCTTAGGCCGTGACTTGGCGAGCACAACCCTCCCCGGGTACCCTCCGCACGTCCCCCCCACCGGACAGGGCAGCTACTCAGCGCCTACGCTGACAGGGATGGTGCCTGGTGAGTTTGCATTGTCGGCGTCTCCACAGCAGGCAGCGGACGGGGGTTCTGTGCGGGGCATCCCGCCAACAGCCTGGTGACCTCCGTACTTCTGAGAAGCGGGCCTGAATAAATCAGGTGGAGGTCTGCTCAGCCTCTTTGCTGCAGCTGAGTGTGCAGTGGAACCTGGACAGCAGCGATGACACCACTGGGGAGGACATCAGGGAGGGGTCCCGGGCTGTCACTCAAGCAGCCCCTTGCTGGCCACATGGAGTTGGAACACAGAGAGGTGCACGGCCAGCTTGCAGGGGAGGTGTCACCAGTGTCCCCCTTCCCCTGCTCCCCTCCTCCTGCCCTTCTTCCTCATGTGCAACTCAAACCTGCAGAAGCCCCAAGGGGCGTTGGGCCACCTCATTCCTGTGTTTAAGACAGGCAGGGTGGAAGGTGGTGAGTTTGTCACTTGGTTCTAAACTAAGCATCACTGAAACCCAATTCCCTCCAGGTGGCGAAGTATCAGTTTTAAGACATTTAGAAAGGGGCCACCATGGTGTCCCCTGCATGGTGGGGACAAGGCAATGCACGTGGTCCTGGATTTCTGTGTGTTAAGGGGATTAATATAGCAGCATTGCTCAAAGTATCTTATTTTGAAAGATTTTTTTTTTTTAAATCAAGAAGGATCAATCGTCTGCTGGGTGTCGTTCCACCTCCTCTACAGGGCAGGGTTGCCTCTTGTTTGGTGTCCTTTGAGGGGACCATGTCACACTTTCCAGTGCCTGAGGGCTCTCAGGCCTGCTCCTCTCTGAGGACACTTTCCCTGGCTCCACCCACGTCCTCTTTTGGAGCCTCATAACAGCTCTGAGAAGGAGGGCCTGCAATTTGCCCGAGTCTCTCAGGAAGGAGGAGGAAGGGCCACCATAAAGGAGCCAGATAGAACCAGGCAAGAGAGACCACTCTTCTGGGAACTACTCCTTAGAGGGCCCTTCCCTGGCTCTGCTGGGGTAATTAGTGTCCCCCCTTATCCCAAGGACCAGAGAGAGCCTGCAGGCCCAAGGGGACATGCCTACAATCCTCCTTCCAGCCACCCTGGACACCAATTCTGGGCAAGCTGAACCTCTTCCAAGCTGAACCTTCCTCCAGGGTCACCCTCGTCCAGGTAGCCCATGTTACCGTGTGTGCGCCCCTGGGCCAGGGCCTGGCTTCTTGTGAGGATGTGAACAGAGCTGAGATGGGAGGGGTGGGTACCCCACAGGCATGCATGTCTCTGCATGGTAGTCAGTGGAGCTGGGGTGGGGATAGTGGTCAGATCATGTTCGGGGTGGGTTGTCCCCAGGCAGCACAGCCTAGCATAGAACACCAAAGAGTCCCAGAATTCTAAATTCCATCCCAATCCTCCAAGTTGTGTCAAAGATGGATTTAACAAGGTAGGAGGATGGCGCATATTTCATTTAACGGTTTGTTAGCTTGATTTATGACTTTTAGATATGAGACATATGGGAAGCGGCCGGTGTGTATGCTCTTGCCCTAGGCCTTGCCAGTGCCATGGAGGCCTGCCTGCCTTTTCCGCAGCTTCGAGGATGTGTCCGTGGCAGGTCCCAGGGGAATATTGTGCACAAGGCAGTCAGAGGGAAGGGGGTCACACATCATCTTCCTCAGCCACACACCACCACCCCTCTTCTCCCTTCCCAACCCTTAGTGAGTCAGAATGGATCTCATTCCATAGCCTTGGGTGACCCCTCGCATTTATGTAGCTTTTCCTAGAATGCAAAGTGCTTTCCCTAGAACCTCTTATGTAACAGCTCTATGGACAAGCTCAATACTGATCTCAGTCCCATATCTCAAAAGGTCTAAGATGCAGAGAGGTCAGGGAACTAACTGCCCAATGCTTCACAGCTTGCAGGCGAGGACTTGACCCCAGTCAGGTCCTTGCTTCGTGCTGTGCTGCCTGTGTGCTCTCTGAGTCCATCAACTCTTGCTGCCCGGTGACAGTAGAAGGGGAGGCAGCAGTAGCACCAGACACTATTCCAAGGGCACATTAGTAGGTGAAGCTGGGGCCCCCTCAGCTTCCTGCTGCAGACCTCCAGGAGGCCAGGTTTAGAGTATCAGTTGAACTTCCTCAAGGTTATCCGAACAGAGCCTACCCTCCTGCCCTAAGGCTGTGATTTCTCCAACCTTAATTACCAGGCTCCACATACAAATGGCTGTGGGCTGCCCAAACTCCCAGCAGGCACGGGTGGCCTCTCCTTGTCCAGTAACGGTGGCAGCGGGAATCACGAGTCTGAGCAAGGGCACAGCCTAATCAAGTCTGCTGGCAGCAGCTGGACAGGAGCAACCACAAGGCCCCCTGGGACTCTGTCCCCTGGCACAGAGGGAGGCTGCACAGTGTGGAAGGAAGAAAACAAGAAATTTGGCAGGGAATTCTGCTGCCCAAGAGCCCCTGACTTCCTTCTCTCTCTGCTCCTTTCTTTCTTTGCATCTCCCCTGCACCACTGTCTTTTCCCTCTCTATGGTCCCTTGCTTTGTCTTCTCTCCCCCGACCCAGAGCCCAGCCAAGGCCAGGGCTGGGAATCTGATCTCAGCAGCATCTTCAGCATCCAAGCCAGTGTTTTCATGTCTCTGGGACGCTTTCTTCCAGCGTATTTCTCAATTCTTGTTTCTTGGGTGACCTGTGCACACCGTCTTTGCAGATACTACTCCAGCACGGAGAAGGCTTCCTTTCAGCAGACTGGGGCCCTGGGCCTGCCCCTCAGGCATCGCTGCGGCCTGGCCCCGGCTTGTCTTTCTGGCTTTCTGTCCCGGCCTTTGCTGTTGCTGACCGTCCACTAGTCCTCAGCACACCGAGGACTCATGCTTTTGGTTGGATCACTTCCCCCTGCGACCACTGAAGCCCAGCCTTCCCCTTCAAGGCTGAGGCAAACATCATCTGCCCCACAAAGCCTCCTGATGTGGCCTCCTCTGGCCTTTATGGCTCATCAACCACTGTCTTCCGCACCCTTCCTACCTCCTAACACATTTGAGGTTCTGTTTGTGAATGAAACTTTCATTGGGACCTTGCGAGCCTTTTCACCCTGCACAGTCTCTAGCACATTCTAGGTCTTCTTTTCTGGGTGTTGGCTAAATGAAAAAGGCAGGGAAAATTATTCTGACTTGTGTATTAGTTTCCTTGGCAGCTATAACATGCCACCACAAACTCGGTGCTAAAAAGCAATAGAAAGTTGGTCTTCCACAACGATACAGCCCAAAAGTCTGAAGTCATTATCAGTGGGACAAAATTGAGGTGTTGGCAGGGTTGTTCCCCCTGGAATCCTTAGGGAGAAGCCCAGGCCTCTCCTCTTCCAGCTTTTTGTGGCTCTCGCATTCCTTGGCTAAGGCTGCAGGACTTCTAGGCCTGGATCTTTCAATCTTGCCCTGTCCCATCTTCACATCACTTCCTGTTCAGTGTGTGCCAGATCTTCCTCTACTCTCTTACCAAGGACATACATGCATGTAGGGCCCACTCAGATAATCCCTGACAATCTCCCCACTCAAGATCCTAATTGAATCACATGTGCGGATAAGCCCCCCTACACACACACACACACACACACACACGCTTTTGTTACATATCAGGAACCTTCACTTACCAGGTGCCAGGGGTTAGGACAAGAATATACCACATCCTGTTTGAGGATTTCGCCTTTGCATTTGTTCAGGTTTCTGGTCCTTAAGCTCTTGGGCTTCTGAGTCCAGAAAGCATTCACTTGATTGCGACTGCACCAAAGGTGATCACGGTATCATAGCCCCAGAGGGCCAGTTGGTGCATTCAGAGACGCCCGCTGAGCAGGTCCTGAGGTCCTTCTCTGAGGCTGTTCCCTTGTCACAGTCAGTCTCACTGTATGGAACAGTCTTCCCTCCTCACTTCCCAGAGGCAGGCATACAGTCTATGGGGGAATCAGAACCTTCAGGGTTGGTTTTCCCCCTGTTGGCTTGGGGGGACATTTGACGGTCACTATTTCCATTTAGAAGTGAAGGCTTCCTTTTATAATGTCTGCTTTGAGGACACACAGGGACAGACTGTCTCCAGGGTACACTTTGGGCCTAAAAAAGTAGCTATAACGTCATCCCATATTAAATGTCAGCTGTGTGGGCTTGAACTCCTGATTCTGGCTCCAGGACATTCCTATGTCTGTGTAACATGGCTTTCTGTTCTTCTATAATGTTTGTAGATTCCATTTCTGCAGCTCTGCACACTGTGTCTTGCTCTTTGTGATCAGTTGTGTTGAAGAAAGCAAATCCAGCATATTGTATCAGCTTAGAATGAAGACAGTTTTCAGATTTTACTTCCATCAAGTCTCAGCAAATGCCAAAAGTTTTGCACCAAAGATTCCATAGTTTCTTGATCAGTGTAACTACTTGATTCCTGCCTAAAGATATTTGTGTAACCTAACAGATATTGACATGGCATTTGAAACTCTTAAAAATTCTGGGCTAGAGGGGAAGGATGGGGAATTACTGCCCTTTGGCTTTAGTAAGTGTACAAAACAAGGTAGGCATCTCTGAGAAGAACCAGTGAGGGATTTTATGCTCAGTGAGCCCCTTACTTGACCCCTACTTCAGGATCCTAGGCCAGAGTGCCAGGAAGTCCTGACAGTGTCATCTTCCTTCCCCAGGCTGCAGCAGGCGCAGAAGCTGAGTAACGAGAAGCCTGCCAGAGCATTGTTCACTACGGGACCTGGCCAGGCCTCTGTGGTTCCAGGCACTCTACTTGCTGTTGATTGGTAGACATCACTTCTGGATGTCTTGCAGTTAGTTGCTTATTGGCCTGTTGGCTTTTGACCTCTTAAAGAAGTAGGAGATGAGAGTAAGGGAGGAGGTCAGAGCCTGGGGCCGGAGAGGAGGGCGGTACCAGGGTACGGTAGACACTGGCTCCCCTGCACTCTGCAGGAGGGATGAAGCACCTGTTCCTTCCTACCACAGCTCCTCTGACTTCTGCTTAAAGAACTCCACCCCTCTCTGCCCAGCCTGCCTGGCTCCCCTTTTACATTTTCCCTACTCAGACTGTCCCCCATGACCTAACTGTAGTAGTTCCCTATTGCTGCTATAACAAATTCCCACAAATTTTGACTTTCTGTAGCTTGTAGATACTGCCTGCCTTTCTCGGCTTGTGAACCCATTACTTCATCTTCAAAGCTTGCAACCTTGGGCCAAGTCATTGTCATGCTGCCGTCTCTCTCCCCTTCCTTCCTTCCCACCTAGAAGGAGTTGTGTGACTACCTGGGCTCTCCTTGATACTCCAGGATAATCAGCCAGTGATCAACCTTATTTCTAGCAGTAACCTTAATTGCATTGTGTCTTGTAACCTAACATGTTCACAGGTTCCTGGGATTGGGGTGTTAGACACAGGCCATCTAAACAAGGACACCCCCCAGTTCCTTTCTTGGAGCATCTTGCTTTTATCATTCACGGTACTAAGCATTTTGGAACAAACTCAGGAGTGGTTCACTTGTCCTTCCCTGGCTTCCCTTGAGGTCTGCACGGTACACAAGAATAGTGCAGTAGTCAGGACTGTGTGTATTTGGTTCCCTGCTATGTTCTTGCTTCCTAGCAGAGTGCCTAGCACCTGGTAGCACTCAGGAAATAGCAGCTGAAATAAACATGGGGAACGTCAGGCTGGGCTGCCAGTGAGACCTCAGCCCAGTGTGCTGAGGCCCAGTGAGTTTGGGGCTGCCGCAGTGCAGCAATGATGCTGGGGCTGACCAAGGACTGGGAGCAGGATTTGGTGTCATATTGTGAAATGGTAGGAGGCGGGGTGCTCACAAGCATAGATTCTGGAGCCAGACAGCCTGATTCTGAATTACTGTCCTGCTTCCCAGTGGCTGTGCTTATCAGAATAAGTTCCCTAACTTCTCTGGACTTTGTTTCCTTTTCATCTGCAATGGGGACAGTAACAATAATGTAAACATCAAATGGTATAATACATGTAAAAACTGCTATAATTTTGCCTGGCACCTTTTAGGTGCCATGTAAGTGTCCATTACTGTCATTATTAGGTAGGGGGCTGGGTGTGATGCGGACAGAAGCCTAGTAGGCGTGCTTAAAGCCGGCCTGGCTGGCAGACATCACACCCAGAGCTCTCCAGGAGAACTCAGACCCCATAGAGCCCATGGCTCAATGGAAGAGCCAATTAGAGAAAGATGCAGTCACAAAGAGAGCATTACCAAGTAGGAGTGTGTGGGGGTGCAGACTGAATGTCATGAGCTTGGAGAAAATGGAGAGGTACTGGGGCTGGTACAGTTAAGAAAGGCATTCTGGCAAGGGGGCCCTTGAGCTGGGTCTTCAGACTCTGGCTGACAAGGCGGGCGAGGGCACTGGGGCAGGGTGGGCTGAGTCTAGTGCCTGGCTTGGGTTCTTGTAGGTGGAAGTGCAACCCAGCAGCTCAGGTGGCTCAGCGGGGTTAGTAGGGGCAAGGGGAGCTCACTGACAGGAGCAAGCTGGCGGGTAGGCTTGGAACTAGGTTTTGGATTTGGACAAGTTTAGGAGTTAATACTTGGCAACTTTCGGAGGCCTAGCAGACATCTCGGTGAGGCCCTGTGCAGACAGGTGGGGAAGCACGCCAGGAAGATGAGGGTGAGGTGTGGTCCCCTGAGACACATGGGCATGCCCAAGAGAAGTGAGGAGTACTGTGGGAAGTGTGTGACGTGCACAGCTCTTGGGCCTCTCCGAGCCTGCCTCACCGGTGCTTTGTGAGGGCCATTGGAAATGAGGGCTGTAGAGTTACGCAGGCACCAGTTGGGCGAGGTGGGATGTGAGTGGAGATTCTGAAGGGCAGGAGAGGACAGTCTCTTTCTCTGCCCACAGCAAGCCCATCCCTGAATTTTGAGTCTCATCTGCTACGGGAGCCGTGCAGGCTTGGGAGGGGGCCGAGCCCCATGCAGGATCCTGGCCTAGTTCAGCCAAGGACTGCTGTGTGATCTGACACTTCGCTCTTGGCTCTCATCCGGTATGTGAGCCCGGAGTAGAACATATTCTGTGCAGGTCCATAGCCGGCACCAGCGCAGGAGTCAGAGACACAGCTTCTTTAGCCCTGTATATAGCATCTTCCCTACAGTTAGGGCAAAGCCCACTGCAATAAACGGGCCTGGGAGAGGCCAGCAAGAACTTTGGAGCACTTGGTGGAGGGGACTCAAGTGTCAGAAGGGAGACAGGACCTCTGTGTGCCTCCCTGGCCTGAGCATGGGCCCAGCAGGGTCTGTGTTCTTCGCTCTGCTCCCCCCCCCATGTCTTTCTTCTCAAGCCCTCCTTAGGAGTCTTGGCAGCTCTCTGGCCCAGGCTCCTTCCAAGCTCCGCCCACACCTTCACCAACCTCCGCCCACACCTTCACCAACCTCATTCCGAGCTTCCAGGAACACACCTGTTGCTCGTTCCTGACTCTTTGCTGCCCTCTAGTGGTCGCCAGTCATGCTGCCAGGCCAGTAACGTAGTAGTGACCCCAGACAAGCCAGGACGAAATGGCAGGTGGCCGCTCACATTCATTCTTCGGACAGTTCCTCAGAGACACTGGATGCCATTTCTGGGGTAGGTGTGGCATCCTGGACTCAGCTGTTTCCCTCAGGGAGCTCACAGTCTAACTGAGGAGATTTTAACCGTCATCTTTTTGCAATGATGAACCATCGTTACCCTCCTATCTTGTTTTGAAATTTTGTTTTATTTTTTTCCTCTTTAAAATAAAAAAGAGAAAAAACCGTCATCCTTTTGTATTCTATTAAGAGGTAAAACCCAGGGATGTACCAAGTGCCCAGGAAATGGGGCGAGGGGCTGCTGCGTCTGCCGGGGCAATGGGAGAGTGGGGAGAGTCAGGCAAGAATTCCCAGAGGAGCCCCTTAAGCCGGAACTGCAAGGGTGGTGTTGCCCGCCCAAGAAGGCACTGTGGGCAAGGGACCCCAGGGGAACCGGAGAGCACAGGTGTCCACAGGAGGGAAGCCCTGGGCGCTGAGGGACAGTGCAGGGTGTGCCAGGCCTGCTGGAGGACTCTGAGCCCAGCCTCACCCTGTGCAGGGCTGCCCACTCCCCTTTGCCCAGCAGCAGCTGTCCGTCTGCCCAAGGCCAAGGGCCAGCTCGCGCCTGCTCCTCTTCCCTTTTACTCTTTCTACATTTTCTGTGCTTCCTCCACTTGAACACACTTGAGCTCCCAGAGGGGGAGTTTGTGTCCCAGCTAGGACCCCCCAGGGGACTCTGAACAGGGGTGCAGGGCCCCAGGGAGGCCCCCGGCTGCCAGCTTAAGAGCTTTTCGGGAACTTACAGTTTGAGGTCTTTTGCCTCTAAAATTCAAAAGGGAAACTCGAAAAGTGGCATTAATAAATGTTATATGAAATGTCTACACATTGTAACATTAACTTCATTAACTATTAAACTTAGGACTCATAAAAATTTCATTACATTTGAAAATAATTTCTAGGTTTGAGTCTCCCATTTCATAAGCCTTCCCAAGTCTGCCTTGACTGTGGAGAAAACATAGCTAATCATCAGTTCAGTTATCTGTGGCCCAGTAATTTCAAAATAAAAATTATTTTAAAAATAAGCGTTTTGCATTTTAGAGCAGAAATTATTATTGTGATACCTTTTACCTGCTGTAAGGTAGGGTGGGGAGGGACCTTCCTAGGTGGTTGGAAGGAGGAGCTTGGGGGGACCTTGATTTGCTATTGAACCCTAGAAATAAATGGTTGGGCCTCCAGTTGATTAGGTTGCAGTAGCCACCCCTCCTTCCCTCCATCCATTCATCATTCGTCCCTCCCTCCCTCTCTCCCTCTGTCTCTTCCAACATTACTGAGCATCTACATATGCCAGGCATAAGCCTAAAGATACCTCGTCAGGCAAGTCAGTACAGGTCTAGAAGTGGACAGGTATAGTGACGGAGTAAGCCCAGGGAGAGAGGGAAGATCCAATCTAGACTGGAGATGTCAGGCTTAGAGGGCTCCAGGGTTTCTGTACAGAGGGAGGCGGGCAGGTCTGAAGTTGCTTTCACAGACTTTTGTGAAGATTGAAAAAGTATCAGTGTCCATATCCAGGAGTGGTGGATGGTGGTAGGGGCACAGCCAAAGCGTTCAACACCTCCGTGTTGCTGCCCCTGGGCAGGGGAGGGACCAAGCAAGAGACTACACTCAGGTTTGCTGTTGAGGGAGAAACGTGTCACCAGCGAGGACAGGGAAGTGAGTGAGCGATTCAGGTGGGTGGGACAGTGTGTGCAAAGCGGAGACAGGCTTTGCTCCTGTATGCAGGAGACTTGTTCCAGACACTAGCTTTAGCGTACTGGGAGGTCTGTGTTTTACTCCCTTTAACTTGCTAGAATCTGCAGACCCCTGTCTTAAAAACCCAGTGAGTTCCCAGTCCTCCGCTGAACTAGCCCCCACCTTTAACCCAGAGTCCTTAAGTGGGGACACTTCTATCCAGTGCCCAGAGCCCTCAGGGGCAGTGAGAGCCAGTGGGGCTTGGGTCCTGTCCTCAAATAAGGCCACATCACCTGGTTATAAACTAATTCTACCAACCACCCTACCTCCCCGCCTTCCATCCCCCCCCACCCTGCTCCCCCAACCTGCATGGTGCCTCCCAGTCTCTAGAGGGAGCCCTCTCTTCTTATCCCCAGTTGCCACTGGAAGCACCTGGCAAGGGTGGACAGTTTGTCCCCACTTCAGAGGCGAGCTACCAAGCTCGGAGCAGAACTGTGCCCTGCCAGGACACGCAGCCGGACTTGGGGCCTGGAACTTGTGTCTCTAGTTCACTGAGCCCTGGTGCCCACGGACCCTGAGCAAATGGAGAATATTTGATGGGCTTGGGGCCCAGTAGCTTCCCCAGTAGCTTCTCGGTGGAGGGTTCCTTCATGGCTTGGGAAAAGCCTTTCCCACCAGGACACTGGGAGCATCCTTCAGGTTCCACTGCGTCCCTCTCTCCCTGCCTCGAGGGAAGGGAAATAGGGACACAATGGAATCTGATCCCCTAAGAGGGATCTGTCTTCTGAGGCCCATAGAAAACACCTCCCCTTGCAAGGAGCCTCACTGTCCCTATTCCACCCCAAGTGGACCCCAGGGCACCAGCCAGGTCTGCTTGAGCAGCACTGGTGTGCCTTGGTGCTCCAGCTCTGGCTGCCTCTGAGGTAAGGCCTGCCTGGTTTCTCAGAACATTCCTGCCCCATCTCTACTCACACGGTGGGTGCTCAGTGGATATGGGTGGAATTTATTTGGATAAAGCACCTTCCTCTCCCTCTCTTATCTGGTCCAGAGTCCAGGGCTTTGAGTCCAATGCGTAACTAAACAGAGCCCCAGCTCCACTCACAGCCCCCTCCTTCTGCTACTTGCTCTGGCTTTTCGCTGGATGGCGCTGAGACAATGGCCCTTGTTACCCTCTGTTTGAGTTATTTATTTTTTCACTTTTCCCTCCTTCCCCTCTCAGGGGACTCGCCTCTCGCCCTCATCCCTCATGTTTTCCCTTTCACTTGACTGTCACTCTCATTGTCCTCCCGGGGCCAGGCACGCAGGGTGACAGGCAAGGGGAGCCCAACCGGGCCGGGGAGGCTGGAAATATAGTCATTAATGGGACCCGCGAAGTCCAGATGTCCTTCCTGAATGCGGGTAATTTGTTTTTAATGAAAAACCAAGCGGTGACCCTGAACAAATGAATTTTCTTTATAAGGAGTCTATGTGCAGAGGCACAAATAAAGGACTCGAAACAGCGAGACTTAAATCCAGAGTGGGAAGAAGGAGAGGAAGAAAAAGGCAAGGAGCAGGACAGAGCAAGAGACACAAAAGAGGGAGGAAAGACAATTTTAAATGACAACTGGGTTACCATGTTCTTTTGTCTCAAGAGCAGTCCCAGGTCCAGAGTGGCTATGGGGATGGTCCTGACAGAGCAGGACAGTTGTGGCCATCTTCAGGTCTTGAGTCCCCAAGCCTCTTTGTGGGTCTTTTCAGTGGGGTCCTTGTGGTGGCCTGAGGTGGGCACTGGTGTTAGTCCCATTTTACAAAGATGGAAACTGAAGCTCAGGAAAAGGGGTTCACACAGGTCCCGAGTGGCTGAGGGTAGATAACAAGGGAAAGATGACAAGGCCAGTTTGGACTTGAACTCAGACACGCTGTGGTAAAGTCCAGAAATTGCTCTCCGTGTGGGGCAGAGAACAGCGTGGCCAGAGCAGACCTGAGAGAAGGCAAGGTGTAGTGCACACTCTGAGGAACACTGGGTTGATGCAAACCTTCGTGGCCTCTAGAATTCAACTCCGGGACCTTGTGAACCTGTGACCTTTCTAGGACCATTTAGGGTGGGGGATTCCTGCAGAGAATGCCCAGGAACATACCACTGGAAAAATGGATGCCAAGGAATTGGCATCTGCTTCTTGCAAAAGAGACCAGCCATGTACCTCCCAGGACCTTTGTGGAGGTGTGGAGCAGCTCACGGGGCAAGGTGATGCAGGCAGGCATTTAGCACAGGCCTGCGCCGGGGGTGTCTGTGGGGTATGGGGCAGGGTCTGTCGTGACACATACCTCTCACGGGTAGAAACAGCCCTGGTACATTCTGCACTGCTTTGCCCTCCGTCTTGCTGGACAACCTGGGAATGTGCAGCAGAGGGCAAGGAGGGCACTTATGGGGGCCATAGGCTGTCAGAGGAAGGGCCAGCGGGGCCTCTTTCCAGGCAGCAGCCTGCCCTGATGGGTCCCCTCCTAGGGAAGGAGGAGATGAGGGAGCATTTTTGTCCCTCGTCCTCCTCGTGCAGACTTGGTGTTGACAGGACGGTCCCAGACACACAGCTTCTACAACTCCAGTCCAAACCCTCCCCCCAGGTGCCCCACCCTTCCGAGGGCTTCTGCTCTAGATCCTCCCCGGGCTCTTGGCCCTGGCCAATAACAGGAACACTCCAGGCAGGCTTCCGTCCTATCCCTGTCCGGCAGAGGAGGCTGCTTCTCCAGGCCCCGGCTCCCTCCCACTCTCTAGTTTTTCACCCAGAGTCAGGTTGCTTTGCAAAAAGAAATGATTGTTTTCTTTTCTTGGATTCAGTTTCCCTCTGGAAAGTGGGACCCAATTAGAAAATCAGGCAAATAGAAAAGTCTGGCCACGACCCCAGCTAAGGTCATGAAATCTCGTTCTTCTGTGTGGGGCTTTGCCTCACAAGGTCTCTGTGAGTCCTGGCTGCCTCAGACTCCAGGAGCAGACCTTCCTCCCTGCTGGTTTCCTCCCTAATTGATGATTTATTCCCCACTGACTTCCAAAATGGATTTGAGGCAGCTTCTTGACCTTTCAATAACATCAGCCTGACCTGAAATCCCCATCATGAAAGAGGAGGGCTGCCAGCATTCTGCGAGGAGGCCCAGAGCGGCCGCAGGCCTGCCCCCAGCCTCTGCCAGCGTGGTGCTGGGGAGCCACCTCGGTGCCAGCCCTGCACCTGGACTGCCCCGCACTTCCCTGCTGGGGCCCGGAGCAAGTGCCCTTGGAAGCGGCGCCTGTCTGGATGCATTCCAGAGCACACTTCCAAAAACGCTTCCAATCAACAAGAAGATCACTAGGAAAACTGGGACAAATTATGGTTTCTACAGTGGACAATTACAGACACCAGAAAGGTTGCCAGATTGGCAAATAAAGTCCTCTGGTAGAGTCTTGGCTTAATTACACCACCAGTGAGCTGGGGGGCTGGGGTCTCTCTTGCTTGTCCTCCTTTGTGAACTACATTCCGGTCTTTCTTCTCCTTCCCTCCTTCCTTCTGTCCTCCTTTCTTTCCTTCTCTCTCTACTGTCCTTTCTCCCTTCCTCCAGTCCTCCTTCCTTCCTTCTTCTTTGCCCCCTTCTCTCCTCCCCATCCCTCCTCATTCCTTTCTCTTGTCCTTCTTTTCTTCTTGTCTCTTCTTCACTCCCTTTTCACTCACTTACTCATGTTCATTCACTCATTCACTCATTCATTCATCCATCCACACGTCAGAGAACCTTGATCCTCACTGAGTCCCGTTCACAGTGGTGGCACAGAAATGACTGAATGGATTTCTCAACTGGAGTTGAGCCTAGGACTGGCTCTAAGAATTGCCCATGTTATCTGCTCAGAATGGAGAGAAACCAGTTAATGTGGTGGTTTTGCTGGATTTTAGGCCCAGGGTCAAGGCAGAGAATCCTGGGGGACAAAAAGAGGCTGAGCTTTGGGGATGCAGCATCTGACGGATGGATGGTCTGATGGCAGCCAGCTTGTGCTGGGTCTCCCTGGGATGGCCCTAAGGGAAGCCTGGCCCCTGGAAACCTTGGTCCCTGAAGCCATGCCAGGCTCTTGTGTACAAACAGAGGGCTCAGTATTTAGGAGCGGGGAGGAGCAGGGAGGAGCAGGGAGCTGCTCTGAATGGTTGCCTGCTTTGGAAATTTCTATGCATTTGTAATAACAAAATTACCATAATTTGCTCGTTAACGCAGCTAGATCAGTCAAGCATTGTTCCATCACGGGCGGGCGGGGAGGCTGCGTGCCTCTCTCTGCACACTCCACACACCCCAGCCAGCCTGCCAGCCCGTTAGAGCGCTGGAAATTAGCATGCAAATGGTCCTAATTCGGTGGGCGAGCTGTCAGGCAGCGCCTCTCCGGCCTCGTCTCCGTGAAGGCCCTGACAGCCCAGCTCGGATGCTGGCCCACCCTCCTAGCTCCAGCTAGGAGGGGCTCTGAGGGGCACCTCCAGACTGACAGCTTGGCGGCCTCCCTCCCTCCGTCAGTGCCATCAGGCCTGGCGGCAGGCTCCCCAGGGAGCAGGCAGGGCCTGCCACCTCGCAGGCCTGAGGAGGCGGGCGGCGGGTGGGCTGGGGGGAGGCCGGCCCCCGCTCCGGTCCCACAGCCTGGGCTGGCCTGGGGCACGGGAGGAGTGCAGTGAGGGTGGAGCGGTGGCCCCGGCTGTGGGCAGAGCACAGGAGTCCTCCCAGCGGCTGGCTGCTTAGCGGCTACGTGGGACTCTGGGACCCTTCTCCCTCCTGCACATCCGTAAGGGGCAAGTTCAAGTCCTGCCTTGCTTCCCTTTTTTGTCTCCCTGACCTGACGTACCCCACCCCGCCTCTGCCTTCTTCTTGGAACCTTTGCCCAGGACTATGCAGGGCACTCTGCAGGCCTTCGTGGAGACGTGAGGCTGAGAAGCCGTGAGGTGTGGTGGGACATCCCGGACTGGGACTCAGTCCAGCGGAGCCGCCGCACTCCTCCAGGCTCCCTGGCTTCAGCCCGGAGTCCGTTTTGCACTGTTGGCCCTCAGTCTGCGCCTTTGGGGTAGAGGCGTCTTGGTCTTCCCGAGGCTGTCTGGGGGAGGTGAGAGGGACAAGGCCCTGCTCTGTAGCAGGGGGGCCACTTACTGAGGCCTGCCGCGCGCCAGTCTCCATGCTGACTCCTCCGCTCCTCAGCCTGTGTGCTGTCCCCCAGCGGGCTCGGTGTTAGTCCATCTCGTAGAGGAGGGAGGTGAGCCCTGCCGAGCGCCCGCACTAGGAAAGAACCTGGCAGTGTTGCTGAGCTTTGCTCTATTTGATTTTAAAATGGGGTCTACGTTGCCCAAGCTAGGTTTGAGCTCCTGAAAAAAATTTCTTTCTTTCTGTCCCCCTTCCTTCCTTGCTCTCTCCCTGCTCTCCCCCTCTCCCTCTCTCTCCCCCTCTCCCTGTCCCCCCCTCTGTGCTGGGATGGAATCCAGAGTCTCTCACGTGCAAAGCACTCTACCACAAGCTACAACCCCAGTTCTCAGAGTCCTTTTGACGAGAAAAACCATGGATCCCTGAGAGCCGGACCATGCCTCTGCCTGGCAGTGTAACCAGCACATTTTCCGGAGCTACTGAGCCTCGGCTTCTCCTCTGTGACAGGCGTGGTGACCCCATCCTGGTACGACTTGTGCCTGTCTCGGTGCCTTGCGTGTCCTTGGTCCAGATAAAGGCGGGCTAAAGGAGAGGAACCCAGTGGGTTCTGGGGGCCTATGCACCCAGTCTCACATTCTCATCTGTGACAGCACGGGAGGCAGCGTGTCAGCACAGGGCTTATCCCAAAGCCATCCCGGGCCGTTTCTCAGGGACTTGTTACTTCCTTCACACGAGCCGATGCAGCCCCCTGCCAGGGTTCAGAGTTCGGTGAGTGGAAAGCAGACTGGGTCTCACTCCCCAGTTGCCCAATCAGCTGGCTGCTGTTGTACAGTGAACAACCTAGTCATCACATGGCTGCCCTGCCCACTTTGTCTGTTTTAAGGGCATCCTATTGGGCCTTTTTAGGCTTCAAATAAATGGAGCCTTAAGGCAGAAGTTCAAACCCCTAGCTGATCCTGGCTTTCTTGGGTGGAGGGAGGGGAGTGGGTCCATGAGCCTAAGTGCCAGCCGTACCGCAGGACCGTGCGCATCCCAACACAGAGCCAGGTGCAGGTCAGGTGCTCAGTGCATGTTTCAGGAGCCACCTGAAATAACTCATAGGCCATATGGAAAGGTCTGCACAGGCGTGAACCAGAAACGTGCTTCACCCCAAACACTTTGCCCTGGGGGCGGCTTTCTGTCCCACGTGGGCTCTTTGCCACCTACTCTTCGGTTTGTCTGTTTGGAGTCATGGGATAGAGACTGATGTCTCAGTCTCTCAAACAGCTGCTGTTGGGCTGTGCGGAATGGAGAGACAAAGCCTGACCAACCACAGCATCCCTGGCACTGTGGGAACGTCTCAGGGCCACCTCTGGGCCACCAGAGTGCTGGAGCCTGAAATCCCCAGAAGAGCCAGGGCTGAGGCCCGCAGCCCTCATTTGTGCTCTAGGAAGCACTGCCAAAGCTCCCCCTAGTGGAGAAGGCGGATGCCTTGCCCCGTGTTCCTGTGTGGCAGGACAGGCACAACCTGGGCCTATACCCTGCAGTTTCCACACCCACACTGAGAATCCTCACAGCCCCTCAGGGACCCTGCATGCTGCTTTTGTTATAGGTCCAGTGAGACGCAGGGGCCCACAGTCACACAGAGCGAAGACTAGAATCCAAATTGCTTTCCCTGCCACCTGGAGGACGTCCTTGGCTTTGACTAGCTGACCATCTGCTCATGCGACCACATGGCCTGGCTTCCCAGCCTTGCAGCATCAGGCCCACAGTGGCCATGGTTATGCACTTTTTGGGTGGATTAGTATTTCAATAAGCGTTGGCAGTGGCCCCCTTGCAGTTCTCCCCCAGGCCAACTTTACCCCCTTTAGTCCACTCTCAACGTAGCAGCAGGAGTGAGCCTGAGTCAGGTCACACCCTCCTAGGTTTACTCAGAACAGAGGCCCAGCACCAACCACGTCCTTCCCTCCCAGTTCTTCTCTCCAGCCATGCGGACCTCCTGGCTGTTCCACTAACATACCACCCCATTCCTGCCTCAGGGCCTTTGCACTTGCTCTTCCCTCTATTTGGGTTAGAGCTCTTCCCATAGATTCTAACATGACTGACTCTCAGTTCTTTTGGTTAGAGCTCTTCCCATAGATTCTAACATGACTGACTCTCAGTTCTTTTGGCTTTTTGTTCAAAAGTTACCTTCTCAGTGAGACCATCTCTGCTCACTCCATCTAAAATTTTAAGTCCTCCCCAGCATTTCTAAGTCTGTCTTCTGCTTTGTGTTTCTCCTTAACACATCTCATTAGCACACTAGACACTTTGTCTTCACTTATTTTACTTTATGGTCTGATGATACTGCTAGAACATAAGCTCAGAGGGTGAGCTTATGTTCAGGATCTGTTTTGTCCGGGGCTATGTCCTCAGTACCCAGTAGCAGCACTTGGTCAGTCTCTGGGGAAGGAATAGGTGGTTAAAATATTGTACCTGGCCAGTGTGCCTGGCCTCCAGGTAGACACACACCAGGTCACCCCAGCACACCTGTGGGGCTCCCCCGCCCGGCCTGCAACTGCTTCCTGAGGAGGCTTCTCCACTCTTCCTTCCTGGCCTCCGAAGACATCTCTGCTCTCCTGTCTTCTCTCAGCTCCTTCCCCCACCAGAGCGACCTCTCTGCAGGTCTGTGAGCTGGACACAGATGACACACAGGAAAGTGTCAGAGTAATTTAAGAAAGACTGGATAAGCCGGGTGTGGTGGTGCCCACCTGTAATCCCGACACTGGAGAGGCTGAGGCAGACTGATCACCATGAGTTTGAGTCCAGCCTGGGCTACATGGTGAGTTCAAGGACAGCCTGGACTATAGAAAGAGACCCTGTCTCAAAAAAGAAAGAAGGAAAGAAAGAAAGAAAGAAAGAAAGAAAGAAAGAGAGAGAGAGAGAGAGAGACAGAAAGAGAGAGAGAGACAGAAAGAAAGACAGAAAGAAAGAAAGAAAAAAAGACAGAAAGAAAGAAAGAAAAAAAGACAGAAAGATAGAAAGAAAGACAGAGAGAAAGAGAGAAAGAAAGACAGAAAGAAAGAAAGAGAGAAAGACAGACTGGGTCTCCAGGACTACTGAGGGAAAGGTGGGAATGGAGGGCTGGTGTGGTGCTCACCCCACAGGCAGAGCACTTTTAGGAGACAATTCATGTGCAAGCTGAGAACCAGGAAATGGATTTCTTTAACATTATCTGCGGTTAGATAGAACCTTTTTGGCACCAGGGACTGCTTGCATAGAAGGCAATGTTTCCAAAGATGGGCTGGAATGGGATAGTGGTTTGGAGATGATCTGGGTACCTTACACTTGTGCACTTCGTTTCTGTTATTACAAAATAGATATTAAACTTTGTAATATATAATGAAAAAGGAATCCAGCTTCAGCGTAGACCTACTCACCACAGTCCTGGGGAAACTGAGGCCTGCACTGGGGAAGGGCCTTGTTCCAGTGAGCGTGTGGTAGAGGGGACTGCATCAGAGTTTCCGCCTCTGGCCCGGTCTCGGGAGTCGTGAGGACTGTTCCAAGGTTCTGACTCAGCTTCCTCCACGCACCCGTGCCTTGTCAGCTCTCTGGGTAATGGTGTTGCCTGCCTGCATGGTTGTACAGAGTCCTCTGCCCTAGTCAGCCCCTCCTGGCGGGTGGCTACGGTGGCCAGCCTTCCTCCAGGGTAGCCTTCGAGGGCCCCACTCAGAGGCCTCAGAGGATACCAGGGAAATCTCTGTGTGCTTCCGTGCTCCTCAGACTCACTGCCCACAAGTCACCGGGACCCTTGCAGAGAGTGCAGTGGGGTTCGGTGAGTCTAGGCCCAGAGTGCTGTGTTTTTAACAAGCTCTCAGGCAAAGTCAATGCTTTACCCACTCTGAGGACAGTTTCTGCCCACTGCTTCTCAAACTCACTGCTCATTGGAGTCATCTTGGAAGTCTGAACAAAACTGTGACCTGCCCTCACCCTAGGAGGTCCGGATGAACTAGGATGGAGTATATAGACTTGTCAGTCAGAGGAGTTTTTGGTTTTGTTTACGGTGCTGGAATTGAACCCATGGCCTCAAACATGCTAGGCAAGCCCTGGACCACTGAGCCACATCCCTGGCCTCACCATCTATCATTTTAAAGCTTCTTAGGTGGTTCTAACATGCAGCAAGATTGGGGCCCTTGGCCAGAGCCCCTCTGCACTGCTCCTGCGCCAGGGCAGCTCTCCAGGGGGAGCCCAGTAAAGCCTCCGGGAAAGAGGTTTTGCTGACTGAGTGAGGAACGGTGAGGTTCTGGAGGGGATGCATCCCTGCTTCCAGTCAGGTCTCAGAGAGGAGCCCTAAGAAGCTGAATGAAGGTACAGGCACTGAGGAAGAGAGAGGCTGCTGAGTCATGAGGCCATCAGGGGGCAGGATGGAGACCCCTGGGGAGCCCGGCCAGGGCGGAGGGGTCACCAGGAGAGCCAAAACAGCTGCGTGGCTGGATGGCCCTGGGGGCCCCTGATCTTTGGCTTCCTCCTTGGCCCTGGCTTTGATGCGAGAACTAACTCTCCCCTCCCCCACTCCAGCCCAACCTGCCTCTAGTACCTCTCTTAGTGCGTTGGTCCCCAGCCCCCCAGGATGTGGGTAATTTATGTGTGTGCAGCTCCCTCCTGCAGACTGCGGGCTCTCCGTGGGCAGGGAGCGTGTCTGATTCATCTCCGTCTCCCCAGCCCCAGGCCCTGCTTGCTGGGGGCAGGAAGGGTGTGCAGAATTGAGCACACTCCTCAGGGCGCAGTGGGGCTCGGGCCTACGAGTGGCCAAGTGCTCAGTGCACAGCGGAGCCCGTGTGTTGTGGTAGTAATTGTGGAGGTAAATCTTGTCTGGTCTCCTCGCAAACGCTTGGTGAGGCATTCCATAAATATGTCAGCAGCAGCATTAAAATTTGATGGCAGGCGGTGCAGGTCGGGACGAGCACTGTGACTTCCCAGCAAGGTGTGACACCTTCACCTCCGTCTCATTAGTCAGTAGTGGGATGTTCGGGCCTCAGCTCCAGCTGAGCTGAGCCAAGGGCGGGATTTCTTCTGAGGAGGACCCCTGGCTGCTCTGAGGCGTAGGCCAAGGTCGAGGCTGCACAAAAGTAAGTCGGCTTTGAACTGGGGTTGGGCTGACAGGAGCAGTCCCTGAAGGCTCTGGCAAAGTGCTGGCATGTCAGCGGGCCCTGAGCTGGAGAACCAAGGGCCATTTTGGGTTTGAGAGCTGGTAATAGGAGCCGGGGACTTGCTTCTGCTTTACAGTCAGCCTGGTAGAAATTGTCTGTTTGCTCACAAAAAACACTTGGCAAAGGTGGGGGTTTAGACTCATCATTCAAGCAAGCAAAGGGTCCCCGGGCAAGGCTGGGAGGCAGGGGAGTGCTCCTGCGGGACAGGAGGACCAGACAGCACTCTTTTCTTCCTCACCCTGACCCTTGTCTGTTTGGGGAAAGTGAGGCTCCCGAGCCTGGAAGGGACATGTCCAAAGCCACACTGTGGTAGAGACGTGAGATCAGTGGACCCGACTCCTAATTTGAAGCTTTCCTTATAATCAAAAAATCTTATACACTTGTTGAAATATGAGAAAAACATCTGGAAATAGAATTTTTAATTTTTTTTGAGCAAACTCCAGCGCATCTGTTTTTTCACCAGGCACACAAAGCCTGTGCTGTGTGCCAAGGGTCAAACTAAACATCAAATAACCCCTTGCTGTTTGCGTCGGGACTAGCACTGAGACTTCCCAGCAAGGTGTGACACCTTCACCTTGCGTAACACTTTTTAATTCACAAAGGATTTTCAAATGCAGTAATATATCTTACCCTGGGAGTGCTGTAATAGCCGCACAGCCAGTGGGAAGCACAGGTTCAGAGAGCTAGAGTGACTTCTCCAAGGCCACTCAGCTAAGTACTCACAGCTTTGACCATGACCGACTGGCACCAAACCCATAAGCCTCTACCACCTCCCTTTTATTTACAGTGCCAGCCACTGTGCTCTTTGCATCTGTGCAGAAAACCAGGACTCACCTCTGTATGGTCAGTTACAAATCTTGATGTGCTTTGAGCAGTTAGGATTGCTGGGTTTACAGGCACCACCCTACATTAGCAGCTGCCTTCTTGGGAGTTAAAAGAGAGAAGAGCAAATTCTCTGTGGCCCATTGTTTGTGAGGTATTTTAGTCAGCTGCGAGTTAGTTCAGCAGAGTACCCAAGATGCAGTTATTTTGGCCCACCTATCTGGAAATTCCAGTGTAAGATCAGGCAACCTCATTTGTTTGGGCCTCTAATGAGGGCAGACAGAGAACACAAGACCTGGGTCCCATAATCCCCCTCGAAGACGTACTCCCAGTGACCTAAGGATCCCCGCTAGGCTTTTCCTCTTAAAGATCCCACCAGCTTGCCAGTATCACCATCTAAGTCTAAGCTTTTAACACATGGGCCTTTGCAGGAGCAGGGGGACTCAACATCCAAACTACAACACCAAGACACACTATATCAGGCTAAACTGTCCACTTGCATGGGAAGCGCTGGGGACTCCCTGCTACAGGATAGGAGCATGCACTTTGATTCCTCAGTAGAATGCACCCTGGCTGGCAGGTAGGTAGGGACAGATTTTGGTAACTCACCAAAGGATGAAGTTGGAACATTCTTTATGGCCCAGATTGCATCTTCTTCCTACAGGTAGCCTTCCTAGATGCCTTAACCAGAATAAATATCAATTTCCACTCTGCTTCTAAATATGCCATGTCCTTTGCTGGCACCCAACTCTCCTATTCTGAATTTAAAAACCACCTTTATAGTACAGTTTACGGAAGACCGGGACCAGGTCTTGTCCTGCTGATTGTACCCCATGCAGGCTTTGCCCTGAGCTCTGAATGGAGCAGCACCACTGCAAGCACTTAGTGGAAATGGATTTATCAAAATAAAGCTCATCAACAGTATATAAGCCTAAAAGTAAAAATGTAGTCAAAGATATAATGTAAGTATCCTCCAAGTTCAGATGGATGAGGAATCTTAGAATTCTGGTGTAGGGGTGGGATGTGTTACTTTCAACCACACACCACCTTTTTAACCACTCATTCCAACTCTGAAGCTGCTCTGAGTAGCACCAAGAAAAATGTGTTCTGACAGTGGGCATGAATAAATCCAGCTTGGGCTGGGCACACAAGAACTTTGGGAGTTTATTAGACATCTGTCATGGACATGTGAGTTGGATTTTCTTGGGCATACCTACAGATTGGACCTGGAATGTCCCCCTGCTAAGGCCCATGGGCTAAAGGATTGGTCCTTAGCCCATAGTGCTATTGGAAGGTGACAGAACCTTTAAGAGGCAGGGCCTCATGGGAGGTCTTAAGTCATTGGGGGTGTGCCCTTGGTGAAGACTGTAGGACACTGGTCCTTTTCTCTTTCTCCCTCTCCCTTTGCAGCCTAAGGTGAGCAGCTCCCTCATGTGTGCCATGATGTACGGCCTCACCATAGGCCCCAAAGCAACAAGCCCAATCAGTTAGAGACTACAACCTCCAAAACAGTGAACCAAAATGAAACTATTGTCTGTAAGTTCATTATCTCTGGTATTTGTTACAGTGACAGATTGACTAGCACAGGATTACAATTCACTGTCATCCCTCCCAAATTGTGAAGCTATGGACTGGTAGATGAGGCCATGGAAAAGGGGCTTCTGACCACATTCTGGTTATTCAAAGAAAGTCTTCAGGTTTTCAGACTGAGCGTCTTCCAGTGGTCAAGTGAATATGCAAAAAAGGTACTAAGAAAAACTTAATGACTTTCCCACCTTTCCAACCCAGCTTTTAGTCTGGCCTGAGCTATAATATCAGTGTTTTTACTGTTTAGTTATATATTTGCTCCTTTTGTTCTGCGTTTTAAAAATTTCTGTGCTCTTTTGGAGTGAGCCAAACTTCGTGCTATCCTTGTATAGCAGGGGAGATCTGTCAAGCTCTGGGAGAGATGCTAAGGCCCTCAGGAGTGCTCCTGTCTGGAGTTCTCTGCCCTCTGGACATGCACTGTGGTCCTTGCAGCAGACTAGCCTGCTTCCCTCTTACATGTGTTTTACTCCCTCCCTCTACCTCTCCTGCTTCTGTCAAGGATAAAGGACAGGTGTTCCACTACCTCTTCCAGCACCCATTTCGTAACCTGGTTCTGTTCTGACTCCAAACAGGCAGGGCTGAGGGAACGCCTGTTGCGCACGCTTAGTTACTCACTCTGTCCACCTGTTGAAGGCAGACCTTCAGACAGACCTAAGCTGGGGACACAGGGAAGTAGGGAATATACTTAGCAGTGATGATCGATCTAAAAGGCTTCCTGGAGGAGGTGGCATTTGAGTTGGCTCTTGATGAGTTGGGAGGTGGGATCCAAAGAAGGGAAGGAAGGTGACATTGAGGAGAGGGAAATAGATGGAGATAGCCCCAGGAGCAGGTAGCAAGAGAGCCTGGAACGTGGCATGTAGCAGGGAGTGGTGCAGGCTGTGGCTGGGAAGATTAGTGGGCAGCAGACTGATCCTAAGGGCCTCGATTGTTCTCCTGAGGCTTGTTGGGTGCTGGTCCTCACCTGTGTGCCACCTGTGGGAACCCCCAGCCTGGGGCATGGCAGTGCTCCAGAGTAGGCATGCAGGAGCCGAGCTCTCCCTGGCTCCACGCGTGTACTCATAAATCGGGAGTTATCTTGCACCCTGGTAAGGAGCTATTTGCATCTTGTCTTGCCCATTGTTTGTAGGTCGAGGGCAAGATGGGATAGAATTTTGGAATAATACCACAAGAGGAGAGCAGTTAAAATTGGACCAGAACTTTTCCAAATGTGCCCTAGCGAAAGATGGCAAATGGAAATGCCTGCAAGAACCAGGCTGGTCATGAAAGAGAAGGCAGCCCTGGGGGACAAGAAGATAGATCTAAATTACCAGATCTAACTTATGCCTCTAAAATTCTGGGCACCCCAGCCATCTGTGTCAATGGGCCCCATGTGGCCCAAGGCCCCCTGCTTCCTGTAATAGGCTGTGAGCTGCTGGGGTTGGGTGTGTGCCTTAATGCTTACGGTGCCACTGCTGTGATCCAACAGTGAGTTCCTTAAACTATCCTCACATTTGGGTTTTTGTAGGTGTAGACAACAGGAAGTAGGCACAGCAACACTTTTCTTTCATTAATAGAAGACAAAAAGGCCCAGAAAGTCACTCAACTTCCTCCCATCTGGGCAGACGCAGAGTAGGGGCTCAGGCCTGGTTTCTGCCCGTATCCCTGTGGCCCGCACAGCGCTGCCATTTGGCCTCAAAGTCTGTGGTTTTCCCAGAGGAGCAGAAATGAAACACATTCTGTATTCTGTCCCTCACACTTGCTCTCGCTCTTGGTTTTTCTCGTCACTCTGTTTTTCTGAAGGCCTGCGTGGCTGGCCTGCACTGGTGGGAGAAGAGGTTTTTCCCAGCAGTGGATCGATGTGCAGTATGCCAGGCTGTCTGGGCTGACAGGATTGACCTTTATGAGCTCAGGTTTTCGTCTCCCTGTTGGGAGTCTGGGAAGGTCTTGCTGTGGAACGGAGGAGGGTGAGCAGCCTGGACCTGCGAAGGGGGTGAGCTGGGGGTTGGTCCCAGGGAAGACAGGAAAGGAGTCTCTTGGAGGTGATTTCCATGCACACTGCTTTCACAGATGAGAAAACTGAGGCTTCATAGAAGTGACTTGTTCAGGGTCATTCAGAGGATTGGACAGAGCCGCAGAATGCCGAGTCTGTGTGTATGTGTACATATACATCCATCCACATGTGTATGTATATGCCATGCATATTATCACATATCCTGACTACATGTATATTATATATAATGTTATATAGTGTAATAATGCTCACATAGACACTTATTATTTAAATACAAGTGTGTGTGAAAGGCTGGCCGTGCCTTTTTGTGGTACCATAGTCCTGGCCCCTCTAGCCGGGACAGTTTTATGCAAAGTGCCCTCGGTAGCCACTGATTCGTGGCCCACCCCATATCATGCAGTTCCACAAAGCCATGGGGAGGAGCTCAGGAAATCTCACAGCCATCTTCAAATCTTTCCTTTCTCCTCCTCCTTCACAAAGACTTTCCCCTGAAGCCCAGTTTGACTCCTTCAGACTTGGAACTTGGCTGTGAAGTCACTTTGAAAGACTTTCCGTATGTTAATTACAGCTGGCCAAGGTCTGGAGCAGAGGTGGGAGCCCACCATCTGCAGACAGGGCCAGCCCCCAGTGTGCTGTGCAAATCCCCATCATCTGGCAGGTGTCGTTTTGGGTTAATTAAGAGCTACAGTAAGCCCGTTTACCTGTCACTTCTGAGAATTTTAGGAAACTTTGACTTTCTTGCCATCTCTGAGCTTTGAGCGAAGGAGAAACTGAAACATCTGATTTGGGGGATGTTCCTGTGCCTGCAGTCTCCAGCACAGCTGCTTTACTACAGCCCCCTTCTAAACTGTTTACTTTAATCAATATTTTCTAGTTAGCTAGTTGGCTTGTACAGTCAGCTCTTCCATACTTGAAAAGATAGTGCTATTTGGGAGAATCCTGCATTTATTGTAGATGCTAAGCCTCTGCCTTTCTTTCTTAATCTTTGAGGAAAGACCATCCATTCCTCCAGCTTCCTTCTGTTCAGTAGCTTGGGAGGGGCTTCAGTTTGGCAGTCAGGAGCTCCTTCCACAGTCAGGACCTGGGCATCAGTGCTAACTAACTTTGGAGCTCTGTGTACATGGGAGGATGACTTGATTTGATCCCCCCACATCTGGGTTCTCAGCTGGTCCCGAGGCTCCCCTCTTCATCACAAGAGAGCTCTCTCAAGAGTGGTGCAAATGGTCTATAACTTGGTAAGAATCTGGTTTACATGGGTATATGCATTTGTCAAAACACAGCAATAGTATGTTGAAGATTTGTGCATTTCATTATGTGTAAATTTTACATCTAAAGAAAGATTTTGTTGGTTCTTTAAACGAATAATGAGCTTTAGTTAATGATATGCTTGCCAAAGTACTTGGGGGAAAGTGTACTGATATTTGCAATTTACCTAGGACTGAAAAAATAATAAGATAAATGAAAGGCTGAAGAGACAGAGAAATGTATAACAAGCACACACAAGAAAAACTTGGTGGTGAGACAAAGTGGCAGGCACATAAGTGTTTCCTATAAAATCCTGTCAACTTTGCTGTGTTGGGGAAGGGCGTACAAGGGGTTCTGCAGCTCAGTTTTCCCTGCCACCACTGAGCAGAAGGTTCAAGTCCTCATACATACGGGTTTGTGAAGATCGCCTGAAACCATGAAGTCACTTGAACTACCCCTCAAGCTTCAGAGGCAGGGAGCTCCCTTCCTCCATTTTACAGATGAGAAAACTGAGGCACACGTGGTAAATCCATATGCCCAAGGCCACACAGTCTGTACATGGCAGGGCCTGTTCTGGGGCCTAGAGCCTCACCCCGGCTGATTCCAAAAGGCTGTTTTCAGTCTTTAACTCCAGGATAGGCAGCTCTAAGAGTGGCACTGGAGCACACCCTAGAGGTGATCCTGGGCCTGTGTCTAAAAGGGAACCAGCCCGCTGTTCTCAGTCCTAGTGACAGTAACTGAGGGATGCGGATCAGTCCCCTGTGTGCCTTGGAACCCCATATAGGCCACCTGCGGGTCCCTCTCCCTCCCCTGCCTTTGCTTAGGCAGTGCCTCTTTAGATCCCAACACTCCTTTTCCTCATTCAAATAAATACTAACAGCTGTCAGTCATTCCCTGCTCCTTGAACTCAAGGTAAGATTGATCCAAACCCTCATTTGCCACCTAGTGGCAAAATGTGATGTCCTTCCCAAGACTTTTTGCAGGTGGAGACTCACATTCCCATGCTTACTTCTGGCTCAGGTTTCTTGGCCCGTATGATCTATACTGTTCTTTGATCACATTCTTACATCCCAATCCCACTGTCCACAAAACATGGTAGCTCACCACTGCCTCTGGTTTCCGTGAGGAAAGAAAACACCAACTCCAGCCTTAGAGTATTGCCTTAGTCTGTTTTCTGTTGATATAACAAAGTGCCTGAGGCAAGGTACTTTATACAGAAGAGAAGTTCATTTTGGCTCACATTTTTGGAAGCTGGCAAGTCCAAGAGCATAGCAGTGGTATCTGGCCAGGACATCATAACATGGCAAAGGTGAAAGGGCAAATGAACATGTGTGGAAGAGAAACAAGCCAGAGGGGCAGAGCTCATTTTATAACAGCCTGGCATCCCGAGAAGAACGTTGCCCATCTAATGACCTAATCACCTGTTAAAGACCCCACCTCCCATTACAACCACAGTGACAATCAAATTTCAACATGAGTTTTGGAGGGGACGAACCATACTGACATGTGTAGCCACCTTTGTGAATGTATGGGAGATGGGCCGGGAACAGGTCAGACTCCCAGGTAGATAGCTTCAAATGGGAACTGAACATCCCACTTCTAAAATGTTCTTCCACAACCCACCCCACTATGGGGCACATGCATCTTTGATTCCCTCAATTCAATTCAATTCAGTTCAATTCAATTCAACTCAATTCCTTTTTTTTTTTTTGGTTGACTGAACCCAGGGCCTTTGAATTGAGTTATATCTCCAGCCCTTTTTATATATATTTTTATTTTGAGTCAAGGTCTTGCTAAGTTGACCAAGGTAGGATCCAACTTGTGATCTTCCTGCCTCAGCCTTCCAGAGTATTTACTGAGTTATAGGCATGCTCCACCATGCCCCACTTCTCCCATTTTCTTATGCATGACACTTAGCTCTCTCTACCCTTTCCCCTCGGCCCTGATGCTGGCTTCCTTTTGCATAGCCCAGAAATCAAGGGAAGCTTTAAAATTCTTTTTGGAGCAAGATCCTGTTTCATAGGAGCTTCTTTCCTCTTCCCTTTCTCCTTAGCTCTTTGGCTCCTTAGCATGGGAAGAAGGTAGTTTTGTTCTTTTGGTAATGTTATATCATTTACCTTGCACCAGCTCTGTGGCATAGATGTCTGTATTAGTCCATTTTCTCTTGCTATGACTGAATACCTCAGGATGTGTAATTTGTAAAGAATAAAGGTTGATTTATCTTATAGTTCTGAAGGCTAGAAGTTCAAGATTTGGCAGCTGCATTTGTAAGGCCCTTCTTATTGGAAGAGACTCTCTGCCACATCCCAACGCAGTGCAGGGAATCATGTGATGAGACAGAACATTCTAGTCCAGGCGTCTTGTCCTGTCCTTATAAATCCATAGTCCTGTCGCATTACTGTTCTACTCTTATGGCCTCATTTAACCTTAATTACCTTCCCAAGGTCCTGCCTCCAACTACCACAGTTGGATTAAATATCTACTTTCTTAAAACTTCATAATGGAGATTAAATTTCAACTTGAGTTTTGTAGGGACTGTCAGACTATAGCAGTGCTTTATCAGGCACTTATTCTAGATGAGGAGATTCTATCCAGAGAAGTTCAATCACATGCCCAAGGCCATGCAACCAGTGAGCTGAGGGCTGATTACCGAGCAAGCTGTTGGCCTGCCACAGGAACGCTCATGCCCACCCTAAGGCCACCCACCCTGCCACGCCTGCCTGCTTTTTGCTCCCACTGTAACATGTGGGACCCCCTGGCCATGCTGACTGCAGACCTGGCCTCAGAAGGCTCTGGGTCTGGTCCTGTTTCTCCTTTGGACTGCTTGCTGCTTGGGACATGAGGAAGAAGATTATGGTATAGATTTTGCTGCTGAAAGAGTTCTTAGGGGCTTAATGTGGCCAATTCCAGGCAGTGCCCAGGGCTGTCTGAGGAGGTCTCTTGTGCTGTGCACCCCCCCACCCCCAGGTGGGGTCTCACTGCCCACTGAAGGACAGTTTCCTGGGCAGGAGTGATTGATGCATAAAGAACTTGATTCCAGTTTAAAGGGTCAGCACTTTTGTGATGCCTGAAGCCTGGGTCAGTTAGTAGAAAGAGGCAGGCGCCCCTGCTGTCTTTCTCGCTGGGCAAAGTTGTTAGAAAAGGTGTTTATTGTGTGAGCTCTACTTCTGCAGGCCTTGACAAGGCCGGAGCCAAGAACTTTCATTTTCTGCCTTATGAATATTATTCCTGCTCCTGAGGACTATTTCGTACCTACGCAGGGTGCAGCTATGTCATCTTCAGGCCTGCTCTCTATCACTTGTGCTGTGGCAGCAGCCACCTGGCAGGGCCCCCACCCAAGGCTCCCCTCCTCCAGCCTCTCCGCCGGATGCTGGTGCTCCCCGGCCTGCAGCCGTGGCCGGGTCCCAGCCCCACTGGGAGACAAATCCTACCATCCTGCCCCATGCCTGCTCTGTTCTGCAGCTGCCTCTTCCAGGGCCTCACCCAAGGCCTGATCACTCACGAGTCACATGACCTGCCCTGGACTTTTGATTGTCCTGGGATGTCTGCCCAGCTCCTGCTCCCCTCCATCCCAGATGCTGCCCCTGGCCTTTTCTGGGCACAACAAACTGTACTTTTCTAGTCTGATTTTCTGAGGTTCCAGCAAAGAAGACAAGTGCCCCTCGAATGTGAGTTTAGGGATAATTTCAGGCAGAGAAACGAAGCAAAGGGCTGGAGCCCCCAACCCAAGAGACCGAGGGTTAGGCGAGGGGACCAGAGCACCTGGGAGGAGCCCAGGAGGGGCAGCCCCATGGCTTCCGAGTGGAATCAGGGTCAGGAGACAGGGGCCTTTACAAATGGGGAAGCAGAGGCCCAAGTCAGGAAAGCAGTGCCGTGTAGGCAGGAAAGTCCTGATCTGGAAGACAGGATCCTGGCTTTGGAGTCATCCCCTGACCAGGGCAAGTCCCCTCTCCCTCTCCAGCCTCCATTTGCTCACATATAAAATGCACATGATTCTACCTACCTTGTGAGCTTTGTAGGATCAGCAGGGGGGTTAATTGAGATTCTGAATGCCAAGGAGGGCATGGCAGCTGGCACAGGACCATTGCCATCCTCACGGCATTCACCGAGCGGGCACTCTGTATCGGTGTGTGTGAGCTCACAACAACTACATGGTCTTTGCAACAATCTAGTAAATCGAGAAGGAAGCTAAGGCACAGAGAGGTTTAGTGATCTTTTGAGGGTCACAGAACTGGGAAGAGGCAGGCTTAGGATTTGAACCCATGCATTCTGGCTCCAGACCTCTTGCTCCCAACCTTCGTGCCAAACTGACTGAAGCTCATGGGGTCCAGTAGAGGCGTGTGGGCTTGAACCGAGGCAGTCTGCTGCTTCCCAGCCAGCTTTGTGGCCTGATAAGGCCAGCTGTATAGACAATGCTTGGCGACTGAGGACCTGGCCTCCCCATCTTTCATGTGGTAAGGACTCCCAACACTCAAACAGCTTCATATGTGGCATTTAAAATAACAAGCACCATCCCAGGGTCCCCCACAGGTAGTTGGGCTAGTACCTAGGTTTGACCTCATGCCCTGGAGAAGGTCAGGCTCCTCTTACCCAGAGTGCATAAGTTACATAGGGTATCTCAGAGACAGGGACCCTGGGTTGAAGGTGCCCACTACATCACAATTCTTAGGACACCAGGCAGGGGCTGAGCTCCTTATGGATTCATTTCCTCTACAGAGAGACAGGGCGATGTATGAGCATCGGAGTCAGAGGAATTGGCTTAAATATTGGCACATAGCAGCTACTCCTTTAGTTCCTAGCTATGGGCGCTAATAATGGAAGTAGTGGGAGCCATGATCTGAGGTAGGGAGATCTGTTCTGGTAGAGCGTCCCTGGTTGACTTAGAAGTTCCCTTCATTCATTCATTCATTCATTCAACAAATAGTCACCCATCCCCGCTGGATGCCAAGCCTTGTGTTGGAAGTTGGGATAGAGACATGAACAGAGAAAATTTTCTGCCTCCAAGGAGTTTATGGCCTGGTGGAAAAGGCAGATAATTAATAAGATGAGCATGATTAATAAGACAGGTTGGAGTATGATACAGTCTATGTAGAAAAATAAAGCAGGAAAGAGGGATGGGTAGTCAGGGAAGGCCTCCCAGGGATGGGCCTCACCTGAATGAAGCTTAGAAGGAAATGAAGAGAGAACCATGAGGACAGGTGAGTCATGGGGGACCCAGAGAACCACTAGTGATCTACTGAACACTACCCGTCTGCTGGGGACATGGCATTAAGCTGGGGACAAGATGAGACATACATACAGGGAGGACCCGCAGGGCCAGAAACGCCCATGCCACAGGGACTCCCCTTTAGGGCAGGGAAAATCCCTTGCTGGGGATGACGCTGGAGACTGAATCTGCTTGAGGAAGGGCATGAAAGGGGGCCCCAAACAAGGAGGTATCTGCGGGCCTCCATGCTCAGCGCTCTAGGCCAGCTAAGTGAGGGTGGGTGGAAGAGGGTGGAGATAGGGACTTAGGCACATTCTCTAAAGGGGTTGGGAGTTGTTTATGGCTCTGTGTGGGCCTCCAGTGGCCAGTGCCAATTTGGGGATGGATAACAAGCACACATCTACTTCAAGCCAAGTGCACCTGAGACTGTACTTAGGGTGCTGGAGATCAGGGAGGTGATCTTGGTGCAAGAGGTGGCCTGGGAGCTGAGCCTGGGCACAGAAGCCGTGCTACTCAAGAGACAGTCTTTGAGTTGGTTACCTAATGCCCTGGTCCAGCATGACACTGTCAGGAAGTATCTCCGATGGGGCGCTCCACGGGCCCCGGATCCCAGAGGGAGGGTGACTGCCTCTGCTTCCCCTACCTTGTCCTGGAGCAGGAGGAGGAGGAGCGGGAGGCGTCTGGGCACTGATGGATACGCAGAAGCTGGGCTGCTGCAGCCCAGCACTGTCACCATGCTCTCCCTCCCTCCACCAGAGCCTGACACCCTGACCACTGAGGCATAAAAAACAGAGAATTGGAAGGCTCAGCCTGTCAGGCTGGGAGTGGCCCCCAGAGAGGCCCACGGAGGCGCGAGTGCGTGCTTGCGTGTGTGTGTGTGTGTGTGTGTGAGTGTGAGTGTGTGTGTGTGTGTGTGTGTGTGTGTGTGTACACGCTCTTCCTGTGGTTGCCTGTGGAGGTTGGGGGAGGTCAGTTGGGCCCAGTGGATCGGGGCAGCTGTCCCCCCAGCACTGCCTCGTTCAGGGCCCCATGGGGTGCACATTTAGGTTTAGGCGGCAGGGGAGTGAGCATTGTTCTCGCTCCTGAGTTCTGGCTGGCCCTTGGCGTTTATCAGCACCTTTGGTGGAACATGGAGTTATGCTTTGGCTGCACGTGGTCTCATGGGGCTGTGTAACTCCTGTCATCTCCAGCAGGGCAAGCCCACATGCTCTGTACCTAGCAGCTAAAGCAAACTGCTCCGCAGTTGACTCTTCATGTCCTGCTCCACGGCCATTGCTGGATACACCCCTCTGCCAGGCGCCAGGGTACCCAGTGAGAGTCAGGGGCCAAGCCTCCCCGCTGGGGGCCCCCAGCCATTAGAGGAGACAGGCAGGCCCTGGCTGCTACAAGAGCAAGGCAGCAAGAGTGTGGGAGGTAGAATTTGAGGCTCCCTCCCTTTGACCTGGCCAGCAGTAAAGAGGCTCTTCCTTCCCCTGTCCTTTGGACTGTCCCTTCATGTCCGCAGTGTGCCAGTGGCCGCTGCATCCTCAAGGTGAGGGCCTAGGTTTTTGTCTCATCTCCCTGACTAGACTGAAGCCCCAGAAGTCACCCCTGGATTCACAGTGAAGATGGTCAGACTAAAGCTGAGGTCATGTTGTGGGGAGTAGAACTGAACCCACGCTAAGATCTACCAGTCTGTGGCTTTGGACTTGGGCAGGTGTACCAGGGCCATTGTGTGAGAGCCTGGACATCAGTCTCCTCACCTGTAAAGTGAGCTAGTATCCCCAGGAACACCTGGCACGTGGTGGTTCCATGGTGCCCACATGAGAGGCTGGCTTTCACTCCCCTTGATACAAAGGCTTTATAGAAAGACATGCACAATGCCAATGACAGCTGCTCACTTGGTAGGGATGTGCCCGTGACATGGCCTTCATTGGTTGTAAAAAGAACTTCCAGCTTAGGAGGGAGGCAAACGCCATCAGCACCCAGGCTGGATGGGACACGGGTCTTTTCTGAACTTGACCTAACATTTGGCCTCTGTTTCTCTCTGTCATCTGCAGGGAGTGAGTTCTCTGGGAGTCCCTACAGCCACCCTCAGTATTCCTCATACAATGACTCCTGGAGGTTCCCCAACCCGGGGCTGCTTGGTGAGTACTGGCAGAGGCCTGCGGGTTCCTAGGCTGTGGGCAACCTCATCGGGGCCTTCTCCCTGGGTCCTCAACAACCAGAAGTCCAGGCACTGAAGTGGGGTGGGTACGGGGTAGCCATGGGGCTCTGTGGGCCATAACCACTCCAGCCCCCTTGTGAACCTCATCTCTCTCTCCCAGATATTCTGGCGGATCAGGGAAAATACCATAGAAGAGTAAAAGGGGAAAAAAACGTATTGAGGAAGAAAAAGGAAGGTAGATAGTGTCTCTGTGAATAACATATTCCCTCAGAACCATGAAGTATGGTGAGGATACTCTAAATAGAGGCATTAAAGGCACCGACATGGATTAATCAGTGGGGCCTGCCTGGAGAGGTGTCTTGCTAAGGACTCTGAGGCCCAGTGTTTGATTAGTGATGTCTGCCATGGATGCCACCAGTGCCAGCTCCACACTACCCTGTGGCTGAAGGCCTGCCAAGGCATGCCATGCAGGGCTCAGCTGGTGCCCAGCCTCTACCCAAGCCTCAAATTGACAGATTGTCTATAGCTGGTGCCAGCCTGATCTGTGAACATAATTAATGTGTTTTTACCCCCTAAAGAACAAGCAGGACTAATTGGACCTTCAAAAGTCCAAGAAGAGCTTTTTGTTTTTTCACATAAAATGACATGAAATGAGCTGGTGAATGCTGGCTGGAGCTAAAGGACCTTAAGGCAGAGACCCTGAGTTATAGATGTTACTTAACATCCGGGGCATGGAGCCACCCAGTGAGCCTGCAGGCAGCAACACTGGTCCCTCTCCAAAATCAGCTAAGAATTTTCTACTTGGAGCAGTGAAAGGCCAGACAAGGAAGGATCCTCTGAGAACACTCTGGTTTGTCTGTCCAGCTTAACAAGGCCTCCTTAAGTGAGAACCTGTTAATTCCCTGGATCTTTAATTACTTTAGGACTGAGAAACATGATCTTCATCAGAAAAATAGTAATCTGATATCTGCAAACTCAAGTTGCCAAGCCATAGGTCTGTGAAGGAGGTTCTCAAGTCTCAGCCTTGACCCCTTCCCAAGCCTCATTTGGTGATAAGGACATTCACATGGTATGGACTACCTCTCTCCTGATACCACCATTCCATACACTTGAGGCCACGGGCTGCCCAGAGAATTTTGGTGTGTCGTACATAGCAGTGAGTGAAATAAGGAACACTGCTAGTTAGTGCTCCAGGTCCCTGTGCAAGGGAGTTTTCCAGCCTTCTGGAAGACTACTATGCTCTTACTATCTTTAGTTTCCCGGGGGCTTGCATCTGTGGGTTGATCTCTTCTCAGACTTCTTTTTTGGTTGGGTCAAAATCATTTCAATCTCAGTGTTGAACCAGGATCTACACCTACCTGATGTTTTTACTTGAGTGGATGCTGAGTTGATTCAGCTGCCCAAGTCTATAACCCGGGGAATCCTAGTCAGGCCGTCCATCTGGGCCTTCGTTGACTCAGGTGTAAAACAGGGGTAGTCAGTGTGGCAGCCTTTTAAGCAGGTGTGAATGTCATGGTCTTGGGGTGCACGCCCTGAATCTGCAGTGATCCCCCTTGCTTGGTTCATCAGACCAGGGCCTTGCAAATAGGTCCAAGCCCATTGCATTGGTGCCTTTGCCATGGTGTCTTCGAGGGTTTGGCTGAGCAAGTATCAAGGAGATTCCATCCAGGGAGCCCAAAGCTGATGATGTCTGCCATGTGGGGAGGGGTACATGTATGGCACCTGCCCTGGCTCCATGATGCTCCTGCTGACTCAGCTGGGCTGTGGGCACAGGGAGTACACACACACACACACACACACACACACACACACACACGTGCACACACGCTCACACACTGGCACTTAGCCTGGCAATGCTGTTCACACCTCACTGGCTGACCAGCAGTCCCATCGAATGAAAGCGAAGGACGTGTTTCATATGGGTTTCACAGGAGACCTTCTCTCCTCACCTGTGTCCACCTGGGGCAGCTGTGACTCAGCATCTTGTGCTGTTTTGTTCCCCCTGTCTCGGGGGTTGCGCAGGAGAGACAGGCGAGGCAGGCAGGGCTGCGGGGGAGCGGTGGTCAATTAGGATTAGAATGGTAGTGCCGGTGGCCACAGCCTCCTCCACCATGTAAGGGGATTAGAGAAGGAACCATCCCAGAATGACTGTGTCAAGAAGGAAATTGATGATAATGTGAATTAGAGAGGAAAAATGATAGAACAAAAGACACGTTTATTCGAGATGGAAGTCTAATGGTACCAGAAAGACAGATTGCTTTATGAGGCGATGTTTTCATTTTTCATGGTAAATGCAAACTCTCAACCGAGGCCCAGCTCTGGCAGGAGTGAGCCAGAGCTGATGCAGGAGGTGGCTGGGTGAGGGGCTTGGAGTGCAGCCAGGGGTGCTTGGTGAGCCTTCCCATCACTGCCTGCCCCCATGGACCTTTTGCAAGACAGCCTCTGTGGTCTTCCTGCCCTGCTGCCATGCCCTGGCCTGTGGGGTGGCCCCTCACTATGCCCCTACCCCCTGGGCCGTCCTGAGGCAGGACACAGGGCTTGGTACAGCTACTCTGTGAGCATCTGTCCTGGCACCGTGCATCTCACAGAAGAAGGCAGAGGGATGCAGACAGCTCACTGTCTCTGAGGTGGAGCTCCAACCAGGGAGGTGACAAGGCAGACAGCAGGAAACTCGGTCTCTGGGAATTCTTATGCAAGAGATTGGTGTCCATGCCTTTCAGAATGACTTCACCATTGTCACTGCCTGAGGCCACATTGCCGGGCTGGTGGAGAGGAGAGTCTGCTAAGGGGGGCTGAGTTTAGAGAGGAGGCAGCACATGCTAAAGTATCTCCCAAACCTACCCCGCATGATTACATACTAGCTGTACCGCTTTGGGAAAATTATTTCACTGCTTTGCCTCATTGTTCTCATCTCTAAAATGGGGACCATAATAAGATTATGGTGAAAATTTAGAAGAGTTGATGGCTATGAAGTTTTAGAAAAGTGACCATTCCCACAGCATTTCCACGTCCTTATTTCATGGTTCCCTCTCAGTGGCCCCACTATGACCCCCTGCTACAGGTGAGAACTGAGGCTCAAGGGAGGGAAGTCGTATGTATGAAGTCACAGCCACAAAGTGGTGGAGCCAGACTGGCAAATTCCAGGTCTCAACTCCCTGTTATGGGACGTAGGAGAACACCTAGGATTGGTGAGGTTTGGATGAGATTTCAGAATAAACAGGAGCCCTTCACCTAGGAATTAAGAGGCTTGCTAATTCCACCCCAGCAGACACGTGGTCCACCGTGAGCTGACAGGCCCCAGCTGCCCCAGCTTAAGTACCCACATCCCCCAGGCTAGCTGTGCCTTGTGCTACATTGTGGTAGAGGCTGGAGCTTGCAGCAGACACCCAGCATCCTGGGCCAGGCGCTGCCACTGAGAGGCTGTGTGGCTTTGAACCTTAAGTAATGGCTCCAAGCTCTGTGGTTCTGAGAATCTCCCTGTTCCCCGGGTCCCCTAGTGCCCCTCATCTCAGAGGAGGAATTTTAGCACAGAGAGGGGCTTTAGGGGGGACACATGCGGAGAGTGTCAAACAAAGCAGCCCAGAGGCAGTGAGAGGAACCCAGCAAGCTGTGGGACCCTCCTACCACTCTGTCCCCAGGTCGTAAGAAGAGGCCGGCACCTGCCCTTCTCTCTTATACACACACACCTCAGGCCGCCTGTGTCCAAGCTCAGCCCAACCCCACTTCCTTCAGGAAGCTGGCTTGCCAGAACAGGCTGTGTCCCCAAGAGCTATTTCTCAGAGTTCAGCTCCCTTCCCTGGCCCTGAAGTCAGCCTTCACCAGGCCGGGCCAGTGGTTGCCTGTGATTGCCCACCTGTGCACCCAACAGGGTCAGGAAATGAGCAATGAGTAAATTACTGAATGAATGAATGAATGGCCAAGGTGACCCAAAGGGTTCTTGACTGTTTTTTGCTTGCTCAGTATGGTGGTTCATTCCCATCAAAACCCCATGTGAGCAGGGCCAGGCTCCAGGCTGTGCATGGGGATGGACACCAAGGAGAGCAGAACGCCGCCCCGCCTTTCCCGTCTCTGTCCGGGGATGGGGTGTGCAGAAAGAATGGGTGGTAGTGCATGGCCCAGCCCGTCGGGGGTGCAAGGTCAGGGCAGGAGCTTCCCAAAGGAAGGGAATGGGACCTTGAGGCTCGAAGGAGGCATAGAAGATGAACACACAGGAACAGGGTGATGGGAGCACAGGCAGCTATTCCGGGCAGGAGGCTAAGTAGGAAAAGGCAGAGAGGCCCAAGAGTCTGATCAGTTGACTCTTCCTTCCGCCTTGGTTTAAGTGAGATGATGCCTATAGGGGACATAATGTCGGGTTTAGAGGATATGCTGAGCCAGCAGCAGTTGCTGTTAGCATTATGGTATGTTTGAGATTACTGCAGAGTTCAGTTTCCCTTGAGCAGTGTATGTAAGCATGGCTGGAAGGGGTGGTGGTTGTGGGAGGTGAGTCAGAAGAGGCTGATTAGGGCTAAACCACAAAGCACCTGCACGCCGCACAAACATCTGAATGCTCTTGACCTTCTAGGTCAAGGGCCAGCACATTTTTTAAAGGAGGGACCATAAATAGTTGAGGATTTGTGAGGTACAGGGTCTCTGTTGCAAATAGTCAGCCCTGCCATGGTTGCAGGAAAGCAGTCGCAGCCAGTAGACCAAGGGATGAGCAAGGCTGTGTTCCCGCAGAACATCGCAGGCAGCTGGCAGGACTGGCCCAAGGGCTCCAGTCTGCTGAGCCGGCTGTAGGTAGCGATGAGCCCTGAAATCTTGAGGGCAGGTAGCAGCCTTGATTGGGTTTGCAGTTTGGAGAACAGATCAGGATAGCGATCTTGGTGAAAGGGGACAGGGGCTGAGCTCTGTGAGAGGTCAGAAGGGACAGAGACAGGGAGGTGGGTGGATAGGGAATCCCAGGTCCAACCTCAGTGCCTTCTCTTGTCTCTTCCAGGCTCCCCCTACTATTACAGTGCTGCTGCCCGAGGAGCTGCCCCACCTGCAGCTGCCACTGCCTATGACCGTCACTGACCCTCGGAGCCAGGCAGGCGCCAAGCACTTATGATACATATCATTAAGGGAGAGAACCTCCCCAGCACCCCAAGACAGCCGTAGGGGTGTCCAGCAAGACCATCCCCCAGCAACTCCTCCACTCACCCGAAACTCCTTCCTTCCCCTTTTCCTGCCAGGGATTCAGGTTCTCTGGTAGGGCTACTGACTTACGGAACCTTGTCCATTTCAAGAGTCAGTCGATGAGCTTCTCCCGGTGGTGACAGGGTTTCTGGAAACCAGCAGAATGTGCTGCAGACCACTTCAGCCCAGCACAGCTGCCAGTCCCCCACTGCCTGGCTACCTGTGCGCCCTGGCTGCTGCAGCCTGGGGAGGATAGCCAGCTTTTGTTACTTCAGCAGCACCCCTGTAAATACCTTCCTGCTTGTCTGTGGGCCTGAAAAGCTGACTTAGCAGACTGTCAGCCCCACAATGCATCTTACACTCACTAGTGCATCACAGGACACCTTTGGCCTGTGCGCAGAATGTCCCCTCCACCCTGCGTGCCCCGTCATGGGAGCTCGAAGCTGTCCTTGAGACTGAGGGTGGGGCCCCAGCCTCCTACTCACCCCTACTGCTCTAATGTCTTGACCTGGAGTCTCACTGGACAGATTGTGCTGTGAGCCACCCCTGAGATTCCTCCAGGAAGAAAACACTTTGGAGAGATGCCCTGGCTTCTTGTCTCCATTTCCTTGGGGCCACTGAAGTGTGAGCAGCTCCTTTCCAGATCAAAGGACTCAAAAGAGAACTGTCTGGGAGATTCTTCAGCTGCTGTTCTACAGTAAGAGATCATCCAAGTGTTGATTGCATCGTGGACTTTGAATGTCACGGCTGGATAGGATCAGAAGATCATCTGATCCAAGCCAGGGAGGGGCCTGAGGCTCTCCTGACCCCCTCCGCCCCTGGAACCGCTGAGCTGAACTGGAATGTTTTCTGAGGCATGTCCAGGTTCATATCATTTTGGAAACCCACCATGGACACTTCACCCACCCTCCAGGACCCCAGCAAGTGGATTCTGAGCAAATTTGTCCCAGTGATATAGACAGTGATTAGCAAAATGGACCTTCCCCTGCACCAGGGACCACAGCATCCTACAACGGTCAGCTAGAACCTGAGTTTCCACTTGGGGTAGCCCTCTGCGTCCTCACCGAGGTGGGCCTGTCCCTGGGCACAGAGGTGCTGGGGTTGAAAACACTTGCTTAACTTCACACAGTGCAGACCTTCCCGTTGATACAGGGGCTGGGATGGTCAGGGCTATGGCCAAGGACCACAGGAGCTCAGAGAGGGAACGTGGGGGAGCTCAGTGCGGGCTAGGCTAGTCTGAGGAATTCAGCGGGGAAGACTGGAGAGACAGCAGAAGGCTTCCTAGGGGAGGGGCAGGACAAACAGGAACACGTGTGTGACTTGGGAGTGGTTTTGAGATGGGAGTACCGGGTGCCACCCTCGTTGCACCTGGGGCTTCAGTCCCTTGCATGGTCTCTCTTGCCAACTCAGAACAACCAGATGGAGCCCCCATCCAAGCCTGGGCTAAGTTACAGCAATGACAGCAGGCTCAGTCATCTCATGTGACAGTGTCCTTGCCATTCTTGTCCTGGCTGTAGCTCTGCCGTACTATAGGATCTCAGGCAAGACCTTTAAGTCTGAGCCTCGGCTGCTTTGGTACAGCAGGTTTACCAGACAGTTTTCTCCTCTTCTTCCCAGAGAGGTGGGATATTAATCTGGAGAAGGCTTTCCACTTCTGAACAAGCATTTGGGAGCAGGCATCTGAGTCCTGCTAATGTTTGGCTCCAGGGGGAAATAAGAATACCTTGAGAGGTGGATATCAGAAGCACCTTGGGCAAAGGCCTCCCCTAGAGGAAACTGAGGCCCAGCTTGGGGAAAACCAGGTCTATGCCGGGGAAAAACAAGCCTCCTCTGGTCATCTCCAAGTGTTTTTGGTCCTCAGCATCCCCACAGGGTACCGGGGCAGAAGAGGATACCGAGGCTCAGCAAAGCGGTGTCTCCAAGCAGTGACTGACAGAGATAGAGCTGATAGAAACTGACAGAGATAGGGACTCGGGCCCCTGCCTTCTAACATACGATGGCCATCATCACCTGCATCTATATATCTCCTACTCATGGTAGAGAGGTTGACAGTGAGGGCAGTGGGAGGGGGTTCTGGGCCCAGTTTTCCGGCCTGAGTGCCTGGGCCTGTGAGAACTTGGCATGTAGTCCCAGTCACCCAGAGAAGAGGTGGGGCTGATGAGGGTATGGCGTGCATGCCACTCCTCTGGAATCTGCTAGGCAAAGAGGGAAGGTGGCTGGTGCCAGAGCCCAGCCATGGGTGCTGAGATGAGCTGGCTCCAGCCCCACCTGCTGGGCCAGGTAGGAGAAGGATGTTCCTTGGCTCCTACCTTCCTCTCTCTCCCAGGAAGTGGGGGGACTGGTGATCCCCAGCACAGGCTCTTGGGCCTCTGTTCCCTGCCACCCCTCTGCGAATGAGATGTACCACATCTTTGGACCCTGGCTTATCCTTGTGCATTTAGGCTTTGGGAGGAAGTCAGCCTCCCTCGAGCCAGGTGCCTAAGGCACACACCATCCTTCCTCAGCAATCCCACCCCACACTGGCCTCTCCCCATCCTACCCTGATTTCACCCCATAATGAGCTCCCTCCGTGCTTTTTCTCTCTCGCTTGAGGCCTTGCTTGTCCTCGATGGGATTTGTATTTATTAGAAACTATGTGAAGCACAGGATTACACAGATGTACATGGATGTTCTCACACATGCACACCTGCTCTCAGAGATGCCTGGGACTTGATGAGGAGAGTTCCAAAGGGCACAAGCTGTTGAGTAGATGCCAGAGAATTCTGAATGGAAAGCCTGAGCCTGGGACTTCACCAGCATCATGGGAGGCATGGGGGCATTCCTCCACTGGCCTTCAGCCCTATGTTCCAGCTCTGACTTTTTGAAAAAGGATATTTTCATACCATTTGTCTAGTTCCAATATGGAAAAATTTGAAGACATATCAAACCCACCTTCCCTTTCCCAAGGCACCCTGGTTAGGGTTAGCGCTTTCATAACTGACATTGGATAGTGCTTTGGAATCCTCCACCAACTTGTGGGGCAAAGATCCTAATGCTCGTTTTACAGGCGAGGAAATTTGAGGTCCACCAGTTACAACAGAGATGCAATGAATTCGAAGATCTCCAGGCTCATTGTGCCCCACCCTTACCCAAGGCCTGTGATCCTGTCATGAGAGTCTATGGCTCGGAGGCACCCATCCCTCAATCCTCCAGGAATCACCAGACCCACAATGAAAAAAGAAAGAACAGGGCCCAGAGGCTGGCTTGATGGTAGGGACTAAGGGTTGGTGGCCTGCTGGTCCAGCTTGATTCTTATTAACACTGAGACCTGCAGTCTTCGCTCAAATTCCCACCAACACCTGAAACTTGCATCCATACTCTCCTCCTGCATCCTGGAGCTCAGAGGGGTCAGAGCCTGTCCAAACGTACACCATGACCCCTGGCAGGACCCAGATGTGGCCTGGCTCTGGCTCCCAGAGGGCAGAGTGCCTGTATCATGAGCTGTCCCCATACTCCTCTTTTCTCTGCCCTTTCCACTTTGAAACAGACTGTGACAGTGTACAGGAATGCCTGAGTGAGGTCCTCAGGATATCCATGGGCCCAGAAAAGAGAGTTCACAACCTCATGAGCTCTGACCGAACTGCTTCCCATCCAGGCAGCTTGCCCCTGGGCAGAGCATGAGGCAGCCTGGTATTGTGGGGCCTGAGAACCCAGAAGTGGATTTACAACTTTTAAAACAATGTCAGCTAAAAACAAATATGTCTATTGGCCACACCTGACCTGCTGGCCATCAGTTTATGACACCACCAACCATCACTGTGGAATGTCTCCTTCCTCACCTCCTTGTCCTTTGTTGCACATTTGGAGGAGATGCGAGCCTAGAAGGGTGAGTGATGCTTCTGATTGTCCACGAAGTCAGTCCAGAAACAGGCAAAAACAGGCCCTGCTCCTCTCCCAGGTCTCCTCCTGGGCTCCTGCAACTTGTTTGGGCCTTAAGGGAGCTGAGGGTAGAACAGCAGAGATGGTGGGCTGTGGGTAACTGTTGGCTCTTAAGGGAAGTAAGTGCTGCTGCAGCCCGTTTCCTAAAGCCCCAGATGTGGCCTCAGGGCACTGAGGGTGGAGATTCCTGTATAAGGAGACACACTGCAGAGTGACTGGCTTGCCTTTGGCAGCCTTGATTCCAGCCTCCTGCTTGTGGATGACATTTCAGCTAGAATTGAGCTCCAAGCTCTGGAGCAAATCTTAAAAACAAACCAAGCACTCTAGACATATACTTGGAAGCAAGCTCTATCTGAGATGCAGCATCACAGCAAGGTAGAGAAAACCCATACCTGGGCTAAGCCACGCCTGGGCTAGAGTGAGTCAACCTCCCAGGATGCTGGGTTAGATCAGCTCCACAGCACCCCTGCCGCGGTGCTGGCTCCGAGGCCCGGGCCTTGTCACCTCTCTGGAGTCTGCCTCTGATGGTTTCCAGGCACACACACTGGTGCTCCTGGTGAATTTATTCCTTTAGTTCTTTGGCCTTGGAGAAGTCCAAGACAAGTGCATTTCTTAAAAGGTAACAAAATACATGATTGGAAAGTTGGACAGTCAGGCCATGACTCCTAGCCTGCAGGCTGCCCCACCTCCTGGCAGCCCCTTCGGCCCCTTGTCCCCTGTTGTCCCCAGACCTCAGGATTCCCTCTTGCATATTCATGGGGGAGCCACAGCGTTGATCTACACTTCCCTGCTGTCAGATCCAGCTGCACCTCAAGTGGCAACCAGGTCCCCAGGGGCTGGCTTCAGAGGACACAGTGAGTTCCCTGCGCATGTGTGTCTGATGAGGCTGCAGCTTCTCTGAGGTGGGCTGCTGTCTGGGAACGAGCAGATACCAGTCTTTCTTTTCATTCTCTGGTATTTCCTTGGCGCTTGGGCCCTATTCCCGATGCCTCAGGATTGAAGGGGACCTGAGAATCATGTTACTGCTGTTGGAGAGTTTCGCTCCAGGGAGTCCTGTTTAGCTCATCTCCAAATGGGAGGTAAACATAGCCCCCTGCATTAAATCTAGACATTCGTATTCCTCCTGAGCAGTACCAGGAGAAAGCACACCTGCCTTTCTCTGCCCAGATTCCCAAGTGGAGCCGGGCTCAAGCAATGCCCTTGGCCTGTGGCAGGAGAGACAGCCGGTGGCTCTAAGCATGGTACGGGGGGAAACAGGTGAAACAAAGGGGAAGGGGACTTGGCAGTTCTGTATCCCCTTCCCGGACTTTGAGCCTGGTTGGGGGCCACACTGTACCCTCACCTGGTTCTACTGACCCTGAGGCTGGGGCCACTGAGCCTCCCTTGTCCCCCAAATCACTATGCCTGTGGCCATGTCCCTCCTCTTCTCCGTAAGCGCCATTAAGAACAAGTGATTTTGGATGATGGATTTTTGATTTACAAATGGTGCATTTCCCTTGGAGTGGAACAGAAAGGAAACCATTTAATGGCTCCCTTATTTTCAAGCATGAATACATTTTAATGAAACTACTTTACTGTATTTGAGGAAATAGAGTCGAACATTCCAACCAATCAATAGAGAATTAATTGCTATAAAGCTAAAAAGAAAATAAATAAATCTCAAGTCTATCTTAAACACCCTGCAAAGCTCAGAGCCTCAGAATCTGGCCTTCCCCTTCACAAAGTGTGCACACGAGTGTGTGCACAAGGCACACACACATCTACACCTCAGAATTACTTGAAACTCAGAAAAAGTGCTGAGTCTCCTCATGCCAATTCTTGCCTGCTGTCCTTACCTTTGGTCACAGAAAGCAAGCAGACCTGGCAGCAGACTCTCCTGGGGCTCAGGAAGAGGCAGACCTGGGCCCTGGCCCTAAGCCACCAGCACAGTGTGGGGTGGTGGGCAGTGACGGCCTAGCTTTGGTGGGGCCCCACTTCTCCAGCCCAGCCACTGGGCCTCCCATGTTGGGCTGAGGTTGGAATTCTGAGTCTGATTTGGCCCTGATGCCTGCTGGAAGATGCTGCCCTGGTTTTTCACCCTTTAGTGGCCTTTGGACATTGAGTATTTGTAGAAGTGCAGATTGTATTGCAAATGGAACTCTCTGCTAGGAAAACACATGGATTTTGCTTTTCATTCTTTGAGACAGTTGATTTTGTCTTAGGAACTGAATTTCCAGCATCAAAGAAATACATATCTACTGTATCCGCCAAAGTTTGTGATGCCTGCATAGACGCTTACTTGTAAAAAAAAAAAAAAAAAAGTACAAAAACTAACAAAAAAAAAAATCACAATTGAATTGCCTTTGAAAGTGGGAGATGATCTGTCTCCAACAGATTGAAAAAAAATGCTTCTTAAAAATGTGTATGTTTTGTATTCTTTTTTTCTAGTAGAAAATAACTGACTTGAAATATTGGTGGTTTTTTTTCTTAGTGACGTGTGTTGCTTTTGTGTGTAATAATATTTGAATGTAATTACAGCTGTGCCAATTTGCCAAAGATGTTGGACATATTTTTCTTTTGTTGGGAGGAGGGCAAGGGGTGGGGTGGGGCTGGGAGGACACGGGGTGGGATATGGGCTTAATTTTTTTTTAACCTTTTTTTCTTGTCAAACCTGAAATTTGTGGTCTTATTTTAAGTTAAATGGTTGGCTGCAACACCTTTATTTTAGATTAGTTGGATAAAAATGCAATAAGATTGGTAGTTTCAATATCCGTGTGTCTTTTCATGAGTGACTGTTAACTTGTGAAGAATTGATTTTATGTAACCTTTATGTGAGATAATTATTTGTAAATATTTGCCATAATTTTATTGGTTCCTAAAATAAAAGTAATTTTTTAAGTTCAGAAAAAGAATTTGCTCAGGTTTCTTTTATTTGTTCATGAGTGGCCTCTGACAAGTTGACTAAATCACATGGAGTTGTGGGGAGTTTGATGGCTCCCAATTAAATCAAGGTCAGAACAAATCTGTATCCAGAACAATGTGTGCATCATTGGACTCTGGCCTGGGCAGGGCAGGAGGGGCAGAGTTTACCCTTGAGGGTCCCCCCATCTCACCTTTTTTGGTTCTGGAATGGTAATAACCACTTCATATATCCATTCAGCAAACTGACTGAGCATGTAGTATGTCCCTGGCACCGGGAGGTACGGCAGGAACAGGGTGAACAAGAGCCCAATTATCAGCCTACAATGTAGTGGGTGTTGTAAGGCTTAAAGTAGCACATGTGACATGCCAAGGAAATGGTGTGGTCTGCACCTATGCTTTTAACTTTGATTCAGGCTGAACTTTCTGGGACCTGAAATGTCTGGGTGCAGACAGACTTGAGAAGCCTCTCACCCCAGGAGGCGTGCCTTCAGGCTCCATAGCATTGGCTATATCTGGCCAGAGCTCAGAGCCCAAGAGCCCAGGAGCCCAAGAACACAGTCCTTCTGTGGGAGATTCCCTATCCCTAAGCTTTCAGAACTGTTTTGGCTGCACAGGAGCCCAGAGATGGCTTTTCATTAGGGGGCAGGGTTCTGCAGACCCGAGCCCTGCTCCTGCCGGGCAATGTCAGTCTGCAAGGGCAGGCAGGGACCATTGCGCCCCTTGGCACAGTGTGTGCAACTCAGTAATTGCCAGAGATGGAGTGGGCAAGTGACCACGTGGGGGCCATGGACTGCGACTCATTCATATTTAATAAAGCAGGCTGCATGGCCTCCATTCATTTTTGCAATGGATGGTGATGATGATGATTCCTGGGGGACAGAGCAAAGCAAGAAAACTATGGCAGAGCTTGGGCCCTTCTTTCTTTTCAGTGCTCTTAGAGTACAAACTTCAAAGAGGAGCAGCTTGTTTTAGACCTGAAATTGGACCCCAGACCTTTGGAAAGTGGTGATGCAGGGCAGAACTTCGGTCCCTGACGATGTACATAGCTCTTGTTCCTGGTGTTCTGTGCCCTCCTTAGAAATAAGGCACCAACACCTGGGGTGACCAAGACAGGTGCAGCCCTACATGACAGCTAAGGGGAGTGAGGGACATGCTCCTTACCCAAGGGCATGGAAGTGCCAACCCTGAGCACATTCACGCAGCCCCTGGCAGTCCCTCTGCACTAAGCAACATTCGCAGAGGGGCAGAAGGGGATACTGAGGTCTGCAGTGTGAGGTGTTAGCCTCAGACCCAATCATTCCTCAGACCCCTCTGGAGCCAGGCCCTGCAACAGGTGCCAGGTACAGGGATACCTCGTGGCATGATAAGGCCGCCATGGGTTAAGGGTAAAGCTTCCAACTACCCTGGCTATGAGTCTCACCTCTAGCTCTTGAAGGTCAGTTTGCTGTTGTTAGCAGTCTTTTAACTTCTAGAAGCCTTGATTTCTGCACCTGTATAATGTTTACAAACCTTGTAACATTTCCCTTAGTGCTGTGAGGAGTAAGTGTTATGCACTATGTACAAGTTTGTCCAAGTGACAAATGTGAATTTTGCCATGGTGTCTTTTCTGTTGTAAAAGAGTCATGATTTCATACCCAAAGGTCAAAGTAGTCAGAACTTCCTCTGTGCTAGGTGCAGGGGGAAGGAAGAATGCAGAAATGAACCAACCAGGAACCTGTGTCTGGGGGCAGGTGATGTGCATATTTTAACTCTAGGCATCATATTAGCAGTATCCCCTACACATGGGGCAGCTAAGAAAGTGTAAACTCAGTGTAAGTATTCCTTTCAGTTGGGTAAGAGATAGTCGCGGAAGACTTCCTAGAAGAAGTAGCTTTTGAGCTTAGCTGTGAAAGGCAAGTAGAATTTCAACAAGAAATTTTAAAGTGTGAAGGAAAGGCGCTCAGGGCAGAGGTAACAGTATGCACAAGGCCAAAAGGACATGTAAATGTGTGTGTTGGGAAGAGACACTAGACTGTCTACCTCTGAGCTATCCAAGCACTGTGGTCCTTTTCCCCCAACCCACCTTCTGAGGTTCTGTGGTGCCCCTGGGTCATAGGGAGGGCTAACCTGGGTAGTGCACCAAATGAGAGAGCTGGCCTGGGCTCACATAATTTCCCAGCAGCGAGGTGGCTCAGGGGGGAGGGTGAGGTGGCCAGTGCGGGTACAGGTTAGAGACCCTACACAGGGGGCTACAGAGGAGTGCCTACTCCCCAAGGGCTGGAAGCAGATGGGTTTCCAGCTCTGCGGACCTGACAGCCTTGGAAATTCTGGCCAGCTGTGTGCGGATGTGGTGAAGGGGACTCTACTGGCTGACTGAGCATTGCGGTGGCCTCCCTAGTCCACTGCCTCAGCAGTCCTGCCTGTGAGACACAGGTGTTCCTGTGACCCCAGGAGACTTCACTGGGAGGCCTCCTCTGCAAGGGATGCAGCCACTGTAATTTTGGACCTCTGAGGGAATTAATAGACAGATGATCTTAGTTTTTGTTTATCAGTATGTTCTGGTTTTTTCTCTAAAGCATGTGTCGTAACACAATTTTAAAAAATTATCAAAGCTATCTTTGTTTGGTCATCCAAGCAGACCATGATTCGAGCCTGAGGGCATTCAGCAAAGAGCGCTCCTGTGTTGGTTTTTTAACTGCTTAGCACAGGACCACAGGCCAAGTGGCTTAAACAACAGAAATTGGTTTTTTCTCCCAAGTCTGGAGGCTAGAAGTCCAAGATCAGTGTTTCAGCAGGGTTGGTTTCCTCTGAGGCCTCTCTCCTTGTCTGTTGATGGCTGTCTTCTCTCTATATCTTCCTTCTGGTCTTCCTCTACAAGTTGTGACCTACTCTTTTCCCACAGGGGCACCAGTTGTGCTGGGTTAGGGCTCACTCTAACAACTTCATTTTACCTTAAAGAACTAATCTCTCAATACAGTTACACTCTCAGGAACTGAGGACTGGGATTCTAATATATGAAGTTTGGAGTGATATTATTTAGTCTATTACACTATCCCAGAGCAGAGACCCCAGATCCAAGTCCAACCTGGGTCTGCTTTTCATGCGCCAACCCTGCTGGTCCTGTCCAGTGCCAGCTCTACCCAGGAACATTATCAGACCTTCTATGGCCACACCAGAGGTTTCTCAGTTCCCCAGGGTAAGGAGATCTTTACCTCAGAACTTATATAAATTCCTAGTCGAGCAAGAAGTTATTTTTAAAATTTTTTACAGAACTACTAGGGTCATAGATAATTATGTATTTCAGACCTCCATGTGGAATGTGATTTTGTAGGTTTAAGAAAATGTAAAGTTTCAGAGGAAAAGATAGGCATATTTTGACTATTTTTTACTTTTATTATCAAAGAAAAAATTAACAAAATGCAAAGACAAATAACTTGGAAAAATAAACCTATGAAATATGAGAAGGTATAATACCCTAAATATACAAAAAATTTAGATGCAATTATATAAAAGGTGATTCTCAGATCGATATCTATCTACAGCTATATCTATCTATGTATCTGTATCTATCTATATCTATGTCTATATCATCTATGTCTATGTAATCTGTGTATATGCTATGCGGAGATCTATATGTTATGCAGGGATCACAAATATATGAAAATAAGTTAATCAAGAGCAGTAAATCTGAACAACTAATTTGAAGACAGTAATATGCAGTGTAACAATCCTGTTGAATTCCTATCATCTTGTTTATTGAAATTCTGTATCATTTCTAATTTTTTAATTATTTTTTATTTTCTTTAAAAAACTAAAGAGCAGTAACTATCTGAGTTCAAACATTAACTAAAATTTAGTACATTCTCCTACTGAACTGTCCTGTGCTGTGAAGCCAAAGCTGCCTGTTAAACTCTAGACCTGGTACAGGTCCCAAGGTCACCTGAGGAGTGGGACTTGAAAGGTGCTTGGTAGAGATCCCACACCCAGGCCTGACCAGTCCTAGGATGGTGGTTTTCCGACAAGGCCAGCTACCTGCAGTCACGGGATGACATTACAGCCCAGGTCAAGTGGGAAACGCGGCATGTCAAACTCAGTGGTGTTGTGTGGAAGGGCACGCCAGCAGCGTTCCCACATTACCTACAAACATGTGTAAATATCGCAACGGCTATAATGTAACCAAGAAAATCACTTCCCGTTGTTTCCCCTTCAGTGATATTTTCTGCTTGGCTGAGTTTGCTTAACGCACTGGAAAGGCTAACTCATCAGTTCTTGTTGTTAATCAAGAGCAGTAATTGTCCAAGTTCAAAGCCTCCTGACTTAGACTCTGCTTAATAAGATAACAAATTCCAAAAATGCTAAATAGTAGTTTCTATAAGTGGGCCTTTTTAAGTAGGGAAAACCCCTGAAGAGGGTTTGGAAGGAAAATCTGTGAAGTAGATTAAAACATTGTACGTACTTTCTGGAGCACGGCAGATAAACTCTTGAAACTCCCAGAAATTCTTAAAACATGGACTGTGTGGATGCACCCTCACTTCCCCAGTTACTGTGTGAACTCATGCATTGGTTAAGGCAATGCCAGTTGGTATAACAAGCCTATCCCATAACTTCAGTGTCAACACAATTTCAATAGAAGTCTGTTTCACTCACATAACTGGCATTCTGGAAGTTGGGCAGCATTGATGTCTCAGAGATTCAGGCTCCTTTCTTCTTTTGGAGCGACCATCTTAACATGCAACCTCAGAGTCTGCCTGTCTGCCTGCATTAAACTTGCATAAAAGGAAAGAGCATGGAGCACTGTGCTCTGAGAGGTTTCCATGGGCTCACATTCTATTGGCCAGAGCCTTGTCCTGTGGCATGCGTAGCTACAAGGGAGGCTGATAAATGTAGTCCAACTATGTGGTAAGGAAGAAAAGGAAATGGGCCTGTGACACAGCTAGCAACGCTATATCTTCATGAAACCAGTGGATTCCAGAGAATTTCAACCTCATCTTCACTAAGTTCTTTTCTACCAGCTCTGGGGCAGTGGAAGACGGAATAGACTCGGATAAAAAAGTGGTTTGAAGGTTGTCTGCCCAGATCACTGCACACTACCTCTGCTGGACCCTCGGTTGAAGCCAAGCTGATGCCAGGCTTTTAGGACCAGGATGTTCCTGTCCTGGAAGAATGAAGGAGTCCCGTGGTTTGTCAGCAGCAGCCCCAATCCTGATCCACTCTGATGTTCTGCCCTGCTTCTAAATGCAGGACTCTGGGTTGAGCTTTGAGCAAACATACCTATTAATGTCTACTGAGCACTGTTACTTGGTGGAATTTTTCGTGTTGTCTCAGAATTGCACACCCAAGTTGATGCCAAAATTTTACAGAGCCTCTAAAATTTTGCTATGTCACCTCCTGCAGTGCTAAGCGGTGATAATTCTAAGAATAGAGCTGGCCATCCAGTTGCCCCTCCCTACTCACCCACCATCACCACCACCGCCACAGTCATCACCACAAATACAAGAAGACTGAGAGAAAAAGAAGCAGTCAGCCTGGGGAGAATGCAGATTCAGGAGAGAGGCTAGACATTCCACTCATGCTGTAGGAGTACTATTGCTTCCTCTTTCTAATTTTTTTTTTTTTTTGGTTTTTCTCCGGTACCGGGAACTGAACTCACGACCTTGCGCTTGCCAGGCAGGCGCTTTGCCGCTGAGCTAAATCCCCAGCCCCTGCTTCCTCTTTCTGAGCCAAGGGACAATGACTTTATGGGAATTCCCTGGAAGTTCGGAGATATCTCCATAATGGGAGACTGGAATTTCACCTCCTATATGATCATCTGCTTCACCACCAGAACTGGTGACATAATCTTGTGCTTAGTGAAGCAAAGACGTGTATGTACCTGTTGGGCAGTGGGGACACCATTGTTGCAAAGCACCTTTACACTGCCTTGCTGGAAATGTACTCCAAACACCTCTCCCTGGCAAAGGGATATATGGAAGCTGGAGGTTGTAGGGAAGACGGTTTTTGGAGGGGGATGGAGGGGGAGAAGAAGGATCACGCCTCTTCCATTCAGGAGTCCAGGAGTGGGGAAGGGAGGTATATGGGATTGCCAGATGATGGTAAGGTGAAGACATTCTGCCGGTGTTATTAAAGTCCCTAATCAGTTGATCCGAATCAAAACAGAGATAATCATGGGTGGGCCTGAGCTAGTCAGGTGACCTCTTTAAAAGAGGATCTGAAAGAAGAAAGGGATAAAATATATGTATACATAAGATAGGTAAGATAATTGAACTACTAATTTTTATTGGTTTATTAAATTAACAGTTAATGCTTAATTTTTTAAGAAAATTTTTGACCAATTTTGCATGCTTATATCTGGAAATCTGAGCAACTACTTTGAAGATAATAATATGCAATATAACAACCATTGTTGATTTCTTATCATCTTGTTTTGAAATTCAGTAATCATTTTTAATGTTTTTTGATTTTTATTCTCTTTAAAAAATTTTAAAAAAGAGAATCTGGAGGTCAGAGAGGCAAATGACTTTCTTTTGGCTTTGAAGGGTCAGAGCATCATTTTGTAGAGAGGGCTGTGTAATAGGAAACAGCAGGCAGCTTCTGGGAGCTGAGCATATCCTTTCTAGAGCCACAAGGAATCAAGTTCTGTCATTAACCAGTGGATCAAGTTCTATCAGCAACTTGTGAGCATGGGACAGCACCTCAGACTTGACATGAGATAACAGCTCAGGCCAGGACCTTGACTTCAATCTTGAGACACCCTAAGGGGGAGACCCAACTAAGTCATGGCAAAGTTTCTGACCCAGAGAAACTGTGAAATAATAAACTCATGCTGTTTTAAGCCACCGAGTTTGTAGTGATTTGTTATGTAACAGTAGGAAATGAATATAGTTTCTTTATAGGGTGCTGGAGCAGCAGATAGGCAGGGAGAATACCAGTTTTAAATTATGTTTGGGATTAAAGTTTCAAAAAGAACAATACTGAGTGTTAAATACCAAAAGGAAACTGTTCTGATAACAGAAAGTTATTGGAAAGTTCTAGAATCAGACCAATATGTCAACAAAGGTCCTGCTGCCCTTTCCAAAAACGGGAAAGGGATAGCTCTAGGTAGCACAGCTAAGAGAAGTAGGGTGAGAAGAATATTAACTCATGTCATGTTTGCATCTGCAAAGGTTGTGATTCTTTAATAAAGGGTTCTAAATTCTTCATCTCATTTAATTCTTACAATAACAATAGGTACAATCATTAGTATGCTCACTTTTACAGATGAGGGCACTAAACCTGGAAGGGGACCTAACTCAGTCACACAGCTGGTAGACAGTGTGGCCAAACTTGAAGCCAGAGAGTGTGATCCCAGAACAGAGGTCTCTGAGAGTCATTGCGTGTGGGTGGTGCACTCATTGGAAAGTGCTCGAACTCCTGAGTGGGGATCAGCCCCATAGGAGAACAGTAGTTACATGCAGTGGTGCTGTGGGAAGGCCAGGGCAGCACAGGGGTGGGAATGCTGCAGGAGTCAGGGCCATCCCTGAGCAGTTAGATTGTGCCACATCTGCCAGGTGTACTTGCAACAGGCTCGTGAGGAAGGCCTGTATTTTTCCCAGATGAAGAAACAAGCTCGAAGAAGTTGATCTGCTTGTCATTTTTCAGATAATGCCTTGGGTAGAAGGTGAGTGCCCTGTCCCCAGGCTGTCCAACTAGGTGCTGGATATCTATTTGGTGATACTGAAAAGGGTCGTCTGATAGTGTGTGGACTTGAGGTATAAAATAAGCTTTCATTTGGTTTTAATTTTGTACTTTAATGAAAGCTAACACACATATGTGGTTTAAAAAATTTAAACAGAACAATAAAGTAGGAAGGTGGGTATCACTCCCTCCTCAACCTCAAAACTCTTACATCTCTTTCCCATAACAATAGTCTATGTGCTTCCTCCCAGAGGTAATCTATACATCTGTTAGACAAGCATATGTATAGCAAGTGTGTGTGCTCATGCACACAGATAATTTTTAAAACATTTATAGCAACAGAGCCTAGCTTCTTAAATTTCCTAAAATTTTCTTGGCAAAACTAGAAGACTTTTTAAAAAGCCCTTATTAAATATTTATTTTACTGCCTGTAATAGAATTAGATCAGCTCTGAATGACTGACAAATCCAGAATAACACTGACTTAAACAAGACAGATCTTCTTCTCTCATATATGGAGTCTGGAGGCCAGTAATCCATGGCTAATGTGGCAACTTGGTTGAGAAGACCGATCAGGAACAGATTCAGTCATCCTTGACCCTCCTGAGCCTGAGTCCCTCAGCCCCATAGACCAAGGTGGGGCATCAGGTTTCCAGGGATCAGAACAGAAGAAACAAAAGAAAGAGAACTAACTATTTCTTGAGTAAGATTTCAGGAAACTGGTACCTTCTGTGTGTAGTCTGAGTCATATGGCAACATCTAACTGCAGGACTGCTGGGAATGTGATCTCTATCCTGAGTGGCCCTGCTTTTCCAGCTACAAATTCTAATACTCTTGGAAAAGGAGAGAAGAGATATTGGACCATCACTACTAGTTTCTTCCATATCTCCATTGTCTAAGTGGTTCACAGTAGAGAATCATTTCTTCATATGTTCAACCAGTCGTTACTGAATAAATGTTTGTGGCTGTCCTGAAGGGTGCGGGGAGACAGGGCGGATATGTGTGGGGACAACAGAGGACCTAGACCTACTCCAGAAACTCACAAGGGCCAGCTTAAACCCACCTCCTGGAACTGTCATCCTCTTGTCTGATTTCTCTCATATCCATGTCAGAAGCTCTTCACCTGGGACTCAATCTCTCCTTCTCTGCAATGAAATAAGGAACGTAAGATTGAACCACATGATTTCTAGTCTTTTCACCTCAAAAGCCCAATGAGTCTGCAATTCTAAATGAATCACAGTAAAGGGACCTGGGGCAAAGCATTACCGTGAAGACTAAGAATGAAAGGTGACAGATCAAAGAGACCTGAGCATTTCTTGGGTTTGGACTCCCCTGCAGTGATCTTCACCTTTCAAAGGTCCTCTAAAGTCCCTGAGTCATATCCTGGGCCGATAAACTGCAGTTGGTACACTAGCACCTAAACAAAGGCTGGGAGAACAAGGGAGAATGAACTTTCAGAACTCTGGCCACAATGAAACTCTTCTTACTGGAAACAACTCCCAAGCCAGAGAATTGTCTGGTTGCCAGTGGCAACAGACTGCCAAGGGGTACTATTAAAAATGGAGATTTAGGGGTCCTTGAAGGGTAAACATTGAAAACAGGAGACTGTGACTTCTGCAAAGAGATGCCAACCTGATCCATGAGGCTCTTTTAATAATATCTGGCTAAGAATAAACGAAAGGATGTCACTGTTCATCTTCAGATGGCTATGGGAACGTTTCATTGACAATCCACTAAAAACACTGAGCTTTTAAAAAGGTACTAGGACACTTCCTCATGACTAAGAAACTGGCTTAGGAAAAGAAAAACCAAATATAAAGTTAAACAGGCACTTCTCTGGATGGAACATACTAATAATGTTTAATTCTCTAGGGACTGGGATTGACTGGTTTTAGTTAATATTTGAGAGCTACTGAAAAAGAATTCCTTGTGAGAAAGAAGTTAAGGCAATGTAATTAAATCACTGAAAGAGCTCCCAGGCTACGTGAAGATTGGAAATAAATCAGGTGAGCTTCAGTGGGGAAAAGAACTTGCCATGGATTTGGAGGAGTAGAAGACACAGCTCAAGAGACACACTGGCTACTCAAGGACTACTCAGAAAGAGGATTTATGCTTAATCAAATGGCTTTTTAAATGAGGGAAATATTTATGCAGTGACTGGTCAGTCACAGCCCTAGGTGTGTGGACATAGTCATAGCAGGGTTGAAAAGCAGACAGAGGTACTCTCAAATCCTGCTGTCCGTGGTCCTCAAGCACACTTCTTTCCCAAGCCAGCCAGTTGATGTTTCTCCTTATGCTAGGACACTGGGGTTTCTGTTTAACTTCACTAGCAATGCTGAAGCTGGTGAGGGTTTTAATTTTCTATCTTGATGAAAAATGTGTGGTTTATACACTGTCATGGAACAAATAGAATTGGGATTTATGTTTCACAACTTGCATGGTTTGTTTGGATTTTTTCTGTATGTCTTTGACAGCCCTATCACATTTCTGACAGTTACATTTTTTTTTCTTTCTAGGAAGTTAGGGAGAAGCAGGGAACATGTTTTTCCCCTTGCTCCACTAAGTCTTTCTTGGGAGTATTTGTGTGCAATATATGGGCCTTTGCACCCATACCTATTCTTGAGGGAATATTTGCATGTATATGTCTAGGTAAGGGGTTATGTATTTGCGTGTAGTATGATGGGCTGCACTGTGAGTACATGCATCTGTTTAGTGTAGTCCTACATATTTATATTTGTATTTGTGATGTCATGGTGGTGGTGATGGGGATGTGTGTGCACCTATGTATAATACACTTTAGCCAATTAGTGCTATTCCAATTCAGATGTAATTAGTAACCAAACCTTTCTCCTCACAGTACCATGCACTGATGTGTGTTGGGCTTGCCAGCAATTGGGAAGGGTCAAACTGTTCTCCATGCAAATTCCATGTGTTTTCAATTAGTTTCACATCTGTGTTTGCAAGTGTGGTACTTTAATTATGTAGGTGAGGAAAATGTCTCAGTCCCAATTATTAATCAAGGTACAATCCTTCAGTATGTGCTGTCAAGTCTTCATCAAGAAGTGCTGTTAAACATGACATCAATCCCAATAGTTTGACTAATTCCTTTTTCATTATTAAAGCAGATTTACAACTTGGAGTCAGGGTGCTGGATTTTTTTTCCCAGTAGAAAATTCATCTGTAACCTAGAATCAGCTTGTAGCTCAATGTAAATTCAGTGTAGAATTTAGTCAGTTATTAAGTGGATTTAAGTGGCTGAACCCTGGTGTAATCTGACCAGCAATGCATGAAGGAAAGAGTTGGAGGTGTAAAAAATGTCAAATAGCTTTCTCAGATGCATTAAACTATTAATAAAGATAAAACGATCTTTATGTTTGGGGTTTAGAACATCTCTTTTATGATAGCAAGAAGCCACTTTGATTCACGACTCGTTGGTTTCAAGGTCTGGTGTCATTATTCAGAAGGTGTCAGGAAGAAACAGAGACAAGCTCCTCAGCAGGGGGAGAGGTGAGTAGAGAGACTCGGAATTTAGGACTGCTCTGGGGCACTGGGTTGGGCAGGGAAATGTGACAGCAAAGGAATAAATATAACAGGCAGCTGATGATCGTGTCTACATCACGTGGAGCCCCCTGTAGAGGCATTTCCATGTGGTCTTGAGATATGTTCTTCTGTGGCTGTTTTCTGTGAGATATGTTTTTCTATCTTGGGGTGGCCATGGACTCTCTGCAGAGGGGCTGGGTGCCATGTGCATCCCCCAGCCCCACCAGCTCCATCACCTTGGTCTACCTTGCCCTGTACCTAGCCAGGGTGACCTCTGTGGACCATATGATGCAGACTCTGGCCCTCTGGCTTCTGGTTGGAGGGATCTAGCTCTGCTGGGAAACTGGAGTGAAAGAAGAACAAGAGGTCAAAGGGCTTGTCCCCCGCTTCTTCCGCTCTCCCTCAATTTCAGCATTGGCTACTTCTAGAGTTACATCTTCTTGCAGCCCCTCTTACAAAGCTCCTGGTCCTTCTCAAGATAATAGCTACATTCCCTGCCCCTTGCCCTCCGGTTTAGTGTGTTAGCTGCTCTCCACTGATGCCACCCCATTCTGTGCTGTTTTTGAGCTCTGCTCACATCTCTACATTAAACTCTTCTCAGCTAAACTTTTTTTTTTTTTTTTTGTCTTTTTGAGACAGGGTCTTGCTATGCAGTTCAGACTGTCCTTGAACTCACTTTGTAGCCCAGGGTGGCCTCGAACTCGCAAGGACCCTCCTACCCCAGCTTCCCGAGTGCTGGGATTACAGGTGTGCACTACCACTCCTGACTTTCGGCTAAACTTTCTGTGAAGACTGATCATTTTATCTGGGGACCTTCACTGATTCAGAGGAGATTTCCCCATGAAAACCAGAGCCTGATCTTTCTAGACCTGCATGTGTAAGAGGTGGGAAGAGCCAACAGGATGAGGAAACAGAGATCCAGGAGGCAGGAGGCTTGGCACAAGGAATTTGTCACATGAGGAACACTGGTTTGTGACTGCTTGTCCTTGGAGGCTGCTCAGGCACATCAGTGCTTGTACTTACTCAGTTCTTCCAACAAATATTGGCTAGATAGCTTCTGGGGGCCAGATTCTGCGTTAAGCAGGACCTGAACTCACAGCATTTATAGCTCTTCAAGGGGCACAAACCAACAGCCAGTTTGCTTCCATGAGATTAGAGCTGTTGTAGGGAGCTGTGGAGCTGAGGAGCATGTGGGAGGAGAAGCTCTGGGTGTCAGGCTGGGGAGGAAAAGTTTCCTGGAGGAAAAAACATCCACACTGAGAACCCAGCAGATGAGGAAGAGATAGCTGAGGAAAGGGGTTGGGGGAGGGGCATAGGGATAGTGGGGGCTCCTGGCAGAAGAAACAACATGTGCAAAATCCCAGAGGTGAGAAGAACTGGGACATTTTACAGCTGCTAGGGGCTTGTGTAAACAGAGGCGGGGTGGCCAAAGAGACTGGTAGACAGCGGGTAGTGCTATATCGGTAGCCCTCCCCTCCTCCTGACACAAGTCCTGCAATAGGATTCTGCCTTTAATCAGGGCCACTAAGGCTGCTGGGCATAGCCAGGCTTGTATTTGTATAAGAGTCCTTGGTCTACACTGCAGAAGAGAAATGAGCTGCAGGCAGGTGGCTCCATCAGAGGAACCATGATCAGCTAGCTGGGTCTTGTAGGAGAATGAGGAGAGGTGAGCTCACATGATCTCATCAGAATCTTCATTTTCCAGATGTGGACATTAGACCAAGACAGAGTCAGACGTTACTCAGGTCATTCAGGGAGACTTAGCTCTGGGTTGAAGCTGCCAAAATCAAAGAATGAGGACAAGCCAGGGTCTGTCTAGAAATAACCTCCTCCTGGAAGGGAGACACGTCCAGAGGTGGTGCCAGAGGAGGCTCTGAGGCCCTGACCACTGCCAGATGTCCTTGTTGGGGTGGTGGCACTTAGATCTGAAGGGCTGAACCTTAGCAGACCCGGGACCCTCAACCGGTTGCAACCTGGGCACCTCCACCCAGAGCCCGGACTCGGCATAGGTGACTGGTGCTTCCCACCTAAATCATGTGAATATTAAGCTAATCAAAGCCTTGCTTGGGAAGGGATGGGGCTGGGAAGGCGGCCCTAATGAGCTGCGTGTCACTCCCTCCACTCCTTGTGTCTTGTGCTGTCCCATTTGTCTGGCTGTAATCTACATTTCAAATGATTACATGGGAAGCTGAAGTGGTAGTGACAAGGATAAACGAAGCTTGTTAAACTAATAGCTGCACTAATGCCCAAATATGTGAACTTCCCGACGCAGGCCGCATCCCAGCCTGGCAGAGCTGTCAGCCCGGCTCCCCCGGGCTCCGCCGCCAGCCGCGGCCACATGATGAATGGCCCTGTCGACCAAACTCATCCGGGGCCCAATTAAACAGGCAGAAATGAACTGGAGCCGTCAGGCAGCCAGGGAGGGGGGAAGTGGGAATGGGGGAAGGCAGAGCCAGACACAGAGAGAGGCTAGTGTGGGGGAGGGGGAGTCAACCAGATACAGCTGGGGAGAGGCGGGCGGGGTGGGCCAGAAGCTGGGAGGTGTGAGAGATGGAGCAGCCGGATAGAGGGGAGAGAGAGGAGATCTGAGAAAGAGAAGAGATGTCAGGGCAGAAGGGGAGGAGAGAGACACGCCAAGACAGACTGAGACAGAGAAACCAAGAGACTGCAAGGGCAGAAACAGACATCCACCAAAATGCAGGAATACACAGAGGTGAAGAGACAGAGACATACTCAGAGACAGAGACAGAAGCACTCACAGAGACAGCAGAGGACAGGCCCCCGGGACACGCAGTCCAGCGGGGAGGGCAGAGTCTCAGATGGAGGGAGAGGGTCGAGGGAGGGTGAGGGTAGGGAAGAGGATGGAAGAGAAGAGAGGGCAAGAAGAGAAAATGCGTCCCCTGGCAAGTCATGGCAGCTCGGCGGCGGGGAAGTCGTTCTGTCAGAAAATGGTCATTTAATGGTTTGCCGAGCCTGCGACAGATATGTCATGTGAGGAGGCTCAGCGGCAGTCCCAGGGCATTTCATTTATTAATTACCAGCTTCCAGCGGCTCCCTCCATCCCTGCCTCACTCATCATCAGCTCAGGCCCCTGGCTGAAGCGCCCCCTCCCAAGTTCCTTGGCCCCTTTTCCAGAGGAGGCGCCCAAGGCCAAGGCCAGAGAGGGACTGACCCCTGCCAGGATCCCAGCTTGCCCAGGGGCCAGCCTCCCTCCCTGCCCCACCCTGCTGGCAATGACCTCCAGGACAAACGATGGGAACCCAGTCCCTTCCCACCCATGCTCTTTCCTTGTCTTCAGTGTACAGTACTCTAATTCGCAAATATAATCATGTATTGTGTATGTCACAATTTTGTGCCTATTTAATCTTATGTAAACCCAATTTTACAGTGTTCTGATCTAGTCTTTTCCCTCTCAGCAATCCCCAAGCCTTTTAAAGGGCCTAGATTCAAATTTGCACACCCATGAAGCCAGTGTCTGTTTCTATGCAGAAGTAAGGCTAATATGCTTGCAGGTGGTCTTGCCTGTAAGAAATGCTTCCCTGGGCATGTTCAGTAAACCAGGAATGCACATCGCAAGCATGCCTGTGGCAAGCCCTGCCCGCTGGAGCTGGTAGGGGGAGCTGACTCCTTCCAGTCAACTCCTTCCTTTCCTCTCAAGTGCCACTCCCCTGACCTGAGCTGCCACAGAGGAAGAGAAACCGCAAGGGCATCTCCCCATCCCAAGAGTCAGTGACTCTTTTAGGCTGCCAAGGCTTCCAGTAACTCCTACAGGCATTGCTGACCCCTGCGAATCTCATGAGCAAGAGCCCTCCCAGAGGAATTTCAGAAAGGAGGTGAGATCCCCATTTTATACAAAGCTTGCAAGGTGGCACCACGTGAGTTGAGCTAACTCTCTCAGAGGCCCAGGGAGGTAAGATATGGCTGAGGCCTCCATGGAGTAGACATGAATCTGGGGGCTTATTCTGAATACCCCATATCTACTATTATCCCTGAAATCTCCAAATGGCCCCATAAGCACCACACATGCCCCAGGAGTCCAAATCAACTTCTTTTCAAAGCCTCACTGGATTCCTCATCCCAGCCAATGATACCTGGCTCCAACTTACATGATCCCCTACCTCTATGGGTCATCCCACCCTGCTCAGGCAAGCTTTCAGTCTTCCCACCTGCCTGTTCCCCCAACAGCTCCCCAGGTTAGATATTCTGGGGACAATGTCCATCATTTTAGGTACACCCATCGCTCTCCTAGCAGGGCTCCCAGGCTCCAGCTCTTCGTCCACATCAGGACCAGGGCCCATCCAAAGGGCAGGTTCTCCCTTACCTGGCTCCTTCAGAGGAACAGAATTCACACTCTTCATCCTTGGAGGTCCTGCCTAATTTTTTTTTTCCCACTCCTGCCATGTGGTCAACACCCTAGCCATACAGATTTTCAGTTCCTGGTACCTCTTGACTCCTCCTTACCCTTTCCCTCTTCCCTTCTCTGTCTCCTCATCTCCCTTTGGGGCCTTTGCACAGGGTATCCCCCTGGCTAGGACAGTCTTTTTTTAACTTGTGGGGAGTTGTCACAGGCAAACTGGACTCTTGAGAAGTCTGAAGCTGGAATAAGCTCATGTCATGGGCATTGTTGGGCAGCAGGGGTGAAGGAGCACTCTTCTGGGGCCGGAGAGAAGTCTACAGCATAGAATGGGAGTCTTCCTCAGGAGCTTCTCAGGACCTTCCAACCCAGCATCTCTGTCACTCTACATCACCTTCTTAGGAATCACAACTGGGCAAGGTCCTCTTTGTGGGCTTCTGCCAGCAGCTTCAGGAACACTGAACTGTAGTTCACTCCTCACCTCAATGCAAGGCATGTTCCAAACTCTTTAGGTCTTCAGAGGGAAACTGGTGGCTAGAAGTCACCTGTTCCCTGTGGGCCGCCAGTATTTGTGGGAACAACGGATCTCTTCTGCAAGGTAGTTTAACCAAGAAAGAGCTGGCACGACAAGGCCATAGTCTGTGAGACCCACTATCACACAGCACTGTAAAGATGGGTAAACTGAGGCTCAGAGAGAGAAAAGGACTTGTCTAAGATTACAAATTGAGCCAGAGGCAGGGCCAAAACCAAAGCTCAGGTCACCTTCCTATTGGGGCTCCTCCTCTAACATAACAGAATCATTACTTTTGGCATCAAAAATCCCACAAAGGTACAACTAGACCCTCACTGAAAGCAGAATTCATTTTGTCATATTGAAATGTTTGATCATGCCCATCTTCAAAAGCTCATTAAAGTATATTCACAATATGTATATGAACTATTAAGTTTTTCCTTCTCCTTCTTTCTTCCTCCTCCCTCTTCTTTTTTCTTCTTCTTCCTCTTCTTCTTTACTTTGGGTACAGGGCTTGTACATTTATTTTCTGTCACTGAGGATGAAGGCTCCAGCTTCAGGTGCTGTATCTTCTCCTGCCTTGCCTGCACTGCCTCCTCACCTTGAGGAGGGACAGAGGAAAGCTGACCACTGGAACCCTCTGTCGGCTCAAAAATGGCCAGAGACTCTGAGATCTTTTGGGTTATATATGAGGCTGTCTCTAGAGGGGATGAAGGGGGCTTTCTCACCCAAGTGCTCCAATCACATCATGTGATTCCAAAACTCCTGTTCCAAAACTCCTGTTCCATACTCCTGTTCCAAAACCTTCAGTGACTTCTTACTGCCAATAGGGAAAATCACAGCTAATTCTTTAGCCTGGTATTCAGGCCTCTCTGCAGTCTGCCCTAGTTTTCTCATCCTCTCTTTTATGTCTCTGGGTTCTTGCTTGTGTGGGTCCTCCTCTTCTTTCTGGAGTACCCTTCTTTCCTGTTTTTCTAGGTCTTGCTCAAGTCTGTCTAGGTCCCGACCAAGCCTTCTGCAGTTCCCTAGTAACAGTGTAATTGTCCTAGGACCACCCTCTTTGTGACCCATCATATAGTGTGATTTGCACTAAATGCGTTGTTTCTTCTGTCTGACTTTTTTCTCCTTCCCCGACCCATCACACCCTAGACTAGGTAACTCCGAATTCCTCCTTTAGGTCTCAGCCTAATAGTCACTTGCTCAGAGAAGCCTTCCTTTCTGCCTTTCTCTGACAAAGTCTGTTGCCTTTGCTTGTGTTTGTTCACAGCACCTAAAGCAGTTCTTCAACAGTTCTTATCACGGTTTATAATAAAAGATTTAAATACTTAATGCTTCAGCTGTCTATTAGAACATATGCTCCCTGAGGGCTGGGACCTTCTGTAGCTAGAATGGTACTTGGAATGCTTCCAGTCAGTACTAGTGGAAGTGGTACTGGCAGAATCAATGGCTGAATGGATAGTTACACACGAAGAAGTGAGTAAATGAATGAATAGATGTCTCCCCTCACCCTTTACCAACTAGAAACTTGCCGGGGCCAGGGACCATATAAGTGATCTTTATATTCTCCATTGTTCCCAGCACATAGTCACAGTAAGTGGTCAGTTAACATGACTTTAACTATCAGCAGGTGCATAGTTTATGGGAGTTCCTGGACCCTATTCAGGGCAATAACATGAGCCAGGAACCTAGGGTCCCAATCCAAACTGGCCCAAGAGCCAAAATATTTTAATAGCCACAGAAAACATTTCCTAATCCAGGCACATTAGGGTTGCAGAAATGACTGAAACAAGCTTCTTTCCCTTGGGGAGCACACGGTACACTTTTCCTGAGTGAGTTGTTCTGACCCATCACCTCTCCAATGGGCTATGACATTGTTCTCAAATTTTATTGCTATAAGATGGGTTTCTCAGCTCCTTCGTAAACAGCATTACACAAGCACCATGCACACACATGCAAATCCAGAGTGGACAATAACCCCAGGCATGTTGGAGTGTTTGATGGAACGGCTGGGGGAAAGCAAGCCAAGAGCCAGCTTTAAAAAACAATATTTATTTATTACAATTGGCAGAGCAATGGAGAAAATTGCCACTTAGATAGGATTTTACATTTTGCAAAGCGTTTTGTAATCAGCACAATTTCTCCGAACAATTCTTGAGGACAAGTTGTTTTTGTCATTCCCTTTTGCAGGAAAAAGAAGGTAGTGGGAGAAGGGAAGTGCCATATTTTTAATTATGAAGAGCACAAGCTTAAGGGAGAACTCTGGTTTAGCTGAATTCAGGCTTTTTAAAGTGTTTATTATATGCTGGCCCTTGGAATCTGTTTCCACATAAGACCTGCATGAGATTCTGGGCTCTGACTCACTACTGGTTTCTCTAGCAGTATATTTTCTTTGTCTCACCCAGAGAAGAAAATGATATACTATCTGACATTGCTTCTACTTATCATTTTGCTTGGCTATCTCTCTTTTGAAGCATCATGCAAGTTTTATCAAGATAGGCTAAGTGCTGCTGCTATAACAAATAATCTCAAAATTTCAGTACCTGCAAGCAATAAAATGTTATTTCTACCTCAAGCCATAGGTTCATTGTGAGTCAACAGTGAGTGCTCTGATAATTGTAGATACTCAGTGATCCAGGCAGATGAATTTATCTCAACATCATTGAATAATGTGCTAAAAAAAAGGGGAGTTCAGGAATCTCTTGCATTACTAATAGTTTACAGAAATGACACATATTATTTCCATACTTATTTCTTGGCACATATTATTTCCATACTTATTTCTTGGCCAAAACCAGTCACAATGCCCCATCCACTTTAAGACATCCAAGAAGTGCAATGCTTCTGCCCAGAAGATGTAGAGGATGCAAATACCTAGCAAATAGTACTAGAAACTACTATATAAATTAAAGCTCACCCCACACCATGAAATAAATTAAAGCCACATTCTTTTCACTTTTTTACAGTCTAGAGAAACACCTCTATGTGTGTAAAAGGGCTTTGCAATCTATGAGAGAGAGAGACAGAGAGACAGAGAGAGAGAGAGAGACAGAGAGAGGAAGAGAGAGGGAGAATAAAAAGAAAGAAAAACAAAAAAAGAAAGAAAAATGACCTGAGGCTTTTGTAAAGACTTTTACCAAAATCAACATACATTAAAGAAGAAAAGCCTAGCTAGTGCAATATGACAAGAAAAATAGAAGGCATACAGATTGTAAAAGAACAACTAAAACTGTCTATATTTGTAACTGATATGACTATATTCATAGGAGTATCTAAAAAATCTACTAAAATATAACAATAAGTATACTGAGAGTAAATATTAATTTAGAATATTAATGTATAAAATCAGTATAAGGATCAACTGCATTTGTATATTTTAGGAGTGAATGATTAGAAAATATTGTCCAAAAATGATATTTATAACAGCTTTGGAAACATCAAACACTGAAGAATCAACTTAATAAAAGATGTGTAAAACTTCAACACTGAAATTATAAAATTATACTGAAAGGAATTTAAAAGATCTAACTATATTAAGTAAATGTTCAGCTCTTCCTTTCTCTTTGTTTTCTGCCAGCCACAACGTGAGCAGTTTTCCTCTTCCAGACCCTTCCACCATTCCTTCCTGCCTAGGAGCCAGCTAACTATAAGCTGGCTTAAAACATGAGCCAAAGGAAACCTCTCCTTCTTTAAATTCAGGTGTCAGGAATTATGTCTCAGCAATAAGGAAAATGACTAAGACAAACATCTATTCTACAGAGTATTGAAACTCAGTGTCACAGTACACATAGACTGGTTGAAGGAAATGGAGGTGTTTATTTCAACCACAATAAACTCGAGAAGACCCAAGAGTTAATGACAACTTCCTAAACCTCACAGGGCAAACTTCAGAGCTCCTCTGGGTGGCTCTGTATGACAGAGTTAAGATCAGTGGAAGGAAGATACATGGTATTAGGTTCTAGTTTCCTGAGAGGAAAAATGTTCTCCTGAGCATACCATCCTTTCCTCAGAGATCTCTGAGAGTCTGGTGAAGGAGATATGAATCTCCCCTTCCACAGGTGAGAAGACTGAAGCTAGGGAGATCATGTGACTTGCCACATACCAGTGACAGAACCAGGGTAAGAGCCTCATGTTCTTCCTGTTCGCTCAGCCTGTCACTATTTGAATGGTATCTGGGAGGCACTAAGTGTGGAGATATGAGTCACATGGGCCTGGGCTATCATCTCCATCATTAATAAGCTGGGGGACTTTAGGTTAGAGAAATTTTCTGAGCTTTAGTTTTCTCATCTGCAAAGTGGAAGTGATAATAATAACAGTAGCTGTGTCTTAAGCCTGATTTAAACACTAATTGACATAATGCCTGTAAAACAACAAAGCATCCGGCACACAGTAAGTGCTCAGGAAATAGCACTTGCTATAGTTTGCCCTGGAGATCCAAGTGTGGCCTAGTACCCAGTACTAATGATCTTAACACTGCCTGAGATCACAGCCTACAATACGGAAAGTATCTGGGTCCTGTGCAATATTTGTGACACAAAGGAGGAGGGCAGGAGACCTAATTAAAATTACTACTGTTTGCACTATCAAATGTCAGAATTTTTTTGTTTCTTCCTACAGAGCAAAGATTTTTCTTATCAAAAATCTATTCACTAAAATGCTAATGATCTTCAGTGATTAGAAACTGCTGCTCAAATTTTGAAAGTTCCCAGTGGGCCTCTCAGACATGGCTTGTAACTTGTCAGTTGAAGAAATGTTCTCAACAAATCAAACTTTGCTGTATATGTTTAAAAAAAAAAAAAAAAAAGATTTCATTTCCTTAACGCTTCATTGTGCCGGTCCAGGAGGGACTTTCAAGTTAAGTGACAGAGACCACATTATTAGTTGTGGAGTTTGTTCTAATAGAATGTCTGAGAGGCAAGTTATTCTCAGGCCCCAAAAACCGCTCACAAAAGTCTGTCAAGCTTACCTTAATTTCAGTGAGCAATTAGTTTGCCAAAAACAGTGAGCAATTTGCTTTTATTATGCTCCTTTTGTCTTTCCTCTTCTTTTTCTTCTTCCTGTGTCACTCTTCAACAGGAGGAAACGTACAAATCCTTGTCCCTCAACCTGCACCCCCAGTGGGCTGTGGAGAACCTGGGGTCTCCTGGGTCAGGTCCATCCAGCCCTGGCAGAGCCAGCTGGGCCATGATGTGCTGGGTCAACCACCCTGCCTCTGTGGGCACCTTGTCTTCATGGCACCTCATGTACTGCTCACTTGGCCTCTAGCTTCTGGGGAGCTCCAGGATACATGTGACTATCCCATGGCAAAGCAGCTGCTTTGGGAGCAATTAGAGGTTTGGTATCCTAAGAGGGAAAATGTTCTCCTTGGCATGCCACCCCCTCCCTCAGACACCACCAACAATAGGCCAACCCAGCTGGAAATCAGAAGGACATGGTACAGAGTAGTGTTCAGGGTCCAGACTGCACTCAGACAAACCTGGGTTTAGCCTCAGCTCCACTACTTGGTTCATTCACTCAAGAAATATTATTTCCAGGCATGGTGGCACACACTTGTAATCCCAGCATTTGAGAGACTGAGGCAGGAGGATTGCTGCGAGTTTGAGGCTAGCCTGGCCAGCTTAACTACAAATGAGTTAAAGGCCAGCCTGAGGCACTAGTGAAACCCTGTCTCAAAAAGGAAGAAGAAGGAGAAGGAGAAGGAGAAGGAGAAGAAGAAAGAAGGAGAAGGAGAAGGAGGAAGAAGAGGAGAAGGAGAAGAAGAAGGAGGAGAAAGAAGGAGGAGAAGGAGAAGGAGGAAGAAGAGGAGAAGGAGAAGGAGGAGGAGGAAGAGGAAGAGGAGGAGAAGAAGAAGAAGAAAAGAAGAAGAAGAAGAAGGAGAAGAAGAAGGAGAAGAAGAAGGAGAAGGAGAAGGAGAAGGAGAAGGAGAAGGAGAAGGAGAAGGAGAAGGAGAAGGAGAAGGAGAAGGAGAAGAAGAAATATTATTGAGCACCTATTATGGGCCAGGAACTGTGCTTAGATTTGGTGATCAAGATGTCAACAAAACAAGTGTTGTCCTTGTGCTCCTGAAATTTACAATCTGAATGAAGTGACAGTGATTAATTAAGCAAACAGATGAATAAATGACCTAATTACAGACTCAGATTAGTATTTCAGAGGAAATAAACAGAGAGCTATGAGCAATGGATCTTAAAGCATGATCCCTAGGCCAACAGCACAAATATCACCTGGGAACATGTTAAAAATGCCATAGTATCAATATAAAAAGGAAGGAATGCAAATTCTTAGGCCTGCCCAAGACCTCCTAGATCAGAAAGTCTGGAGTGAGGCCCAGCAACCTGCACTTTCACAAGCCCTTGGGCAGCTCTGGCTTATGTCCAGGTTTGAGGTCCTGGACTCTCACATGCTGAATGGGAAAGTGCTTGACTGCACTGTCCAGCCTCAGCGGGGCTTCAGCAATGAGGAACATCCATGTGAGGAGCTCAGGAAAAGCATCCCTGGCTGTGTGCGCCTGGGCTCTGGTTCCTTCCTCAGCTGTAAGTTGGAGGTTTCAAACGTTCTCCTAACATACATTCATGAGGAGAACCTAGTGAGCACAGGGCTGAACATGGATTTTTGTCAAAATGTAAGCCCTCTGTTAATAATTACTCTGATCATTTAAGCCATGCTGCCACTAGGTCTCCCCCTTATGTCCCCAATACTAAGATGATGGCAAAAAAGCTTTGCAGAGGTCCCTGTGACAGCCTGAAGCTTAGCCCTCCAGTGTCTACACTGTAGTGTTCAGGGTGATCAGGGCTATAGACAGGAGTAAAGAAGCTTCCAGAGGTTTCCTTCCAGGAAATAGCTGGGCTGCTTCCACCAGGCCCCCATGATACTTTTCTATTTGCAAAGAAAGTACCAGTGCTTCTGTGTATTTTTAAAGCAGCACAGATCCCTGTAGACTATCACAACAAGATGACTTGGACACTTCCCTCTCAGCAAGAGGCTGCATTAAAAGTGAAAGAGGTGTCTTTCAGCCGGCCTGTCCGCAGCCATACCACAGACTTGCCTGGGAGCCTGCCAGGTGCACCATGGCTGACCTCAAGGGCCTTGTGACCTGGTTGGGAGACAGAAAACACAGTAGCAGCTGTTCAGAACACAAGGTTGGAAATGCTATGAGGGAGATGTCAGGCATTCAGGGGACAGGGAGATTGATTCCTGCTGGGGGCCTGGGGATACCTGCCTGGGTATACCTTCCCTTGGGGACATCCATCATTTCTTGCAGGAGCTTCCAAGCCTAAAGAGTTTATTATTCCCTCCTGTACCACATTGCTCTTGGGACTGTAAATCAAAAATTCCAGTTCATAGAAATCCTCAGTTCTTGCACAGAGGAGAGAAAGACTCCAAGTTGGTTTAACCTTCTTGCCAAAACTTTGGAAGAGGAAGGTATTAAGAGCTGCCTCTGCTGTGCTTGAGAGCCAGCAGCTCCCTAGAAAATAGCTAGATCAGTTTTCCTGCTACAGAGATGAGGCAAGGCGGTCAGGCAGGGAGTGAGGATGCTGAGGCTTTAGGTGGGGTCAGGAGCCACACTGATTCTGAGAGCCTGGCCCTATGGCTGCTGATGGAGGGAAGACCTGGGGAGAGTGAGGTTTCTCTGTGATCAGGAGCTGCTGGGACTTCTTTGCTGGGTGCTTTTGCTATCATCACCTAATATCCATTTTCTTGTCCCTGCCTCCAGCACCTAAGACCACTCACCAAAAACTGTCACCTGCAGCAGGAGTCAGACAAATGCTCAAAAACCGAGGCAGGGGCCAAGTGTCTTCCGCACCATTATTCCTGTGTTTACCCTGTTTTGTCATCAATTCCTCATTCCCCGCCCTGGGCTTCAGTACCTAAGGGTCTGAGGCCCTTTGGCAGGAATGCTAGTTTCTATTTTGACGCGCATCCACCCTGTCTGCTCCCTCCAGAACCTAGCACTGACTCACGTTCTTGGAAGGTCTCTCTTGCCTGTAGCTCCTGCTTGTACCACAGGTCCTTGGTTCTTGCCTGGCTCTTCTGGCCCCATGAGTGATGTTCCGGCTTCCCATTCTGCTAAGGCTTTTATCCAAGAAGGGTAAAACTCTACTCAGCATCAGCAAAAATGACCACGAGGAGCACTTTCAAAGTCAAGTAAATTAATAAAGCTAGAAGAGAAAAACATAAAGTTGTAGGTTTGACAAATGAAAATTGTACTACTTACAATCAGTGAAGTGAACTAAGGTTAATTGATCGTTCAGGTAATAGCAATCATTTGCATCATTATCACGTGTCAGAATAGCTTTGCAACGAGTTTAATTTGTTGACGCACTGAGCCCTGGCAAAGTACCCTGGGCCTTCACGTTTGCCGTGGAGCTCTGTCGTCTGTTCCCAATTTCCAGCAGGAGGGGATACATTAATGTAAAAATGTTTTGCCATAGTCAGATGTCATGGCAGTTGTTGTGTTTATAAAATCAGTATGTGAAAGGAGAGCAGAAGCCATCCAAACCCAAGGAAAGAATCTCACCCCCACCTTTTTGGGAGTGGTCCCCCAGCCCTTTCTTGAGGATTTCTGATGATGGGGCACTCACTACCTACAAGTGAATCTGTTTGATCTTTGAGAAATACCAGCTAGGGGGAAAGTTCTTTCTTGGGTAGAGTTAAAATTGCCTGCTTGTGCCTTGCACTATGGGTGCTGGTCTATTAATCTACTGGATAGAGAAAAGTCTTCCTGTCATCATCTCCCCAGTTTCTAGGAGAGCCCCTTAGTATTTTAAGACCCTGAGATTTTTAGACCCCAAGAGGCAGTGGGGTATAGTGGTTAAGAACCCAACTACTTGGGTTGAAATCCTAGTTCAACTATTCTGATGCTGAGAGAGTTATGAAATCTGTTTATACCTCAGTTGCTTTAACTGCAAAATGGGGATGATTATATCTATCTTGTAGAGTTCTTGGGAGGATTAATGAATCAGTATACCTAAGGCCCTAGAATATTGTACATTCTGTTAATATGATAGCTGCCACTATTTTCTTAGTCTGACAGACTGGAAATCCTCCATTTAGTCACTTTTTGCACTTAAAGATTACTGAAGACTCCTTCATATGGAAACAACTTGGGAGTCATCTATAAGTTTCTCAGAACAGCCACAAGAAAATAGGGTTGTCATGAAAAATCCACGAATTATTTCAAGTGTTGAATCCTCTTGCTTAGTCCATAGGGAGTGTCAGTAAATTCTTGTCATTGTGCGTATTGGTGCTTATTTAATGATCATAAAATAGAGATGAGAAACTATTTGAGGATAGATATGTCTCAAATCTACCTGACTTCTGAGTAGCTTGGATGTGTACCTAAGTGAAATGTCTTAAATAAAGATTAGGCACATGTGCAGAAAACTATTCTAATTACTCAGCTCACACAGACACATTCTTATCTTTGGAGATTCACAAATTCTTCGTTCCCAATTCCCCCCAGGCGTTGCGCTTCACGGTGATGAATGGGAACTGATACTTGGAATAGAAATGCTATTTCCATGGGGCTGCAGCAGCAGGAGAGGCATTCGCTGATGTTTGAAATGCGGTCTTGAAGAGGAAGCCTGAAGCGGCCTCAGAGAACACCCCCAGCTCAGCCCAGACACTCAGAGGACAGGAAAGCCTTTCACTGGCAGGAGTTTCAGGAGCACGGGAGACTGATCCTGGGTCACATGCAGAGTAGCAGCTCCTGCTACAGCTGTTCCAGGCACAGCAGCTTGCTCTGAGCCAATCAACCATGCTGTTTGAGAAATCCTGAAAGCAACAAACTGATGCAGATGACACTCTGCCTCAAGCCTTTCCTTTTTCCCCTGGTTGCCCACACCTTTTCTTGCTTTGGGCTGTCATTGTCTGAGTGTGACTCTATCCCTCCAGACTATTGCATGTATTATCTCATTAGACTTACAGTTCCCACTTGAGGTTGGTTGGTTTATTCCCATTTTACAGACAGAGCAATTGAGACTTTAGCCTCATTTGGATTGTTCAACACTATTTCAGTTCTCACTTCTCCAAACCCTGTGGGGAACCTCAGTTCTCACTTCCCCAAACTAGTCAGACCAGTGAGAACCTCAGTTCTCACTTCCCCAAACTAGTCAGACTAGTTTGGGCCAATAAAGTTCCAGAAATAAAGTGGATCACTTTAAGAGCCAGGCATTGAGTCACCCTGCCATATTCACATCACTTTGGTTATTATAGAAGTAATAATGAAAAGGAACTTCCACAAACCTGGCTTCTGGAATTATACCTATGAATAAGCAAACCCTTAAAGGACACATAGCAACAGATCAAACTCTTTCATTTTAAACCACTTAGATTTCAGAGCAGTTTGCTACTGCAGTGTAACCCAGACTATCTTGACTGATACAGAAATGTTAAATCAGATGTAAGGTTGTGGAGTTGGAATGTCAGGCCAGATCTGTCTTACTTCAAAGTTTGGACTCTAATCACTACTTCTTACACAGCGTCTCTTCCTCCTTACTCTTTAGGTCTCTGCCCGATGGTCATCACCACCTCCACTGCTGACTAACTCTGCTCCAAGGGCAAAATGGTGGCACATCCCTCTCCTCAGTGGAAGTACTTGCCTGCCCCCAGCAATGCTCTTGGGAATGCATTTCTACAGAAGCAGCCTAGACCTTCCCGTCTAAGGTGTGGGTGGAAGTGACTAGAATTGCCTTTTACACTCCTCTATTCCCTTTGCTTTCCCTCCTATCCTGGGGGGCTTTTCCTCCCACCTCATTGGGTCCCCTTACTCTATGAAACCACTGTTGGTCTCCCTAGTGCTGAAGAAAGGGTGGGCACAAGACCGTGAGCAAGTTCCAGCTTCCTTGTCTTTTTTTTTTTTTTTTTTTTTTGGTTTTTCTCCGGTACCAGGAACCGAACTCATGACCTTGCGCTTGCCAGGCAGGGGCTTTTGCCGCTGAGCTAAATCCTCAGCCCCCAGCTTCCTTTTCAATTACTAGTCCTGTCTTGCCTCTGCATGAGACCTTGCACTGCCCATCACACATGAGAAAACTTGCATTACCCAGACTTCCAGAACAAACACACAGCAACCCACCTCACATCCTTCCCATCTTCTTTGCTAGTCACACACACAAGCACATTAGTGGCTCCCTCCCTTCATTGCCACCTCCAGCACCACCCCCTTCACGGCATGTGTCACTCTGCATCATCCTTGTCTATGCAGGCTCTGTCTTCCCCATAACTGGGGCACTCAGGACAGGGACTACATCTGATTTCTTTCTTTACCCCGAGAGACCCCACAAGGCCTGATTCAGAGTGAAAGCTTCTGACATTGCAGCATAATATGCTAAGCCCTGGCTGCCCAAAACCTGAGATTCCACAGTGGATAAAAAAGGGTGTTTTACAAGCACCTCTCCGTCTCCTTTGAACTAGATCCAGCTGCAACAAACAAAAACAAACAAAATGTGTTCTTCTCTCTGAGCCCCAGACTGGTTGTCCCCTGGCGCTGCGCTTTCAAACATCGTCTGCTTTTCCACTCCAAGGTCTATCTATCATCTTTGCCAGAATCTGTCCCCGAGGGGCTGTGGCACAAGAACAGTCAACATTTAACACAATCAGAGCTTGTTCCATCATGGGGGTGGGGGGGACTGTGATCAGCTTGTTTTGAAGGAGCACAAACGCCTACAGATGGGATTTTCTCATGAGACCAGCTTTTCATTCTCCCTATTCTATTTTCCTTTTATCAAAGGGGTAGGACAGAAAAATGAAAACCCTGGCCCCATATGAGTCCTCACCTCTCTCTCCATGGCCATTCCTCCTGATTCTGACAGGTTTGGGCTCCACGTAAGTGTTCTCATCTACCCACCCCACCACCCTGCTGTCCAGAGCCGGGGATGAGGAATATAGGTCACTTATGCTTCTTCATGCTGTCAGTAGCCACTGTTGGACTTCAACATTTGGTTCATAAAAACACAACTCATGTATTATTCTGGGAAAGTCCTAGCCTAAAGAATCCCAGGTGAAATTCTGGTGGGCCAGCGCTTTTCCTTCCAGTGGGAGAAAAAGGAAATTATTACAAATGGATAAAGTCCTTTCCAATGGCATCTATGTTTAGAATCTACTTTCCTCAAGTCTCTGCTTTCTGGTTTCAACACCTATATGTATGGATTTGTTGTAGTTTTCAAGGAGAACAACAGAATACAGGACACATATTTTATAAGATTATTTATAATCGTCACCCCAAAAATCATATACAAAAAGAGAGTGCATGAAGTCTGTCCACATACTAAAGAACAGAGAATCCAGCTGAGGGCCTGTATCCCACAGTAATGTCCTACATGAGTCCAGCTGAAGACCTAGAGCCCATAACAATGCCTCCCACTAGTCCACCTGGAGGTCTAGAGCCCATGACAATGTCTCATGCAGGCCGGTTTCACAGTTCTGTGCTGGGAAGGCCCAAAGGTGGTGGAAGCTAGAAAGTCTGTGCCAGTGGGATGAAGGATCTGTGCTAGCAGGCTGAGGGATCTGAACTGAAGCCAGGAAGTGACACTCGAAGTAAGAACCAGAGCTCCCCCGAAAAGTACCACAGTCACCCTCAGCAACAGTAAGGTCTGAGCTCCTGCAGTGATGAGGAAAACCAAGTTCCCATCAGGAAAGCCAACACAAGTTTCTCCAGGAGACTGAGCAGTGCACCATCTTCCCCTCCGGAGCCAGGAAGCGATGTTCAAAGTGAGGACTAGAGAGGCCCCAAAATGAACTGTAGCCATCTCAGCCATAATAAGGTCCTGAGCTCCTTTGCCAAAGAGAACAGCCAAGTTCCTCAGGAAAACCAGTATGACAAGGTCCTTTAGGGAAACCAATAGCTTCTGAACTTCTTCTCCAGTTCTTCCTCTTGTGCTGCCAGCAACAATCCTCGGGTGGGCCTCCCACACCCAATACCATGCCATTTCAGTTCAGCTGGGTGTTACAAGATCACCACCACAGGGTTCAGACGGAATGGCAAGGTGAGTACTTGAGACTCAGTTCTAGAGTTCCTCCACAGCAATGTGCATGCTGAAAGAAACATTATTTCTCCATTGACCATGGCCAGGGCATTCTCAGGAGCAACCCAGAGATAAAAGGAAAAGAGAGAGAGAGACAGAGACAGATAGAGACAGACAGAGAGAGAGAGACAGAGAAATGGCAGGGAAGGAGAAGGAGGAAGCAAGCCTGCTAGAACTCCCTTCCATCTGCTCCAGTCTTTCATGGTGGAATGGTCCCTATTCTGTCTAGTTGTCACCCCCACAACATCGGGCTGTGGCCACACTGATCCTCTCTAACTGCCCTCAAACATATGGCCGAGACAACTTCTTAAAGCTGTGCCTCGCAGGAGCCTGATATGGGAGTACAGAAAAAGAGTAAAGCAACTGATGACGCATGTACTATCCCCAACTCACTATAGAAATAGCCAAGTTCAGTGGGAGCGTTCTGTGCAGTGCTGAGCCAGGGCACTTGAGAGAGGGTGGCTTCCCCCAAACCACCCAGGAACGGGCTGATTGATTGAGCCAAATTCATTTTTCTTCCTGAATATGAGACAAGTGCTTACAAATTGGATGAAATTGATGCAACGTCTGCAAGTGAAGTTATTCAATTTTCAGCAGCCTCATTCTGAGCCTTTAGCATGCTCCTCGCAGTTTTAGAGCAAATAATATTTGTTTTTTCCCTGTACAAATATAAAAATGTTTCTGGCATTCTGAAATTCTCTCTGAGAGCTTGCACAGACTTCTATTCCTGGGAGTATCTGCTGAGGTGCTATTGGTGTGAACTGATGTTGCTTGAGTTCTATATGCCAGATATTTTTACATGTACAATGTCACTTTATTCCCATGAGAACTCCCTGAAGGGTACATTGTCCCTGTTTCACCAATAGGGAAACTGAGACTTGGAAGGTGTCAAAGTGTCCTATTTCCAGTGCTGTGGCCTCTTGTAGGTTTCTTAGCCCATGAAGATTGGGCCAAGTCACAGAACGGAGTCTCCAACTTACCCTGATGGTGTTTGTTTTTGTTTTGTTTTTGTTTTCAGTACCGAAGATAGAACTCACAACCTTGTGCTTGCCAGGCAGGCGCTTATGCCACTGAGCTATATCCCCAGCCCTTACCCTGATGGTGACATCAGAGCCTGGCTCAGGTCCTGCAGAAAACATTTGTGAATGAATGAACAATTGAGCAGATCTCTGCCACGTAGGGCAAGGCTCTGATCTCCTCCCCTCATGCTGCAGCACTCAGCTTCTCAGACACTGCTCTGGGAGCCCTGGACTCAAGACATCCTCTTGAATCACATCCCTCACCCCACAGGCCACCATGTGTTTCTGGAGTACCCAGGACCACAGCGCCAACAGCCCATGAGGAGGAAACCTAGGGAGAGCTAGCCCTACTCCTGCAGAGCTCATTGTTGCATGTGCTCAATGACATGGTCCAGGTACTATGGGTTGTATATAGTTTTCCCCCTCTAAAGCTCATGTTGAAATTTGACCTCTACTGTGTCCATGTTGGGAGGGGGCTTCTTTAGAGGAAAAAAATACTTTTCTCAAGGCTGTGAGTTCTTGCTCCCATGGGACTGAATTAATTACCATGAGAGCTGGTTGTTGTAAAGTAAGATGCCCCTCATGCTCTGCCTGCTCTGCATCGGCCTGCTTGCCCTCTCACCTTCCACCAAGTTATGATGCCCTCACTATAAATGGCATTATGCTCTTGGACTTCCCAGCCGTGAGGTAGAAACAAACTTCTTTCTAAACTACTCAGAATCAGGTATCACTTCATAGCAATATAAAAGGACTAAGACATGAGAATGACCATGAATGTGGAGCTGGCATGGCAGCACTCTGCAGCCCTACCAAACATGTCTAGCCAAACCCTTGACAAATTCTTATAATGCTCCCTGGTCACAGGCAAGGAAAGGTTCCCCTTTTGAGTAAAGGGGCAACTAGACTCAAAAGAGAAAGATTTGATTCCAGAACTAGGGCCAGGCTTTCTGATGTCCAACCCAGTGCACATGCCTCTGCCCAACAAGGTGTATTCTTTCCTGACCACTTACCCTAGGCCCTGGTTTGTAAGTGGCCTTTGTTTTGAGTTAATAGGAAGGAGTATATGATTGATTAGTAATGTCTGCTGTGAGCACAGGCCAGAGTGACACCAGAGGTAAAATATATTTATGGACCTTTCTCCAAACCTTAAGCAATATGCCTTTTTACTCTTCAAAACAAAACATTTTTGAAATTACCTCCTTCTTTCCATCTCCAGCTCAATAAAATTTTCCGATCTAATGGCCAGAAGGTGGGAAATTTCATCTTAATGCTACCTGAGAAGAAAGGGTTTGATAAACAATTTAACATTGACTTCAAGATTGCAAGGGGAGTGTTTAATTTGCTCAAGAGACCCACTGTCCTCAAGGACTGCAGTCCATTAGCTTTTGTCCAACTAATGACAAGTGAGTTTTCTATATTCATTAAAGCAGACTTGGGATTTGGCTTGAGGGGCAGTGAACTGGAGAGGAAATAGCGCCAGACTCAGGAGGGATGTTCTTGATTGCTCATTGTACAGTTTGAAAAAGAATAAAACAGTGTTTTCTAAAATCCTGGTAAGTCAGACTTTTCCTGATAGGTGTAGCTGTACTTCCAGTGAACACCAGGGTTTACCTGAAAGGAGGTTTTTGGTCCTTTCAAACTAGCTCATCAGTTACTTCCTATGTCCTCCCACCAGGATGTGCTGGTAGAGACTTGAGAGGGAGAGGCTTGCTCAGGAGAATTCCCAATGTAACGGGGAAACTGGGGCAGCACGCACACCCTGCAGGTGTGAGCAGTGAAAAGCAAGTACTTGCTGGTCACTGTTACGCTGAGCTACTGGCTTTCCCATCCTGGCTTGCAGAATTCAACCAAACCCATTACAGCACACATCCACAGAGACCCCAGTAGGTGTCAGAAGTCTGAACAAAAGCACAGTACTTCCTCACTGTACTTCCCCTGCCCCATTATTGGCCTCTTTGCTTCAGCCACAACCCAGCAGAGTCTGAGTTGTTTCCTGATCCCTTCTGCTCAGAATAGTTCCTCAAATGCCTACAGAACAATGTCTGGAGGCTTTTGAAACGGCTGTTGGTCCAAACAACATTTTTGTAAAAAGAATCAAAAAGCCCTGTATCATTAGGGTTCGGGCAAGAGGCATTTCGCTCACTCAGAAAGAGTCACTGGGGGGAGTTCAGTGAAGTTGTTATTCACAAAAGTGTGGCACAGCTAAGAAAAACCAGTAAAGATGGCAAAACCCTCTAGCAACAGAGAGGATCCATGGACATCCTTAGATCTTAAAGGACAGCAGGAGAAAGCAGTTCTGATATCTCTTCACAGCTGCATACAAAGAGGGGACATTGTCAAAGGGACACATCCAGTGTCAACCCAACACTGACAGAGTCAAAAGAATAAGCACCCAGTCTCTCTGGCTATCTTTCTGCCTCTGGCTGGTGCCTCTCACTGGCTAAGGAAGAAACCAAAGAACACTGTCAATGCCAGCCATAGAGGTCCCCTTCCCAGGCACACAGCAGCAGGGAAAAGGTGGAGAGCAGATCTGGAAACAGAGATGGCAGCTTACCAGCCCTTCTTGTAGACATTTGCTGCCATCTGCCAGAATGCCATGATAAACATCCCATCCCATGCCATTTCCACTGGTCTGCATAACCATCCATAACATAGCTGACCCTGACTACCATCGCCACGGTAATGCTCCAGCCATCAGGACTAATCCAGCCTTGCTTCTGTCCCCACATAGCCCATAATCGGGCTCCTCCAAACACCACAAACAGAAGCCTTCATTTTCCTCCCACATATCACATACAGCCAATTTACAAAACCCAACCCAGAACAAATGCCACCTCATCCTAAAAGCCTACTTCATTCCATCAACCGGAGGCCACACCTGCTTCCTCAGGACTCACCCAAATCCTCCTGTATACTCCTTCCTCAGCAAGTCCATGCCATGATGATTCATGAGGGGCAGCTCAGCTCTGGCTCTGGCCCTGGGTTCTGTCTCTGTCTCTGTCACGCACACATCTGGCTCTTCTCAGAGTAAAAGCAGGACTCATTCATTCACCAAGCCTATTCAAAGATCAGTGAGGAAAGCATCCAAGAATCTATTTGCCATCACCTTTCTGTCCATGCCTCCTCCATAGGCTCCAGGGTGCAAGGGAGGGCACCTCCCTGGCTTCTGAGCCCAACAAGCAAGATGTGAACCTTAGCACCATTCCAACCACCCTTCGGTTTTTAAGTAAGTCATTTCTCCTTTCTGAGCCTGTTTCTCCATGCTACCCAAGGGAATGATGAGAACTCGGGTTGGGGCTGTTGTAGAACTCAGTGAGGTCTTTCGTGTTGTACTCTCTTGATGACAGCCTGGAAGTGCCTTGAGGACAAGGCCACCTCTCAGGGAGTTGGGACGGTAGAGTGCACAACTTCAGTCAAGTCCCTTCTCCACATACATGACCTTCAGCAAGTTACTTGGCCTCTGGTGTTCTGCTTCTTCCTCTTTAAAGCAAGTAGTAGAAGTAGTCATGGTGCCCCCAGCTGACCTCCATGAGGGCTTTCTGGGCAGCACCTCTGCTTATGTACATATAGTGCATGAACTCCTCCAACCTCCACTTCCCAGCACAGCCCTAGGCAATATGGTCACCTTTTCTGTCCACCTAACATTTCCAATTCTTCTTTCAGGAACCTACTAGGGCTATATTTGCCTGCCTACTCAGAGTGAGGTATGATCATATGACTTGCTTTGGCCAATAAAATGTGAGTAGCAATGCCATCTGTCACTTCCAAGAGGAAGCCATAAGAATCCATGCATGGTCTGCCACGCTCCTTCTCTCCCTGTCACAGTGACCAGTCATGTTGTGTTCCACATGATGGTCATCTTGTCACTCTGGGCCCCAGGATGACAATAATAATAGCATGAACCAATGACCCCAGATGATCCAAAATGGACATGCAATGTGGTTGAGGCTACTTTAAGCCACTGAGACCTGGGAGACGGTCATTACCACAGCACAACATAACTGACCCAGGCTAATACTCATGTGGCCTATTACCTATTTCATAGAGAGGAAACTGCAGTATCTATAGCGTGGGTGTACCTGAATGTTACATAGAATGCTCCAAGTAAACAAAAGTATAACGAGCCCTTAATAAATGTTAGCTACATCACTACCCATATCCTAGGCACAGACAAACACTAGGCACAGCCGGGACTTTATGGCTCAGGCCCTTGTAACCTGGAAGGAAAGTGAAGGACTCCTCCACAAGCCCCACATGATTCAGCCTAACACATTTCTATGGGAGTTTGGAAATCAGCAAACCTCAGCAAATGCCAGCCCTTACCTTGGTTCTTCCCCTCTGTCTAGCCATCGACCTTGACTCACTAGCAATTGCCTGCCGCTGGCTGTATGCAAGGTGGCAGCCATGGATTTTCTTTCCTTCTGGGTTAGGTTTCTGGCCATCAGTGGGTGTCTGTTACTTCCAGCTCACCTGCCTCTAGCAGCATCTGAAAGAGCTGGGAGTCTGAGGGGGCTGTGATAGCTGAGAGGCAGGTACCCCCGGGCAACTTCCCAGACCCATATTCTCTTGGCAGGCTCAGACGGGCTGCATCATGTCCTAGCCATGACTGACAAAGGGTGACATAACAGAACATTGCATTTCTATCATCTGCCCCCTAAATTGTGCAACACTTTTCCTTTCCTTACATGTTCAATACTCACTGGGTACTAGGCGATATCTTAGGCTGAGATTTCTGCCCCCACCAACTCTCAGTTTTAGAAACAACAATAGTAACAATAGCTAACCTTATGAATGTTCAGTCGATGTCAAGCTTATGCTAAGACCTCTACCAGAACTACCTTGCTTTATCCTCCCAACAAGCCTATGAAAACACTGAGGAACAAAGGGGTTTAACAATGGCAAAAACAGATAGAAAATGGTTGAGCCGGGGGCCAGATGTGGATTGCGCATGCTTATAATCCCAGCACTTGGGAGGCTGAGGCAGGAGGATCACTGAGAATTTGAGGCCAGCCTGGGCTACAAAATGAGTTCAAGGCCAGCCTGAACTACATAGCAAGACCCGGTTTCAAAAAAATAAAAAATGGTGGAGCCAGGATTCACATCCAGGTTTGTCTGACTCCAGAATCCCTGTATTTTAGTGAATCTAAAGAGCTTTGAGATGGAGAGAAGGGGGCTGAGATCTTCTTTACACCTTATAATTGCCTTGCAGATTTTACTTTGCTTATGATGCAGATGAAGTTATTGGAGTCAGAGATATAAAAGACTTTGCAAAGCTACACAGCAAGCTAGTAGAAGAGGACCCACTCTTCAGTGTGCCTGTGGCCAAAGCCTCTTCTTTACTGGAAATCACCAACCATCAAAAGTGGAGACAGGGCCAGGTGTGGTGTCACACACCTGTAATCCCAGCACTCAGAAGTCTGAGACACAGGAGAATGGTAACTTCAAACTCAGCCTAGGCAATTTAGCAAGACCTTATCTCAAAACAGAAAAATTAAAAAGATCTGGAGATGTAGCTTAGTGCTCTCTGAGTTCAATTCCCAGTGCTATCAAAAGAAAAAAGAAACAGGAGGAGGAATAGGAGGTGGGGGAGAAACAGGAGGAGGAGGAACAGGGGAGGAGCATGGGAAGAAGACATCATAGGCCAATAACACAATTAGTGGAGACGGAAATGGAGTTTTAGGGAAACGCTCAGAAATGAGGAGCTAATTCTGGCACAGTCAAGGAAGACTTTCCAGTGGAGAGAGCATTTGAGAGGAGAGAACAGAATCTCACACTAGTACAAAGGGCTGTCATACTAAGGACCCAACAGTTGGGAGCGAGGTGCCTCAGGCTACCTTCCTTCATTCTGGATATTCAGGCCACTCCAATGTAAGAGGAATTAAAGACACTCTGACCCCTATTCCCAGAGCATTTGGAGGAAGACCTGGCAGGGTGTGGGGTGCATGCGGTCTCTGGAACCCACCTGTAGAGACTTGGACAAATTTGGACAAATTTTCCAGACACATCCAATTTCCCCACTGCATCCAAATCTGCCTCCTTGCAATTGTAATTCTAGCTTCATTTCATTTACACCCACCTGTCCCCATCCGGAAGGAAATTGGGCAAGGGGAAAAGGGGAATAAAATCATAGGAACTTTTTAGTCTGGAGCAGTCATTAAATGCTCTCTTTGCCCATCAACTGGTATTTAAATGGATGAGGGGGCAGGGGTGGGCAGAGGGCATTGTTAACAACTGCCTCAGTGTGGCAGCAGGAGACAAGAATAATAGACTTGGAGAATGTTTTCCAGATTGTACTGAACTGATGAAAAACAATGGGTCCCAAAATGGAAGTAATGCACACATAACCTCTCTGTGGATCCTGCAGGCAGTGGCAGAAACTCTGCCTTGCTCCTTTTCTAACAAGACTGAATTAATTCTGGGACCATGTGAGCCTTGTACTCCCATTTCGATTACAGACAGACCTAGTTTTTGCAGAACTCATTAACTAGCAGGTCTGCAGGGACCTTGGCTTCCAAGTCTTGCTGGACAGGCCTCAGGAGCCAGCTTCCAAAGAATCCAGGTGCCTGCAGTTGTGGGCCAGGCCTGCATTGAAGGCTGGACCTTGGTGGGGGGTGCTTTCTTGCGCTCTGACAAGTGTGAAGGAGGTCAGTAGTGCAAGAGGCAGGAGGATCCCATACAGGCTGCTTCTCACCACACACCAAGCTGTGGCCGTGCAGGGTCTCAGTGATTGGAGATAGTTGAACATTGGAGGCCTTTAGCTCTAAATGTCCTATAAAGAAGCCATCCTCCCAGCTTGTCAGCCCAAGAAAGCTGCAGGGCACCGAAGCCCAACAGGAAAACATGACACTACTTCAAAACCAAGATCCCCATGGAAGTAGCAGAAGTAATAGTCAACCCAGACTCTAGGGCCTGGCTATCTCACTCATTTCCCAGCTCATAAATTCACAGTTCCATGCTTTGGCCAAGTTACCTATGCAAATTACTCACACCTTAGCTGCTCCATCAGTAAAGTGGGGGTGATGATATAGTGCTTTCCTCATAGGTTTGTTATCTTCAACGCAGTGATGAGCACAACGTGATGAGCTATTGTCCTCTTCTTTGATCCAGGCACAGGAAGCTGTTGCCTTTCTGTGCGTGGTCCTCCCTCTCCCCACCACAAAAGCAAGGCTTCTTGCTCCCATCAGATAAGTACCGGGCTGTTCTGCATCAATGGGGACCCCGGTGACCAGGACGTGGAACTATCTGCCCATTGTTTCTTCCCTACTTCCTTATTTAACCCGCAGAATACTGACTATATTAACCACCCCTTCCTTTTTCCTTTTCTGTCCACACCTCAGTTTGTCACTCAGATGCTCTCTTACACATAAACATGAATCCTTTCTAGCTTTGATCCAGTTACCTTTAATTAAACTTCTTCCTGTCTTATTATCTTTTCTCTACCCTTCACCTGCACCTTGCACTGATCCACTTTAGACCCAAGTTTGTTTTGGCTGCTAATAAGCTTAGCAGTAGTACTATGTTGCACCATCCAACATGGTAACCACTAGCTACATTTAGACTGCTATTTGCATTTAAATTCTGTAACACTTAGATATATTCATTAAAATTAAATAAAATTAAAAATTCAGTTCCTCTGTTGCACTATCCATATTCAAGTGCACAATAGCCAATGGACAGTGCAATATGGGGCGTTTCTATCACCATAGAAAGTCCCACAGGTCTGCTCTGGGGTACATTCCTCTAAACAGGAGAAACACAGTTTCCAACTTTTAAAAGGAAAAAACAAGAAACCAATCATTTCCTTATCTGTGTACACATGTTCTACACGCAGATATGTATTATTTATATCACATATGTGCACATATATTTTATATATGAAAGAGAGAGAGGTTTTCACATATAACCTTGACTCCTTTTGTTATGGCTTATGCCTAGATGCCCCTCAAAGCCTTGCGCAGTCATAGGTGAGGATTTTTCAGAGGTGGCTGGACTTAGGATGTGTGACACTGAGACTAATTCACGGTGCGATGTTAGGATCAAGGGCACTGGGATTAAGGGTGTGAGTACTATTCACCCTAAGTAGCCGGGACAAGATATGAGGGATAGAAAGAGCTGTGGTCTCCCCTTGTTTTCTTGTTACCTTTTGTCCACCATGTACTATTTCTCCTCTGAGATGCCCCTCTGCCATGCCACCTTGCCTTGGAGCCAGGCAATTATGGGCTGAAATCTCTACAGACTGTGAGCTAAGTAAACCTTTCATCCTTTACCTCAGGTGTCAGGTATAATTCTGTCTTAGTTTTCCCATTGCCAAGACACCTTTTAAAGGTGTTTGGAAGCCTTTTGAAACTTCATAAAGGTATCTGATTATAACTTCTCATTCAATTCACCTAATTCAACCTGTTTTGTCTTAATTGTTAATATTTGAAATAAACGGGAACTTACTTCTTGTAGCTCGGTGGACTTAGAATGTTATTTATTTACTTGTACTGTAACTTTACTATTAGTTCTGTTTCATTCCAGCCACTGAACAGCACATAATTTTGAATACATTCCTTGCTTTCTTGGGTCTCCAGTCAGAAAGATGATTGGAAAGGACTGTTAAAAGTTCTCTTTTAGCTCTAAGAAAAGTTTTGCTTCTCAGTTTGTTTTTCTCATCACACGAATGTAGAGAAGTTTGTAATAAATGGCAGTTGAGGGCCATAAAGAATTTATTACCTAGTCTCTGTGGGCTGACCTGGGAACTAAATGACCACTTAATATCTATTTCCACAGGAACACGCACTCGAAGGCCAAGTGCTGACTGTGCCTTGGTCAAGGAAGTTAGTACTTAGAGACCAGTGCTTTAACCCCAGGCACCTGGAAGCATTGATAAGGACCACAAAAGGCTTGGCCCACCAGGGAGGAGGAAGGGAATAATGCCTCCCATCATTCCTACTTCCAACATTGTCATAAAATATTCTTTTAACATTGCCTACTTTGCTGTAGAGAGAAAAGGTGCCAGGTATTTGTATTAGACAAAGACAACTGCTCCTGCGCTTGTTCAGCTATTTGTGATATGTCAATATTCCTTATACTGACAATGGCAGGAAGAAGCCTAGGCCTTGGGTAATATTCCCTTTCCCTGGGGAACTCAAGTCTTTAAAAGACAGCTGGGGGTGTGTTACACACTAGCCCAGGAGACGGACACTGTTCTTGCTAGAGAAGCTCTTCATTTCCTCTCTACCTCCCCTCAACCCCCGGTCTTGGGAATTGAACCCAGCACCTCACACATGCTAGGCAAATACTCTACCACTGAGCTATGTTCACAGCTTTTAAGTTTTATTTGAAAACAGGGCCTCACTAAGTTAAAGCTGTCCTCCAACTTGTAATTCTCCTGCCTCAGCCTCCTAAGTAGTGGGATTACAGGTGTGTGGCACTAGGTCCTGTTCCTCTTTACCTTTTCTTGAAAAACAGCTTGGAAGGTGACAGCCCTACAGTAGTGTGTGAGGGCCTGAGTCCTGTACTGCTCCCAGGTGAAGGGGCTAGAGACAGATATCTTACCAAGGCTGACTCCATGAGATTCTCTCCCTTGAGAATGTGGAATCAGGACACTGGGTAGTTAGCCACAGGGAATGGAGCAGGAAGCCCTTGCAAGATTCAGGGCTGAAACCACCCTTCTACAGAGGCCTTGAGGGGATTTGTGCAAACTGATGCACAAGTGGAATGAGCCAGAAGTTCAAAGAGAGCAAAACAGCCAGGCAGGAGACTGAGGCAGCAGGTTCACAGTAAATTTGAGGCCAGCCTGGCCTACATAGCAAGACCCTGTTTCAAACAAATAAATAATAGAAGAAGCAAAATGAGAAACCAAGCACTCTGATAGAGGGTGGAAAAGAGGAAAATGGAGATGTCGAGGTCTTTCCAGTTCCTGTATGGCCCATCTATGTGATTTTGTGTAGCTCACGAGTCCCCAGCATCTTCACAAGCCCCCTTCAGTGCATTTCTATGCCTTGCTTCAAAATCATTCCTGACCAGCCTCTGAGCATCTCAGCCATGACATGGTGATGGGTTGTGCTTTTCTCTGTTGCTCCCAGGGCTAATATTTGTAAATGCTGCTTGAAGGCCTGAAGGCCCCAAGAAGGAAGCCGGATGTGCCAGCAGAGACTCAACAGTCAGCTCTCCAGCCTTTCTTGGCACCTTTGGTGAGTGAGGCCCTGAGTAAAGGAGAGGGGATGTCCTCCTTCCATTTCCAACTCCCAACCAGCTGCAGAACTCCGCTCAATACCACTGCTGCTGCAAAGCCTTCCCAGATGGACACACAGAGATCCACCCCAGCCAGAAGAGGGCTTGCTCCCAACCCTGTCTTGGGACATAGTCTCTGCCCCTCTCTTTGGGCATTCCTAGTTCAGGCCTCATGATATGACCCTGGTCCCACCCCTTCCAAGTATATGTGGTGGTTGGGGACAGAAACTGGCACCTAACTTGCCTGCACTAAGCAAGTGCTAACTAATTTGGTTGGATCACCTGGTAAACATTTAGACTATCTGTTTGGTCTTCAACATGTCTAGCTACTCACAAATATTCATCCAAAGCTATGGCATCAAAAGCCAAGTCTCCAGAATGCTCCAGAGTGTGACAGACCTTGGCCTCCTCATTTCACAAATGAGGACCCAAAGGTTTAGAAAAGTAGCTGATGGATGCCACTGAGTCCAAGTTCCAAGGCAATTGTTCTCTCAACTCAAAGGCCCTTGGTTGAAATAAACATCTCCCTCTTCCCAGCCCTTGCCTAGCTTTTGAGGTACCATTTCTGCACAGTGATGGCAAAGAGGGCATCCTAGATAGAAAAGCAAGGAGCAGGGCCAGGTAGCTCTGGACAGCTGGGCTCTGTGGAAACTGCTGGAGCCAAGATCTGGGCCAGTTTTGCTGGTGTGACTGATTTGCACAGTGAAGTGATTGATAGGGGACAATTATCCCCAAGTTTGGGCCTGTAACATGGGAAATTGAGATATTTGTCTATTTATGTTTTCTTATGGCATTAATCAGACATGGGGGGAGTCAATGTGACTTGAGGGGTAGATTCTGAACCAGCACCTTAAGTTCCAAGTAGTACACGGAATAAATCAAGTGTTCATCATCAAACATTATGAAACACTCACAGCAGAGGCCAGATTAACTTCTGGTACTTATGGTATAGGTGGGAGGTAAGCTAAACTCCAGCATCCCTAAAACACTAAGGCTGGTTAAATGCAGGCTGCCTCATCTATATCAAGGATGGCAAGTGCATCTGAGGACTCAGTGGCATCCATCAGCTACTTTTCTAAACCTTTGGGTCCTCACTTGCCAATGGCAGATGCTAGAGCCTGTGTTGAGAAGGATTCTGAGGACCAGAGCTGGTGGGAGATTTGGATTTCACAGAGTAAAAATTAGGACACCTAGGAAGATCACTCCAAGCAAGGGGCAGAAAGGCAAAGGCTCAGCCATCCACCAACCAGGGCCACATCCACCCCACACACCCTGGAAGCACTTGGTCCTTGAGGTATAAAAATCCCACAAGCTCTGGTGTTGATGTGCAGCCCAATGCACAAGAGCTGGGAAATTTGGAGGGAGAGTACTTGGATGGGAGAGCACACTTGGAGGGCAGTGGTGGCCCAGGGGCACCTGTCAGCTATGATGGCAGGGAACCCTGAGGAGAGCCAGCTGCAGTGAAATCCTGCAAGGTCACTGTGACCCCTCCTGCCAGTGGCTCCCTCTTCTTACCCGGGGAGACAAGCGTGTGCCTGCTTCATCAAGAAACTCAATGTTCATTAAGGCTAAAATTCCCAACCTGGCAGGCAGCACCAACATCGTGGCCCCCAATGCCCTTCACATGTCTGTCTATCCATCCTGGAGAGCATCTAGGTCCCAGACCAAAGGAAGCCCTGGGATACGGCACTGCAGCACAGTCCCCAGAAGACTCCTGCAGCAGGAGGTTACACCTTACCTTTAACCCAAGGCACCTTTTCCCCCCACGTCACTGCCCCCTCAACTACAGGGAAACGTTCACCTCCAGGATTTGAATAAAATAAAAACTGACACTGTGGAGCCAGGTTGGAGGCTGAGCTACAAAGGATTCATGCAATTATCTTTGTCAGAATTCATTGTGTCAACGCCCCTCTGCTTCTGAGGTGGCACACTACTAATATCTTTGGGAAGTTTGAGGAGACTGAGAATAAAGTAAGGGAAATGCCAAGAACATTCCCAGAGGGAGGAGGGAACAAACTGGGCACAAATGGGAGTGGGAGCAGGCAAGGTGTGAACATAGAGGAGTGAAGGGAGAGGAGCCTCTGCAGCCACAGAAAATCCCAGAACTGCAGCGGGAAGGGACATGAGAGCAGCTCATTCAACACTTGCCCCAGTACGAAGACCCCACTCTCAGCCTCCCAGTTCAGGGACAGGGGCCCATGTGAACTTAGATCACTGTAGCATCTGGAAGTGAAGGGCACCCTTTCAGTGTTCCCTCAAAGTCTGGTTGAACATACTCCCTGCAGAGGTCCTTTCCACCAGGGCTCTAAGCCTGAAACAGTGCAGGAAAGGCCAGCCCTGTCTCTGTCAGTCCCCTTTGATTATCTCTACCATTCCCTATATCCTTTGCATACTCAAATACCCATGCGCACGCATCCTCCACCAGTGGAGAATCTAGATGTTCACAGCCCCCAAACTGAGACACCCAGCCTGCAGTTCTGCCCTGTACTGAAGGCAAGACTGTGCTATCCAAGTCTGCTGGCCACAGCTCCTTGAGGGCCTAACAGCATCTCAAACTCAGCACGTGTGACACTGAGCACCTATCTCCTCAGCATCCTCTTTACCCCGGCTTTCTTATCTCAGGAAGTCATCACAGTCTTCAAGTCGCTCATGCTAAAATCCTGAGAATCATTCTTGCTTCCTCCAGTTCTCTTAAACCTCACACCAAATCTGGCAGCAACTCCTGTCAGCTCTGCTTTCAAGATCTGTCCCAAATCTGAGCACTTCTCACACCTCCACGGCTGCCACCTTGATCAAAGCCACCATACGGTATTTCTTTTTTTTTTTTTT
>NW_004955419.1:29621115-29682952 GCF_000276665.1 Chinchilla lanigera
TTTTTTTTGGTTTTTCTCTGGTACCGGGAACCGAACTCACGACCTTGCGCTTGCCAGGCAGGCGCTTTGCCGCTGAGCTAAATCCCCAGCCCCGGTATTTCTCACCAGGATCGTGTACCTTGGTTGCTTGTTTGCCCCCTACTTCCTTGCATAGCCCTGCTGCACCCTCCACATGGTAGCCTGAGGGTCCTGTAGGAGTCTAAGTCAGCTGGGTCCCTCCTCATTTCAGAACACTCCACTGATTCCCTGTGTCACTCAGAGTAACAGCAGGGTCCTCACATTGGTCTACCAGTCTATGGTGGATGTCAGGACTCTGACTTCCCTTTGGGCATAAAGATTTAATTTATCCCTCAAAGGCCAAGAATCACACCAAACAACAGCCCACAGTCACTGTTCCTTTAGGGACTGCCTCAGTTAAAGAAAGTCCTATGGCCAAGATCATGCCTCCTTCCTGGGGTACCTGCAGCCAATGCCTGATCAGCACAGTGGTGTTAGGTTCGGCTGTCTCACCCCAGCTCAGGACACCTGTGGGAGGTTGGACACTGCTCAGCTCCTCCCACTGCCTTGTTTTTTTCCTGTCCTTCTTTCCTCTCCCTCTCTGCCAGGAGAATTGTGAGAAGAGGAAATGGGGAGAGGACAGTCAAGCTGAGGGAAGGGTAGGGTGAGAGGTATGGATTTGGGAGCAGGGAGTGAGCAGCTTGAAAGGGGGAGAGCTTTGGAGAACACTGTGAGAGCTTCATGGAAAGTGAGTCTGGTCTGCCGGTGAAGACCTCAGACATTTCCGCTGGGTATAAAGGACAAGTCTGAAGGTATCTGGGAAAATGGTGGGCTGGCCACAAATACTCTACTTTATTGGCTGACAGAGTGGTCATCAAAGATGGAGAAGAGGACCCAGAGGAGCAGCAGAAGTTGGGCTGAGGGGTACTTGAAGGGAGTGTAATTTAGGGTCCAGAGAGCTGTGCTCCAGTCCAGGGTCACCTATAATTACACAGGTGATGTCTGGTGATACCGAAGCACCTTTCCTCCTCCTTCACCCAGTGGTACCTGTCATCAAATCCCACAGTCACTGAGCTGCAGGGACCTCAGAGGTCATCTAGCCCAGGTTTCCAAATTCCAGGCTGGGAAATCAATTTACTGAGCTGAGAGTGTTTTTAAAAATGAAATAGAAGAGAAAAGACAATGTCAGAGTGCATCACTTACAGAAAAGGAAAATTTCTCTGCAAAACTTATTTCAGGGGTGTGTGTGTGTATGTGTGTGCGTGCACACACTGGTTCACAGTAGCAATCCATTTGTGTGGGTCACAGTAATAAATATTTGAAAGGTGCTGATTTGGTCCTTCCCTCTCCGCTGTGTTACTCGCCCCTGTAACATCCTCAATGAAATGCACAGCAGCTCTTGCTCACCTCCAGGATAGGAGGGACAAAGGTCCCTCCGCTGTCCCCTGCTCTGTGCCTAGGAAGCACTTCCACACTCGAGCTCCATTGTGCCTCTTGTTCTCCTTCTCACAGACCTATTCTCACCTTCTGAGCATCCTCCTCAAATAAACCAAGCCCTACTGCAAATAACAGCCTGAAGGGAGCTAAAGACAGCCCTATGGGGCTCTTGACCAGTTCTTTTGAGGCTCCAGGGCTCACTTTTTCTCTTGCCTGCCCAGAACCCCTTCTCCAAGAAGCAAGACCTGTATCTCCATTCTGGACAACCACCTCTGCCCAACTCACAACTCACATGGTTTGAGTGGGACTGGTCCAGCCCTGGCTCCAGGGATGGCACCACTGGCTCCAGAGTAAACACCTGATTCAACCTGAGGCAGTCAGAGACCACCAGTGACTTCTGCTGGAACTATTAAAAGAGATGGCAAGATGCCAAGATGGCAGACTGTAAGCTCAGAAAAGCAAGAACCATGTTATACCAAAGCTTAAGGAAAAGCTGATGTTGAATGAAGCCAACAGAGAAGAAAGTAAAGAAAGGATAGAAAGAGTGAGGGAGGGGGAAGAGAGATAAATAGCTGTGGTTACAAACTTAATTATGCCCCACAGTAAGACATGTTAAAGTGCTAACCCTCAATACCTGGAAATAGGGTCCTTGTAGAAGTAACCAAGTCAAAGTGAAGACAATTAGAATGGGCTCTACTCAAATATGACTGGCATTCTTATGAAAGGGAAAATTAGGACACAGAAACAGATACACACAAAGGAAAGATAGTGTGAAGACATGTGGAAAATGTCTTATGAAGACAGAGGATTAATGATGCATCTTTAAGCCAAGGATGTCAAAGATCGCTACAAATGACCAGAAAGTAGGAAGAGGCAAGAAAGAATTCCCATACGGGTTTCAGTGGGAGAGTACCCTGCTGGTGCTTTGATGCTGAACTTGAACTGTGACACAAGGCACTTCCATTGCTTCCAGCTGCCCAATTCTTGGTTACAGCAGCCCAAGGAAATAATATAATGTTTACATGGTCCTTACTATGTATTTCACACTAATCTAAGAACTTTACAAATATTGGTTCACTTAATGGTCAAAGCAGCCTCATAAGGCACTGCTAATATTTATCCCCCATCTTACAAATAAGGGATTTGAGGCATACACATGTTAAGTAATGTGTCCAGTGTCACGATTCCAATCCAGGTAGTTCAGACAACTGTCCAACACTGCCTCTCTGGAGAAATGTTATCCTAATGACACTGGATCAAACTGGAACCCATAAAACTCCATGGTTTTCTTAAGCTCTTTTGTTTGGGTATCTGTCCCTAACCAACCCACAACACCATCACCACATCTGTGTGAAGCCTTAATCAGAGTCCACAGGTGTTTGTCATCTTTCTATGTCTATCCCTCCCCTGGTTACATTACTATTTGAAGACATCCTTAATTTCTTATCTTGTAACAAATTTAGTTTCACAAAATGACACATGGGCTCTCTGAGTTGTTCTCATGGACCCAAAGGCAGATGACATCTATCAGGAAGTATAAGAACAATCCAGAGAGCCCAAATGCCATTAAAAGAAACTAAGTTTGTTATAAGGCAAGAAATCAATAAGGAAAACCCAAGCCAGGTGTCATGGCACATTCGTGTGATCCCAGCACTCAAGAGGCTAAGGCAGGAAGATTACAAGTTCAAGGCCAATATGGGCTACAGACTGAATTCAAGGCCAGTCTGGACTACATAGGAAGACTCTGACTCAAAAAAATGGACAGAGAAAGAGATGGGGTGTGGGGAGGACCTCAAATAGTTCAAATAGTAATAGGAGGCTGGAGGGAGTTTCTTAAAGAATTCAACAGAAAATTACCTCAAGTTTAGAGCAGAGAGAATCAGAGGAAATAGGAATTAAAAAAAAACACACAGGAAGTTCATGTGGACCTCAAAGACCTGGTCATCAACAAAAGTTTGGGGATGGACCTCAAGAGATGTGAAGGAAGGAAGAGGAGGAAGAGGAAGAGGAAGAAGAGGGAACAGAGGTCACTTCCATACCTCCCTTTCCTACATGCCTCTTTAGACTCCCAACTAATTCTTCCCAAGAGTTTCTGTAAGCAGGCCTTTCATCTCCTACCAGACACCCTGACTGATAGTGTTCTACCAAAAAAAGAGAAGTTAAAAAGCAAAAAGGGAGGGAGGCTTCCAGTGAGCAGTAGAACTTTTTACTCTAAGCCACAAGGGCCAAGAGAATAAGAGGTCATACCTTGTGAAGCCCAGGGGGCCAGAGGGGAGATGGAACTCATCAACAATTCCTGACCCTGGTGCACAAGAGAGAGTTGAAAGATGGCGTTTCAGGCCCTCTCCCAAAAAAGTGCCATGAATAAGAAATGGGTGATACATTTTAAATTTAATAATTCAGGATTCCTCATATCAAACCACAACATGGTGAAGGATTTGAGGAATTTCAGAGCTTCTAATGGAGATGGTTCAGTAATATTTTCTGGTCTTCATGTTGATGAGGGACAGGGGTGAACTGAAAACCAAAGGAGAAAAGAGGTAGGAAACTGAAAGAGAAGCCAGGAAACAGAGGAGATGGAACAATGGAAAAGAGAGGATATGGAAGAACAAAAATGAAAGGGGGAAGACAAGGAAGACTAGGAGGGAAAGAGAACTGGGGACAGGGTGGACGACAGAGTGACATACACTACTTTTTACAGGGCAGAGGTGCCCAGACGAAAGGAGGCACCCATCTGACTGCACCTTAGGCACATAGATGCTGGCCCCCTTGGGAATCACAGAGGGGGATAAGGAGGCACTGAGATGCTACTAACAAATGACTCTCTCAGTTGATAACCCTCATTAGACAGAACTTCACCAATGCCTTAATTTGAATTTCCAATACTTGATAGATTTCAAAGCAGAACAATTATTTCTCATGTAGAGAATCAATACATGGTTTCCTGAGCTGAATCCCAAGGAAATGGGGACATTTCCAGCAAGGTTGCTAGGATTAAAACTCCTTCAAATGCCAAATAAACACAAACTTATCTCTTTTTAAAGAACATTTTTGTAAGGCAAAGGTTAACATTGTAAGGAAAAACCAGGGTGAAAATTAATCTAACTCTCTGTGACCTCCTCAGGCTGGGTTTGAATTACATTTCCACATGGCCCGTGAAGATCTTTCATGTCTCTCGCTCCATTAGTTGGTGTACTTAGCAAAGGTCGGGCAATGAACAGACCCTGTAGTTTTCTAACCAGAGAGCATACTGCACAGCCCTTTTCCTGCCTTCTCTGGTGTGATTCTGCCAGAGGTCTCCAATGTGGGCTTCAGTCATCTCTGCAGATGCCCCGTCCTGAGGAGTCCTGTGGATGATGGACATTAACTACCACTGTCACCCCAGATCTGGGTGCAATAAGACTCACTTGGTTCCCAGCCAGAGAGAGTATTAGCAGAAATTCCTGAGTTTCTTTTACTCTTCAGAATAAATTCAGTACCTTTCAGGGAACTGCTTTACATCAAGCCAATCAGCCAGCCAAAGCCAAAAGGAGGAGAGAGACAAGGGCAAGGAGCAGGGCAAGGACAAAGAGGGAAAATGGCAAGAGAAGCTCATGTGATAACAAAGATTCATGTCTCCAGTACTAAGAGCTTTCTATTTATTGGTCCCATCCCTGGTGAGCATCCCTGGGCTCCTGAGTCCCCTTTGCTTCATTCTGTCACTAGGTTATGCTGGATGTCATTGAACCACCTGTTGGGTTACATTGTTTCTAGCTCCTTCCCTCTCCTAGTTTGAAAGTTATACATTTTATTCCTGGTTGTTAATGTTCACCCTTTAAACATTTAATACATATCCCCAAGTCTAAAGAGAGTGCGCATCTTTATTCTTCCCCTTTCCTAGTCCTCACACCCCAAACCTCTTTATCTAGACTCTCAGCTTGTTTCAAACTCACAGAAAATGTATTGCTGTTGCTTTAGTTTATATTTATGTGAAGTGGTAAGGAAGGAATGGCAAGAACTGGAAGATTGTGGGGGAAAAAACAAATACAAGAGAGTGAGACCAATCATGGCTCACTAGTCAATAGTAGATTGCTGCCTGGGCAGTACAGGGTGAGTGGTAGTCAGATTTCCTACAACAAAATACCTCAGATAATCAACTTAGGAAATTTTTGTTTTCACTCATAGTCAGTGCTTTGGGCCTGTGGAAAAGCAGCACATTATGGCAGGAGTACATGGCAAAGTAAAGTTCCTCATCTCATCAGCCAGGAAGCAAAGAGAGGAAGAGAAAAGGGCCAAATTCCCACAATGTCCTGCAAGAGCCAAACTTCAGCAGCCTAAAAGCCTCTCAACAGGCTCCACCTCCTGAGGTTCCAACTCCCAATAGCACCAACCTGAGACCAAACCTAACACATGAATGGTCTTTCAGGGGACATATAAGAACCAAACTATATCAGAGAATACTCTCAAGAACCCAGGTATAAGCAAAGCGTGGTGGCACATTCTTGTAATCCTAGCACTCTGGGAGGCTGAAGCAGGAGTACGGCAACTTCAAGCCCATCCTGGGCAACTTAGAAAAAGCTAGTCTCAAAATAAAAAGGATTAAATTAAACTAAAAACTGAGGATGTACTGTATCTCAGTGTGAAGGCTCTGGATTAAATTCCCAGTACCAAAAACTCCCAGTACAGTGAACTTCAGGCCACCTGTCCTACCTACCCTTGAGTCCAGGCCAGCAGCAGTCATATGAGTGAAGGGCAGCCCCTGTGAGTGGAGCCCCAGTCCACCATGCCTCAGGGTGCAACAAGATGGAATCCTTGCTTTTCTCTGGAGTGAAAACTAATACACCAGAGGCTCCAGGTCTGAGACAACTGGATGATCAACATACAAATTTCCCAATTCTTTCTCTCCTCTCCATCTTTTGCCTTTCCACCTTACTGAGCCAAATATCAACCCAGGAGCAAAGAGAAAGAGCAACTGTGAGATGAGATGTAAAATCAGACAGAATATAGAGCTAGAGTCCGTGGTTTTGGCAGGCTGTGGCAACAAAGAAAGCTCTGCAGAGGACCTCCCCAAGCTCCCATCTTGCCAGCTGGTCTGCTTACATTTGTTATTCTCCTGGAGCCAGCTATCAATGACTATAAAATATCTCTCATTCTCTACCCAGGATCCAGAGCGATCCTTTAAAAATGTAAATTGGATCATTTCCTTCTCCTGTATAAGGTCCTTTGATGGTTTCCTATGGCCCTTGTAGCACTTGCTTCAGTGTGTGATTACTTACCTATTTGCATTTTTTCCTTGTTTATTGTCCGTGTTACCCTACCAGGTTGCAAATTCACTGAAAAAGACTACTGTTTCCCCAGCACCTAGAGCAATGCTAAATACGTAAAGGCTACTCCATAATTATTTGCTAAGTGGAGGAGTTAACTTATTAAATAAGCAGTTATTGAGCATTGCAAGGTTGTGATGAAGATCAAGTAAGGTAACGCTATGCAAATATGAGTGGATATCGTCAACAGCGTCATTACTATTTCTACCCACAATAAACTTGCAGACAACAGCATACACCCACCACCAGTCTGCTTTGGGATATTTCCCGCACAATGTGAACAACAGCAAGCATGGAAAAGGTCAAGGTTTCAGCACACTTTGCACAACAAGGATCATTTACAGTCCAATCATTTGGATTAATCTCCTGACTTAGGTCTGATCTATTTTTGTCAAGCAAGCAAATATATATTGATATTTGCAAAGAGGCTCATGCATGTGGTGTCCACTAAAATATGGCTGCATTTGCCCTCGTAATTGTCTCTGGAAGCTCATTCCCAGCTGCGCTGGTTCATTTAGCTAATCTGCAGTAAGTATGGTATTGATCCAAGCAGCCAGGGAGGAGCCTGGCCCAAGGAAGGGTGATTACTTTGGCTGCATGGTCACTTCACAGACTTGGCTGAAGTCTAAAAGCCACACTGACAGTCTGGAAGTGAGCCCTCTGGCTTCAATGCCTCCAGAGCCCAAGACACACACTCACACAGCCAGGGGGACCTGCACTGGCACTGGAGACTGGGAGTGCAATGGCAGCGTCTCTGGGAGACATTAACACTCTCCACAAGGCTCTTTTCATTCGTTCTTTCATTCATTCATAACTAACATCATTTTACAAATGTGATAATACTCAGTGCTTGCTAAGATGAATCAAAATTGATATTTTCATATGCTGCTTATGGAAATGTAAATGAGCATAATTATTTGAAAAGCCAGTTTAGCAGACTATAACAAAATATTCATATTCTCTGACCCTGTGATTCTATTTCTTTGAATATATTCTTAGTAAATAGTTACAGATATGCAGCATTGCTTATCATAATTATACCAAGAAGGAGATTGGTTAATTGAATAAGCTATTGTATATCTTTTCAAAGAATATTTTTTAATGACAGAAAATATTTGTGATTAATCATAGGAGGGAAAGTGGGAAGGGAAGCAGTGTAGACAATTTGCACATTATCATACCAAAGTATTTAAAATAAATTTGCAATTATACATAGAAAAATTACTGGATTGATTAAAGAGAGGGTGCACAGATGATGTCATATTATTCTCTATTCTCTCTATACTTAAGGAATTTCACAATAAAAAATGGGAGAATACAGATTAAAAAGATATATACCGAAATATTGACAATGGATCTAGGATTTCAGGTTATTTCTTCAGAGAGACTGTCTAGTTTTCCAAATTTCCTACAATAAGTTTTTGTGTGTGTGCATGATACAAAAACAAAAACAATAAAACTTCCTTTAAACAAGATCACATGCACACACAACATCTAGCGGGTAAATACTTGTCACCTATGGGACCTCAGAAGACACAGTGGAGAAGAATGCTTGATGGAGAAAAAGACTGAGATAGCAGTAAGCCAGGCAGGCATGGTGGCACATGCCAGTAATTCCAGGACTTGGGAGGCTGAGGCAAGAGGAGGATGGCAAGTTCAAGCCCAGCCAGGGCAACTTAGTGAGACCCCATCTTCAAAATAAAAAAGGGCTGGGGATATAGTTAGGTGTAAAGGCCCTGTATTCAGTTCTCAATAATCAGTAACAGAGAAAGAGAGACAGAGAGACAGAGAATTGAAAAGAGAAGGCAGTAAGTCCTTCTATTTGGCTAGTTAGGATCCCTGAAAAATGTGGTGGGAGATCAAAATAGAAGAGTTGGGGATATCCAAATACCTGTCAGCCATAAAAGGGGGTGGGAAGGGATCCAGAGAGTAGTATGTTGGGAAGCCTTCTGGGTTAGGATGGTCCCTGCAGGATGGAGTAGAGGATTAGCTAGACCATGTTATAAGCATAGCACTGGTGGACAGTCTGAAATGTGGCCAGGTGAGAGCCAAGGGAAGAGTCCAGGGTAGTGGCAGAGGCCACCTGGGAACCATCAATAGATGATTCCATGCCCATCTCTCAAGACTTGGCACGGGACCCCTGAGGCAAAAGTTAAGAGCCCAAGCTGAGGCATTAGACCACCTGTGTTTGGCTCAGGTCTCCACACTCATCAGCAGTGTAATCATGTTATATAAACTCTCTGTGCCTTGGCGATTTCATCTGTCTGGTGGGGACGATAATACTGTGTGGCCCAGGGCTGTTATAAGGATCCAGTAGTTTAGTACATTCTGTGCATTTGGTACACGGTCTCATACAGAGCAACAATATGTGTTAACCAGCATTACTCTCTCCCACCTGAAGTCTACTTGTAGGTCCTAGAGGGCTACATTGCTTGTAGAACACCTCTACCCCAGTCATAGTATGGGTTCTCTTTCCAACCTTCCATCAAAAAGTTGCCAGAGAGTTAAAATGTTGGCAACTCAAAATCAGAGGAAGACTAGAAGAAAGAAATAGTCAATAGCCCAGCTCCTGGTCCCAGATTTCCCATTAACTCCCAGACTCAGAGGTCAGGGTAATAATCACTGTCTCAGAAAAGAATTCCTTGGCTCCTACTCTCTAGAGGCCTTGAGTACATGTGTGGTGACTCCACGATTATCCTGTGGCCAGGGAGACAAGGGGTGCAGCTTTCTTCATCTAAATGGATCTTTAGCTGAACTTGCCATGGAGCCAAGGCCTATCCACGTATAAGGAAATAAAACTCAAGACACTCACCATGTACACTTTGCAGTCACTACTCCCTAGTGCACAGTGTAAGCAGCTTCTTTAAAAATTGAAGAGCTAGAAGTGGAGCTGCTTTTGGTCAGAGTGGACAGGAAAGGTGGGTGGGAGGAGTGGTGGCCCCAGAAACCCTATGTTCACTCCTATTTCCAGAAGCACAGAAGTGATAAACAGGCTCATTACAAGGCAAAGGATATGCACGATCAATCCATGCCTTCAGAGCTGTGCTACAATTTAAAGAGAAGAGAAGAGAAGATAAATAAAAAGGCCTATTTTCAAGAGAGCCATTTAAAACCAGAGAGAGGCCATAATAATGTGCATACCAGCTCTGCTTAATTTGTCCCTGGCTCTCTCAAAATTGCCCTGAGATAATCAAAAGGAAGTGAAGAGGAACAACCCAGACTCCAAATTGGAAAAGGATATAGTAATTAGCACCCAGGACCTGGACCCCACTGTCAGGCAGAAGCAGTTGGTCACTGTGGAGCTTCCTGCAGCCTTCCCGTGGTAGAAGATACTTCGGCTATTCCTCTCTCATCCTTAAGTTGGAAAGCACAGAAATGACACATCTATGACTGTATTTCTGAAATCATCTCTCAAAGAGATAAATGACTTCCTCCAGCCAGTGTGGTCCAATCCAGGGCTGAGAACAGGTAAATTCATTTACTCAGGAGTTGGAGCTTCATTTTTCTTCTGGTGCCATTCATAATCCCACCTCTTTCAATGCTTGAGACCCTGAGTATGATGAATGGGCCACTATCACTGGGCTAGAGGTAAAATTCTTGCAAGAAGGATCCAGGAGCCAATCTCCTGTCCATGTGACAACGTGCTCTCAGGGCTCAGGGGTTCAAGAAGCTGCCACACTGATAACCACTAGAAGGAACTATGCTTTTCTCCTATAAGGAATTCCTTCCTTTTCACACCAGGCCTCTTTACCAGTGCCTAGATAAGCTAAAGCCTACCTCAAAGAATGACAAGGCCCAGCCTGATCCTCACTAGCCTGGTCCAAACCCTCAGCTCCTGCAAGAGCTAAATGGCCTAGAGAAAGATTTTCCATTGCTGGTAATACTTCTTAGAGGGTGGCTTAATCACATTTCTGGTTTCTGGGACAAAATACCCAACACCCACAAGTTAAAGGAGAAAAGGTTTATTTTTAGCTCACAGTTTGTAGAGGTTTCATCCATAGTTGGCTGGCTACAAGGCAGGGTGGTATAGCAGAGGAGAAACAGTTCATTGTGTGGCAGGCAGGAAGCAGCAAACATTGAGTTTCCCCTTCCCTTTTATCCCATTCAGACTGCAAGCCTATTGGTTGGTGCCACCCATGCCCAGGGTGGGCCTTCACATTATCCACACCCATAACTATACTAAAACAATCAGTTGGATAATTTAGTTATCACATACCTTTAATTTATACTAACACACCCTAGATTCAGCCACCTCACAAAAGCCCCACCTATTAGTGCATGAGGCTTTGGGGGCCATCTAGATACAAGCCATAACAGGGTGATTCACAAAGCAAGAGTATGAAAGTTATCCTTTTCTGTCTCCTCACTGCCCATCCAGTTGGACAGAGCAGAATCACCCAACTAAGCTTCAGTTTTCTCATCCTTAAAGAGATGATCTTAATTCTTATGCTGCAAGGATTTGGTGAAACCAACTACATATACCAGGAAGATGTATTGGCCATCATTATTCTATTCTAACCAATCAGATCATAACAGAACAACTGGTCCAGTGTGTATCAGCCTGGGCTACACATTAGCATCACTGGGAAGCTATAAAATAAATAAATGAATAAAACATGATGCCCAGGATCCAGGCTGGACCAAATACATTTGCTCTCTGCCAGTAGAGCTGGCATCAGTATTTTTTGTTGTGAAGCCAGAGCCAAGAAACTCTGGCCCAGTTTGCTCACTCACCCATCCCTTTCTTCATATCCCAAAACCAGCTCCTCATCAAGCACTAAATGGTTACCGCATGGTTGTGTTCAGTGAGCTTAGGGTCAGCCCCTATGGTGACACTTACACAAGAGGCAAAGAAATGATTACACACTAGTTATGACACATCAGTAAGGACAACAACTTGAAGCAAAGACAATGATGACAGCAACACGGATGCTTGTTGAAGTTGTACTTGATGCTAGGCCCTATGCTGTGCACTTGGTGTGAATGTTTGTATTTCCATCCTCAACTTCACCCTAAGTGTGGCACTAGGAGGACAGGAAGTTTACTGATGAGATCAATAGGACTGAGAAGGGTTAATAGCCAACCAAGTTCGCATGGACTTGATGTAGCAGATTTCCCTGCTGACCACCTGGTTGGGACACGTACCTCACCTCATCTCTGAGTCAGTTCCTCATCTTAGTTAAGGAGAGGGCAGAGGGAAGTCACAGCCAAGAAGATGCTGGCCGGCTTCAGCTTGGAAAGCTCTAGTGCAGTGAGAAGAGCACATATTTGGCTGACAGATAGGGACTCACTTTCCCTTGTTTTAACCACTCCTGGGCACTGGCTTTCAGCAAGAGTGGCAGAATGAAGCAAGATCCCCGCAAGGGGTCTGACCCCAGAAACCAAGATCTTAACCACTGTGATACACAAACTCAGGCGCAGATGTGGTAGAGGTGGGGGCTTCCCCTGACAGACCATCTCTTCATTGTGGTCTCAGGAAGCATTTCTGTAGATGCAGCTGAGGCCCTGTTGCTCCAGCCCATCTGAGAAGCTGTAAGCACCTAGTTCTTAAATTCCTTCTTTCCTTAAACAGCTAAATCATTTCTATTATGTGTAGTGGTATGAACCCTGATAGAGGTAAACTCCCACCAATTTACCTGACTTCAAAAGTGGGACTCAACAAAATAATGGGGAAAAAGTACCACAGTGAAGCAGGGACCAGGTCAGGGACCTCTACTCTAGCCTGCAGAGGGAACTTGAGTGAGCCATTTGCTTAATGTGAGCCTCAGTCTCCACATTTGTGCAGTGAGGATGAATTGTAGCCCATAACCATCAGGCTTCCAGCAAATGCTCTCTGGGCATTCAGATGCTTAGTCTAACTGAGGAAGGGCTACCTACAGGGACATTGTTGCTGTTGGTTCTTCCATATATAAATGCTTTCTTGATCCCCAGAAACTGTGCCTTTTCTCTGTCCCACTTTACTGCAGGGTCATCTGTCAAGACAAAGACTCAAGTGTGTCACAGTCTCAGGAGTCTGGGAAAAGGTGATGTATAGAGCTCTGTGACATGCTTGCTGGATGGGGAAGAGTTCTTAGGAGGGCAGGGCAGATCCTCTAGGAGCTCAGAGTTTATCAACAGTTTCAGAAACCATGGCAGCACCAGACCACACATGCCAGCATCCCAGCTCACGTTTCTTTGCAACCTTAGTACCCAACTTACTAAATATTTTAACATGCACAATCAACTTCAATGTGGGAAAGTGTGATCATTAATCCTGATTTACCAACTTCATTGGATTAAGAAATACCAAGTAGATTAGTAAAGTATACTCCTGGGTGTGCTTGGGTGGGTCATGGAAGTTTGACCTTGGGTACTCTATCTGGTCCCTTACCCCTTTCTTTCTTGCACTGTTCCCCTGCTCCTCTTCCCAACTGCCATGAACTAAGCATCCTTCCTCCACCATATCCTTCCACCAAGATGTTTCTGTCTTGGAGCCACTCAACAGTGGACTGAATCTTCTGAAACCATAAGTTAAATTAAACCTCTCCTTCTTTAAGTCATGAGTCCCAGATGTTGTATTCCAGCAATGGAAATGCTAACTAATACAGAAGACAAGTCATGTATGTCTCCATTTTATAGATGAGGAAGCTCAAGCTCAAAAGGTCCCTTGGAGAGTTTATGGGGGAAAAGGATCAAGGCCAAAAAGGATCTTTCCTTATATCCAGCCAGTTCTTCTCCACCAAGTATTTGTTTAGCTATGCAGGCCCAGCGCTGGCCGGGGAGCACGGATCTGTCCAATGGAGTGGCTACTTTCACCAGATTGGCTTCAGTTATGCAGCAACCTGATTTTAGGGCTGAGGAAGGGTCCTGGATCCTGGCTGAAGTGAGGGCAACATGGAGGTTTGCCCACCCTTAACCCCAAAGTCCCAGCAGTCTCATAGTTTTGGGGACCCAGAAACAAAAGGCTGAGAAGACTTCTTACCTCATAGAATCCCAGGTTGCCCATCAGCAAAATGGGTGTAATATACCTTGCTTTGCTTACTCCCAAAGTTAGTAGAGAAACAAAGCTTATAAAGGACCTAAGCTCCTGGTTTGACATTAAGACCTAGCTGAGGAAGGGTGACAGGAGTTGAAGGGACTCTTCCGTGCACACCCAGGTGAGGAGTTTTCCCTCCTATCCCTTCCTCCTTGTTTCTAACCAGCACCCCTTTCCTTTCTCCTAGCCTGTCTGGCATCTCTCTGACATTTTCCTCTGTCCTTGTCTCTGTCCTTCCTCAGGACTCTTCTCTGAAGCGGGGAACCTTGGGATGTGGAGGCAGAGGGAGCAGCCAGACAGCAGGAAGAAAGGCCTTTAGCAGCAGCTCCTTCCTGCGCTTTATAGCAGAGCTTGAACCCCGTGAGCTGGGTTTAGGGGTGACCTTGAGAGGCTGAGGTGCTCCCCCTTTTGTTTTCAGCATCTGTGCAGCCACTGCTGCCACCCCACTATCGGCCCTGTGAGGAGTTCCATCCCATTAACTCCTTCACATCACCATGGCAACACAGGCTCCCGACTTTCCCAAAGACAGGAGATAGGAGTGCCACTGACAACAGGGTGGGCCTGCACACCGTCCTCAGATATGCATGGAGGTGCAGAAACCTCACTCATTCCCAGGCAGGGTAGCCACGCTGCCTGCGCTCCCACCGCGTGCTCAGCACAGTGCCTGCCTCGAGGAGCAACCCCTCCACCCAAGAGAGCCCTGGCCACTGAATGTGTTAGTACAGGTTTGTCACTTATTTTAGGTTAACTTTCTTCAGGATTACATATCTGCCTTTTCTCTCTGAAGCACTGAACTGGAAGCCAGGGGAAGCACACCCGGAGCTTACACAAAACAGTACGGAGCAGCTGTACACTCATTTTTTCTCATTTATTCCCTAGTGCTAACCTCTAAAGGGACATATTGTGGCTCCTTCCGCTTTACAGAAAGAAAGGTTAAATGACATGTCCAAAGTTGTCTTGCCACTAGGTAGGAGACTTAACTTTTGCATTCGGTACTATGTTACACTTGGTGTAGTTAACATTTGTTTATGTGGTTCTTAGAATACCAGGTATTGTTCCATGCTTTATGCATAAGAGTTAACTTTTAATTCTCACAACAACCCTATGAGGTAGGTACTACTGATACCTCCATCATACAGATGAAGAAACTGAGGCGAAAGCAAATTATGGAAATTGTTCTGAGCCACAAGAAATGGAGCCAGAATTCAAGCCCAAGCAGTCCAGCTCTTGGATTTGTGACCAGAACTACATTTCTAGATTTAATTATAATTCCAGGGCTCCTCAATTCCGGATGTACCCCAGCCCTGAAGTTAAGAACTGGGTGGCCTCGCAATCTCTCAAGCAGCTGTGCCGGGCTCTCACTGAACTGCTGGCCTCTCAAACTGACCAGCTGGCTAGTGTTTTGAGGGGTTTCTCTCCCCGGCCCGCTTGCTGCTTTCTTTCCCAATTTCCCCTGCTCTCAGGATGTTCTCGTGTTCCTCTCAATTCTCTGGGCTTTAAAAGGCTCCCACTTGGAACGGCAGCCTGGAATTGTCTTCCTTCAGAGAGAAGAGCCTTCCAGTGCCCTCATAAGGGAGGTCCCCCTTGTCCTCCCACATTCAGCCTGTCTCCAAAGACCATTAATGCAATCACTTAACGAGAGCCCAGCTCTAACAAAAAGGAAGAAAGAGGAGGAGCATTGTTAGTGGTTTGAAGGAGAGAAGAAATCATAAAATCCATCAAACCTGTATTTGTCTCATTAAAAGTGTTTCTAATTTATAATGTCCTGGAATGCAGATGCCGCCCAGCTGTGCGGGCCTGGTAGTGCTGCCTGGCGCACCCCTCCCCTTCACACTCCTGGGCCCCCTCTCCCACCTCGCTGGGACTGCCATCAATTTCTGCTCATCAGCGGCACTTACAGTAAATGGATTCATTTGTGGCAATGGGAGCTGAGAGACAAAGGTGACAATATAATTAAGGTTTTTAATTCTATGCCTGAACAGTTAAGTCCAGAACTCATGATAATTAGCCGGCTGTAATGAAAGATCTTTAATCGTTATTTTCCCTTTGTTTCCTATAATTGTTCATTTTGGCCAACTACATTTGTCCTTTCATTTAAATCTGGCTGCACACTTCTATGTCACTTTCATTATTCCTATAAACTCCAAAGAAAATACGTTATGGAGCTGGTCATTTACAAAGTCGGAGGCAAGCTGGCACGGGGAGCTCATCCATGCGCAACCGCTGATGGGGGGCTCTGGTTACTTTCTGGAGGAGAGGAAAAGTGGGTTCCAGAAATCCACAGGCCTGGGGAACTAGCAGGAGAATGAGAAAGTGATGCATCCTTCACAGTGGAATTGGCCACAGGGGTTCTTTTACAAACTGGTTCTTGGAGGGAATGATTCTTATCATACAAGTTTTTGATTCTTAGCTGCATGTATTGTTTTTTCATATTTTACTTTTCTAGTATCAGGACTCATCTTTTAATTGATATGCACATTTAATGTCATGTCTACTTTCCTGAAAAGCTGTAAATGGATTGACAGCTTCTATAGTTGACAGCACCTCAGAGGTGAGAAACCATGGTAAATTATCCATAGAACAAATAATTATGGAGGAGCTTCTACACACCAAGCTAGGTACTGGGAATGCAGTGATGAGTAGGAACTGACTAGCCTCTAAGGGTCTCTGAAATCTGAAAGATCATCAACTCTGCCTTCTCTCCAGCCACTGCTGACTGGCTGACAGGACATTTTCTACTTTGTTTGGGCTGTTAGACCCTGTTTCAACTATGGATCCTGGTGGTCAAATTTCTCATAGATAAATGGCTCTCAGGAAACAGAATATCAAGGCAAGAAGGCTGGAGGATTCCAGAAAGAAATACAGAAACCAGGGAATGGGAGATGCATCTCAAAGCTGCCCAGAACTGCAGAGGAATCCAGCTGAGACAACTGAAGGGTGAGATTGTGATAAGAAAAGAAAATTGGCCTTGGACAAAATATAAGAACTGTTTTGGGGTGCAGGAGTGGTCAGAAGAGATGTATGTGGTGTGTAAAACATCTTCTGCCTTTCTCCTCTCTCCGGTCCTGATCTCAGTCCTGACAGTTGTTTGCCTAAGGCCACATGGTGAGCTCATATATTGCTGGAGAGGATAAATGCACATCTGTGCCTTCTCTGATACACTGTCCTTCAATTCAATGTTCTAGATGTTGTCTCATCTTAAATTCCCTTTAATTACCATGGAGATAAAAAGTAGGCCAGCCCAACAAAATGTTCATGTTCCTTTCTAATCTGTCCCACATATAAAGTCAAAGAGACTATTTTGAAACCACATAGCACTCCCCTGTAAAAACTTTCAGTGGCTTCCCTGGGTTCTGAGAGAAGCAAAAGTCAACTCCTAAAAACAGTCAAAGGAGTTGGCTGCCCTCCCCCACACTCATCCAGGCCTTCCCTTCAGGCTGCCTGCTTAGCCAGCATGCAGCAAGCTCATTACGGCTGCAGGACCTTGGCCCATGCTGTTTCTGCCTGGGCCTCTCCAAACCTCAGTCCCCAGCTGCCCTCTGGGGAATGGTGTCCTCCTCTCAAGGTCAGCCAAAGTGTCACTTTCCCGGTGGTGCTACCCAAATCGTGCCAGCATTATGTCACTCCTTGGCCTGGTTACAATGATGTGCAGTTATAGTGTTAGTAAACACTGAAGGTATAGCATTCACCTTCTCTTCCACCCACGAATGAATTGTGGGGTTCATGAGGTCCAGGTCTGAAGCTATATCCTCAGAACTAGAATGGCATCTGGTACCAGAAGCGCTAAAAACATTTGTTAAACTAAGCTAACCCTTGAAGGTTTTAGCCTAAATGAAAAGGGGCCCTTGACAGTGGAAACCCCTTGAAGGGTGAGGTGTGACCCTGTCACAAAAATAGGCACCTGGTGAAACCCTGGGCTGGGAAGAAAGGGCCCCTGAGCCTGACAGTCCCTAGGGCTCACTGGCAGCTCTAGGGCAGGGCCTCTTCTGCCACAGATGGCAAAGGCCGATCAGCAGCATCCCAGTCCAGTGAGGCACAGGGGTTCTTCTACAGTGTGCCTCCTCTTTGGTGGCTCATGAGCCACAGGAGGTCCCGCCTCCCCTGATCTTGGCCAAGTCTACACCGATGGTCCCTTCCCTGTGCTCCCACTTCCTCCTGCCAAGAGTCTCCAGGAAATCACAATATAGCAAGCAAGAAGCTAAGGCAGCCTTCTGGACCCCAGCTCACGTACTAAGCCCTGCTTCCTGCTCTGTTCGTGCTTTCACCTCTGATGCACAGGAAGTTTCACTCCAAGGTAAAGAATAGATTTATTAATTACATCAGCAAACACACACCTTGAATATGTACCAGGTTATGTCCTGGATACTGGAGACACAGGTGAGCCAATGTTCTTTCTGTGCTTTCTCTCTCTGGACCATCTCAGACACTCTCAGATTAGTATTGTAGATTTCCAAATGTGGGAGGTTCTGGTTTGCTCAGATGTCTCTCCTGATCTCCAGTCCAGCTGAATTCTTATCCCATGATCCCTCCTCCAGCACAATACAACTCATTTGCTTGGTTATTGAAAAATTATTTAGTGATCACCAGACACTGCTGTAGGAGCTAAGATAGTGCTGTGAATCGCTTTTCTGACAATGACATCTCTGTCTCAGTTTTCTTGACCAGGAAGCCCAGGTTCCCCTTTCAACCCTAATGACCTGTCCGTGTGTCCTCTCACATCAGTGCCCTCCTTGCTCTCATCAGGTCTTTATTCCCTCAGCTTATTCCTCCCACATCATCCTTATTCCTTTCTAACCCATGTTCACTCACTGATGCCAGATTTGCCTTCCAGAAACACACTTCAGAGCACATCACTCTGCTGCTAAAAGACCTGCAGTGGCAGCCAAGTCTTCTCAGAATAAACCCCACGATTTGTACCTTGATAACCAGGCTCTCGTACAATCTTGCTCTACTCAATGACCTTCAATTTTATTTTTCATGACAATATTTTGCCCCTTTCACAACCTAACCAAATTATGTATTCACAGCATTTTACCACCTCTGTCCCTCCATTCGTGCTGCCCCACTTATCTGGAACACTGTCCTCATCCTTTTGGCAAGTGCCCCTGCCACCTCCTCCATAACCCTTTCCTCACGCACACACCACATCCCACGCACCATATACAGCACGTGTACCACATACTGTGGTCCTGTTTCCTTCTCAGAAGCCCATGGCGCTTTGCCTGCACTTTTCCTGGTGCCCTAACCGATGCTGAGGTGCTTCAGGACAGTGCATTTCCTAACACATGTGGCTTTCTGTGGCAGAGCAATCAAGTGGTAGGAGCAGATTCAGGATCTTGACTCTGCTGCTTGTGAGTTGTGGACCTTGGACTTTTTAAACTCTCTATGCTTCAGTTTTCCCATCTATAAAATGGGAGCTACCAGGGTTGATATAGCTAAGTACTTAACACAGTATTTGACAGCCCGGTAACTAGTATTGGGATTGTAACTAACTGTGGGTACATGAGTCAGAGAGAATGGGCAGAAATAGGTCCCAACTTCTATCCCAGAGCTTTCTTCTCTAGTCGGTCTCTCCCAGGTTTCCCTTCCTGGGTGAGGGTTAACAGGATGTAAGGGAAGACTCGGCTGGATGCTCTCCCACTGAAGAGGCTGGGAAGATATTTGCAAACACACGTGCACACGTACACACACGTGCCCTATCTCCAGGCCTTCCTGCTATTAAACCTTGTCCCACCAGCACCGCCCACGCAAGGAAAGCATATCAGCAAGGTCACCCAACAGGCACTGAGCAGATGGAAGCTAGGCAGTGCCCTTAGCTGCTGGGTCCCGGGAGTGAAGTGGCCACCACCCTCCCTGGATGTCTGGAAATCTCATACTCACTAAGAAAGGTCTGAACTCCCTCCCTCCCCAGGATTGATGGGGTCCCTTCACCAGCACACTGAGAAGCCAGGAGCTCACAGTCACCTTGAGCAAGGTCCCTCTCACCTGAGCAGTGCATTCCTCACTGGAGACGGCAGAAGTGCTCATGTGGCTGCCTACCACCCTTTGTGTGCCACCAGCCTGCCACAGGTGACAAGATCTTCTGCAATTCTCCATGGGGATCTGAGTCCCCTTCCACCAGCAGAGGAAACCATAGCAAGTCACATTTCCTCCCTGTGCCTCCACTTTCCCCTTTCGTAAAATGGGAGTATACATCAGCCTGCCTCCTTCCTCCACAGAGTCACTGGGGAAGGGGTGGGGGTGAGCCATGGAGGAGAGGAGGCAGGTGATAACCCCAAAACACACCATCCACCTCAGGTGCCCTGCTATCAGCACCAGGTCCCACCCCTGGGGCCTAGGCAGTGAAGGCTTCCGGGACAGGCACAACCATGTAGCCTTCTCCTTCCTCAGGAACCCTGGTCCCCTGCGCTGCCTGCCTACTGGCACTTGACAAGCAGACAACTTCCTTTTGAAATTTCTGAACTGCCTACTGAGCTCCTACTGAGTGTTAGTCGAAAATGGAAGACAGGGTGACTAAGTTCCCAGGAGTGACAGGCAACCAAACACCTCTGTGTGCCAGGCACCACTTTTCCAAATAAAGTCCCCATCTGAGTCTTGCAACTGCTGTAAGAACAGCCTCATTGTCACTTCCCACACACTCTACAGATACAAAAACTGAGACTTGGAGAGGTGGTGTGATCGTCCCGGGTCAGACAGCTTCTGAGTAGTGGCACTGAGATTGAAACCAGGTCAGCCTGGTTTTGGAGATGGTCTTCACTGCTGTGGGTTGTCCCTGCCCTCAGAATGCTCATTCTAGAAATCACTTTGGACAGACTCAGGCAAAAAGTAGCAAGATTCTTGAGAGAGAAGCTGCCTTCAACAGGGATTTAATGAATAAATGAGGGAATGTGTGTGAATGTGGCTAGAATAGTGCCTGGTGCACTTTTAGTGTGCAAATACATGAACTGTCCTAGAGAGCCGCTCCTTCAGGGATACCCACACCTTCAAGCTCCTGGCCTCTCAGTGAGCAGAAAGCCAGTGCTGAGAGCACAGGCCGAGGATCACTGCAAGCCTGGCACTACTGTTTGGCTCTGTGATCTTGGGTAAGGGACATGTAGATGGACCATTTCCCCTGAAACCGGCCCAAGCTCTGTTTTCCCTTAGGACAAGAGGGAAGCAAAATAAAACTGCCCTGCCTGCTTCACAGAGCAAACACCATGACGATAACACAAGACAGTGGATGACAAAGTCCTCTGTGAGCTGAAGATGGATTATTCTAATCACAGCCAGTGCATCCAGTCAGGTGGATTGGCTGAACCGGCTTATGTTGGCCCAAGGACACACATGCTGTGCAAGAACTCTGGAATAGGATGAAGAGGGAGAGAGGGGGATGAGCGGGGTCACAGATGCCTGGCACCTTGATGAGAAGGGTACTAGGGAGTTTAGAGGGGACTCCTGGTGAGGCCCCACCCTCTGACCCCCTGCTGATTTCTGGGGTCTTCGTCGCCAGGGCCCCTCAGGATGGCCATGATGGCAAGTGCCAATCCTAATGACTCACTTGGCTGAAAAGCTGTTCCTATGCCCTTGAATCTATTAAGCAGAGCAAAGTGATTAATTATTTTACTGTCTTTATGGCATCAACTTTAACTTGCTTCACATCCAGATTTCCAATTACATAAGCCAGAGTCTTAAACTCAGGAGGACATGTATTATTGAACTATTTATAATCAGAGTTTTTCAGAGCAGAAAAAGCTCTACCAGGCAAGAGCTACACAACCAAAATTAATGATTTGGAGATCAAAAGACAATCTTTCCATAATTGGAGGAGTGTGGGATGCGGGCAGGGGAGGAACAGAGAGGCTGAGTCTGAATCAAAGATGGCAAACCACTTTCCGCTGAAGGACGAAGACCCCCAAGGGAAAGACAGATCAATTGGTGGAAAGGATACATCTGTGCAAAAGGCCACCACATGGCTGGGTGTGGTGGTGCATGCCTGTAATCCTAGCACTTAGGTGGCTGAGGCAGAGGGAGTGCCATGAGTACAAGGACAGCCTGGGTTATCATAATGAGTTCAAGGCCAGCAAGACCCTGTCTCAAAAAAAAAAAAAAAAAAAGCAATTATATATAGTTTAGGGAGGCCTTCTTTGAATAAAAATGATGTCTGGATTACCCCAGTCACATTATTTCTAGATTTATGATAGAGTCACAGCAATACCAATAACTAACTATTCACTGATTTATGGTGCCTCTTCCACCTGATATTCTGATTTTCTAGCTGCTTCCAGCACTTCCTCAATGATTTCTGGAAATTTCCTTTTTTTTTTTTTTTACCAGCAAGCTCTGTAGCTATAGATCCTCTTCGTCCAAGTTCCCACCATATCTGCCCCTGTGCCCACTTTATTTACCACCTCCCACCAGCCAGCACCATCTCCCCTATGAGTGTCTGAACCCTACACAGTCCATGGCCAGTCTGTGCCCCTGAGGAAACTTTGGTGTTCCCGGAAGATATGTGTTCTGATGTGAGTCAGAAGCTATAGTAAGACAGGCTTGCCATTCTTACCCACTGTACCTCCTTCCCCACTGGCCCCAGACATGAGCATATGATGGGCTTGGGCCAGGAGAAAGTTCCCAGAGACAAAGTCCTTCTTGCTGACGATGCCATACTGGCTGCCAGGCTGAGTTTGGTGACATAGGAAGATGCTTGGAGGATCCTCTATCAGTTCCCCAGGCAGGCTCAGCTCACAGTCAAGCTGCGCCCTTATTACAGGCACACAGAGGGCACAGGAACCATGAGGTCACTCCTGCATGCTGAGTTTTAGTCATAGTCCAAGTGGTGGACCAGGCTGTGTCCTCACAGCAATCTGTCTGGTAAATGTCATTAGTCCCATTTCGCAGATAATGAAACTGGAGCTGAGAGAGATTAGGGAAATTGTCCAAGGACCCACAACTAGTAGGGTGTACCAGGTTCTCCCAGAATCCCTCCCAGATCTGTTGGATGCTTTCTTAATCTGTTCAGCCTACTTGCTATAGCAGAATGTCAGAGACTGAGTGGCTCATAAGCAACAGAAACTTGTTTCTTATTGTTCTGGGAAAGTCTGAGATCAAGAAGCCAGCAGATTCAGTGTCTGTGAGGGTCTGCTTTATGGTTCAACCACAGCCATCCTCTTGTCGTGTATTCACATGCTGGAAGGTACAAAAGGAGACCTATGGGTCTCTTTTGTAAGGTCACTGTATTAGTATCTTTGCCATTCCAATAACAAAATACCTGAGATGCTAATCTGTAAAGAAAAGGAGTTTATTTACCTCACAGTTTTGGAGGAAAAAAGTCCAGAAAGTGTGATGTCAACTCGGGAAAGGGCCCTCCTGACTGTGTCATGTCATGGTGGATGGCATCATGATGAGAGCACATGGTGAGACAGGAAGCCAAGGAGAATACAGAGGGACCAGTATTGCTCTGTATGCTAATCCTCTAGGGGAGCTGGGGTCTCAGAAGAGCTACATTAACTCCACCCTAGGGCAGCATTGCCAGTGACCCAGTCACTGTCCACTAGATCCCACCACTTAAAGGTCCCATCATCATTTACTGAGGACTAATACAAGAACCATTGGGAGACATACTCAAACAATACCCAAACCAGAACAGGCACTAATCCCATTCCTGAGGGCCTACATTCATGGCTTGGTTGCCTACCAAAGATTCCACCTCCTAACACTATCACCTTGGATAGTAGGATTTCAGCTGGTGAATGTGAGAGCCTTTGGCACATCCCAACTTGTGACTCTTCCTCCTGTTGTTTAAGAACATAAAATTCAACAATCTGTGCTCACTTTGGCAGCACATATACATAAAATTCAACAATCCATTACCAAGCCTTTGCCTAGAAAAATATATCCTCAGCATAGAAAAAATAATGCTATTTGTTTGCTTTCTACAAAGGGAGCAGAGGGAAGGATTATCATTAACATGGTCACTGATTTGTTTCCTCTTAGAGTGTGGCTTTGTTGAACTAAAGATGTAGTCTTAAAAATAAGACCCTAGAAAATACATCATGTCTTCTTTTATCCACCCTCCTTTCTGGTTAGCTGTTCCTGAAATTCTTTCTATTTCATCATGAGCACAGAGCTAGAGTATAATTCCCATCCTTCCTTGCAGGTAAGCCTGGCCATGTGATTGGTTCTGGCCAATGGAATGAGAGCAGAGTCATATGCTATTGTCTCAGTTCTGACCCTCCCAGCCATGATCCTTCAAGCTCATTCACTTTTTATCAACCTGATGTAAATAAGCATCATGACCATGGGCACAGGTTGAACATGGTAGGGCCAGATAATTATCATTTAGAAACGATTTATATTTTTTAAATTATGCATTGCCTTCTGAAATTCAAATTTAAGTAGATATCCCATTTTTATCCAGCAGCCCTTACTACTACTATAACATTTGTCTGGTAATTTATAAGTGAGACATAAACATCTGTTCTGTTGAAGCCATCACATATCTGTGAGTTTATTACAGCAGCTAGCATAACCTCAACTAATGCAGCATTGCTCTCTTGAGGCATCAAATAATAAACAATCCAGGCAGATGAGCTGAGACTAGACTGCTCAGCATTCATGCAGGTGGACATCTTATCACCAACTCTTCTTGCCTGGGTTGCTCTAGCTGCGTAACCTGTGGGATTTTCTCTCTTCCATTTGGACCATTACAGAGGAAGAGAAAACAGATTCAGTTGTTACTGGACTCCAAATGATGTATGTTATGGCTTGGCAAAAAGTTTGTCTGCATTTTGCTCATGTCCAGAGGTGTTGCCTGAGACTAAGATTAAGGACGATGGACTAATTAATCAGGTAGAAGAAATTCCAAGGCAGTGAAATGTTGAGATGGTGGTATGGTTATTGTTTGGAGCCTTTAGCCAGATGTATGTTGCAAGTCAAGAGCAAAGAGCACAACAAGATGACTTAAAACATTGTGAGTTTGATCAGGAAAAAAGCTCCAGTAAAGCTGTGGACTGCAAAGATAGAGCTGAGGAGATCTTGATTGCTGAGAAGGAACAGGAAAATATAAAAGATGGCCTGAGGGCATCACAAAAAGTAGCAAGTCTCCACCCTTTGCAGCCCAGAACTGCAAAAGTAAAAGACTTTGCTTTGAGGAGAAAGCTGCAGAGCACCATGTTCCAGAATAGCAGCAACCATATTATGTTTCAGAATGGCTGCAGCAGCTACACCAGGTTCTAACGTGGCGAAGGCCACCAGGTTCCAGAATGGCGGTGGCATACAGAATTTGTTCCTCAGAATCAGGTTCAAAGTGCTCAGTGATCCAGGAGCTCAAGCCCTACAGCCAAGAGAGAAGAAAGCTTGGCTACTCCTCCAGCTGCCAGTAGACCTTGGCATCATCCACATGGTGCTGGTTTTAGGTGCATGCAGAATGCAAGAGTTCTGAGGTTAAAAAGGCTTCTACCCAGATTTCAGAAGAAGACCTGGGAGGCCAAGCAGTGTGCTCCTGACAGGGAAATATGTGAAGCTATGAGAGTGAAGCCAAAGGTGCAGTGGAGACACCAGAAGTTTAGAAAAGCCAGAAACATGGATCATCTGAGGAAAGCTACAAGGGAGCAAAGCAGGCCCAAGAGAGAAGCCATGGGTGCTATAACCACACAAGTGCCATTGGGGAGGAGCCGCCCAAGCCTTTTGGAGTTCACAAGTTGCCACAGGTTGTGTTGGATTGTACATATGAAACTACAGAATTTAATATTTGTGCTGCTGGATTTTGGACTTGCTTTGGTCCCAAACCTTCGTATCCCCCTGTTTGTACCTTTTGGAATAGTAATGTTTATCTCGTGCCATTGAATGTTGGAAGTGCGTAACTTTTCATTTGTACAGGGGGCTCACAACTAAGAGTTTGCCTTAGATATCAAAGGAGGCTTGGGGCTTGGACTTTTCTGCAATGCAGAAACTGTTAGGACTTTGGCAACTCTTAGAGATGGACTAAAATGCCTTTTGCATAAAGGGATGTGAATGAGTATTTGGGGGCCTGGGGCAGAATGTTACAATTTCTGTCTAGATTTCCCCCTAAAGCCTCATGGAGTCAAGGGGTGGGCTTCTAGAGGTTGTGATTGATTCATGGTCCAGTGCTAGGATTATGGGTGTGAGTGCTACACCTGCCCTGGGGCAGGTAGCCCGCATACAATATAAGGGAGGGAAAGAAACTTGCTCTCTGTGCTCCTCCCCCATTTGCTCTTGTTGCTTTTGTTGTCTTCTGCCACCATGAACTGTCACCCTTCTGCCATGCCACTCCGCCTTCAAGTCAGCTGATCATAGACTGAAACCTCCACAAACTGTGAGCTAAATAAACCTTTCCCTCTTTAATTTGGGCCTTGGGTATTTTGTCTCAGCAACAGGAGAAAAGTAATTAAAACAACGTACCACTTAGGGTCACCAGTGTTTCTAACAGGTCCACGAACAGTTACAAACTAAAGCTCAGAGAGCCCAGACACTAAGTAGTTCAGGGATGAGAGTAGTACCTACACAGAGTCCTTCCTGAGAACACAGAAACAGTCACCAGCATTGGCACCCACAGAGCAAGTGCCCTATGAGTTAGTAACCAGATTGTTCTTGCTGAGACTGGCTACACCAGGAGCTGTGGACAGTTCAGGGATCAGGAATATGGACTGTTGTAATCAGGTCCTGGGGCCCATTGTGGGAGCTCCCAGGAACTTATTTGAAATGCAGCAGAATAAAGAACAAAGATTTTGAAATCATGTAGACATAGGTTCAAGTTCTGACTTTATTGTTTTTGACTGTATGATACTAGGCAAATTTTAATAACACAAGTGTTATAAAATTACCCAAGATAAAGCATCTAAAGCATTTAGCTCATAGTTGGCATCTAGTACATAATACTTCCTCGCTTGAGGATCTGGCAGCTGAAGAAACAAGGTGAGGTGGAGCCTACCTTTTTAATTACTCCCCAGCTCCACTAATATGCACATCCTCCACCTCTGCTTTCTTGGACATGGCCCAGAGACCACTGCCATTTCTTCCCAGTCAGAGACCACAGAGTTCCTATCACCATAAAAATAAGGGTCCAGATAGAGGCTGGACTATAGGCCAGCCCCAACACCAGCCTCATTCACAGTGAGGCTGAAACCCTGCCCCTGAACAGCATAACAGGCTGTAAGTAGGCTAACCTGGAAATCAATCACCACCTTATCTCTCCAGGTCTGCACCCCACTCCTTCAGAAGAGACCCCCTTATGAACCTCACACCTTGGGGATGTCAGGTGGGGACTAGGCTCTGGCATCCAGGTGCTCGTTTCCAGTGCCCATCACTCACCTGCTCCTGGAAACGCTCCCGTTGGCTCCTCTGGAGCCATTACCGTTCGTCATGTTTATCTGCATTTAGGTGCGGTGGGGATTTGCACACTTCGATCTATCTTTGATCATGAAGCAATGGCCCAAAAAATGGTAATGACACCTCTGATGCCGCAGCCTTTCTATGTCCTTCGCTCACAGGGCTGCCAGATTTAGCAAATACAAAGACACAGGCTGCTCAGTTTAATTTGAATTGCACATAAGCAGTTTTTTAGTGCAAGTATGTCCCGTGCTTTTGTGGAACATACTTACACTACAAAATTGTTCAACATTTGCCTGAAATTCAAGATTAACAGGGTATCTGAGGACCCTTTGCCTACCTCCAGCTGTGTACCTGGGCCATGCCTGGAGAAAGAATTTTCAGTTAAGCAAGATGTGGAAGTGTTGGGGAGTTTCCCTCCTCAGCCACATTCTAATCTGTCCTTCTCTGATTATCTGTGCCCACCTGACCTTTCAGCAACAGGTCTGCCTGCTTTTTCCAAAACACACGCCCACTCTCCCAAATGTAGGCCATTGTCTACACCATTTCCCTGCCTGAACTGCCTGTTCCTCTCCTTGCACCTCCCTCCTTGCTTTCTTTCAAAGCTGAGTTCATGGACACCTTCTCCAAAACATGTCATGCCTCCCAGCTGACTCACTGCTCTTTCCTCTGCCCTTCCACTGCCTGGTGTCTGAGGCTTTCTGAGAGCAATGAACACTTTCCCTGGAGCAGCTACCTTGTGCCACTCTGTACATGGTTCTGCAACTCAGATCCCGCTGTCAAACAGCCCTAAGTCTACAGAAGAAGGCAGATATGCAGGTAAATAGCCACAAGAGCAACTGTTCTGACGTCAAGGCCAGCCTCCAAGTACAAGCAAAGTGCTATGAGACAAAGCAGGGGAAAAGCCCCATTTCATCTGAGAGTGTTAGGAAAGGCTTCCTGGAGGAAGTGGGATGGGCTTTGGTAGAGTAAGTAGGAGTTTCAACAAGGAAAAACAGTTCCAAGCAGGAGAACAAATCAGCAAAGTATGTGGCTGGAAAAGGAAGGACCCACCTGGGGAACAGCAAGAAGTATGGACAGCTGAAGTTCTGGGGTGGGAGAGGTGACAGGGATATAAAGCCAGAGCTGTGGAGGCTACGTGGGAGGTGTGCAGGCTCAGGATGGTGTTCAGAGCCATCAGAACAATAATGACTGCCTATTTTGCACTTACTGTGTGGTTTGTATCTAGCTGTGCCCCCAAAGCCTCATGCAGTCATAGATGAGGCTTTTCAGAGGTGGCTGGATCTAAGTGTGTGACACTGGGGTTAAGGGTATGTGATTATTAAATTAGTCCACTGATTGGTTTGGCACTGTTCTGAGTGTGATAATAGAAAAAAACCCCACCCTGGGTGTGAGTGCTACTCATGCTAGGGGCAAGTAGCCTGGATAGAATATAAAGGACAGAAACAGAGCTGTTATTGTTACTTTTTGCATGTCACTTGCTGCTTGCTGCCTTCTGCCTTCTGCCTGCCTTGCTCTCTCATGAGTTGTTCCTTTTCTGCAATTCCCCTCTGCCATGCCACCCTGCCTTGGAGCCAGCCAACTATGAATTGAAATCTCTACAAGCTGTGAGCTACAATAAATCTTTCCTCCTTTAATTTTGGGTGTCAGGTATTTTGTCTCAGCAACAAAAAGGTAACTAACACACTGCATAGCAGGTGTTCCACAGGGCACCTTGTACATGCTATCTTATGTATTTCTCCTTTGTGCCATATAGGGGATATTTTGTTCTCATTTTATGAAAGAGGACAATGAGGCTCAGAAAAGTCAAGAGCCTGGTCCAAGGCCACATAGACTTGAGAATGTTGGAGTTTGAACCCTAAGTATTTGACTTCAAAATCTGTGCCCACCTACATCATCCTACCATTCCAGGGCACTGGGGGGCCATCAAAGACTTTGGGTGGGAACATGTTTCCAGCATGGAGAATTGGCCTAGAAGGGAGTGGGTGCAGTGGAGTGGACCAGCTGGAGACCAGTGTCACACAAGATCCACAATTATAGCTGGGCAGTGGGGTACAAAGAGCGCCTAGTCAGCCCATCTGGGAGGGTGGAGCCCAGCACAGTTGAACACACAGGGTTTTTCTATGCTTCTCTGCAGGAGCACCAGCAGGCTTCAGGCCGTCTTCTCTCAACAGAGTCAACCCTGCATTCCTCCCTTGGCTTCCACTGTGCCTCTTTGCAAGCTCAGGGCACCTGGCTTGAGGCCAGTCCTGATGGGAGGGACCTGGCCGCCACCTCTGCTCTTCAGGGTGACCAGCCATCCTGGTTTTACCAAGAGAGGTGGTGGGAGGATCCCAGGACTCAGGACTTTTGGTGCTAAAACTGTGAAAGTTCCAGGAAAACGGGTAGGTTAGTCACTCCACTGTCCTGTGAAGAAAACTGTATAGGCTACCTGTCCTGGAGGGTGATAACTGCCAAACACTAGTCACCCCAGGTGTCCCAGTCCTCAGGTGCCTTCACTTTCTGGGTACCTGGGAGGATGGGGCTGGTTTTGTTTTTTTTCTTATGTCTGGATTCAAAGCAGATAAGCTAAATCCCCTGTAGTGAGATCAAAAGTTTGCGTGGCTCTGTGTGGTCCTGCATGGTGTCTTGTGTTGGGATGCTGTAGGAATATGCTCACGTTTATGTGAAAATAAATATTCTTATTTTTCTGAAGGAATAGAGATCTGCCCAAATGTTATGTCCAATGAAATTTATCCTAGCATTTTTATAAGTGTAAAAAATAAATGAAGACAGTCTGAATATCCAATAGGGAAATGTTTAGTTATGAAACTCACATACAATGAAATATGGTGTAGTCATTAAAAATTATGTTCTAAAAGAATATGTAAAGGCAGTGGTAAATATTCATGATGTATAAAAGAAGTTAATGAGAGAGTATATATGATATTATTCTGCTTTTTAATAGACTATTTTTAGAGTAGTTTTAGGTTCACAGAAAAATGGAGAGGAAGGCAGAGAGATTCCCATGTGTAGGATAAACAAGTTAGGAGTGGGCCTGATGCGCTAGGACCAGCGCTCCTCTGGCCTCCCTGATAGACGAGAGGCATGCTGCCTGGCACAGGGTAGAGGGAGCAGGTGAGGTTGTAGTGCTGGAAAGGAGAGCCCTGAACTCTGCTGTCTCCCACTTTGGGCCAAATCTCATGGGAGGGGAGAAGATGCTAGAAGCTCCTAGATCAGTGTAGACACCCCAGAACAGAGAGCTCTGTGCCTCCACCCAGTGCTGTCAAAGAAGCAAAACAGACAGGAGACATGTGCATTGAGGTGTGAGACAGGCAGTACTATCGTGCCCCACAAAGTTCCCTCAACCCCAGACCAAAACTCCCATGACCCCCAAATGGGGCACAGATGTTGGCTGGAAGAGATCACAGGCAGTGAGAGATGAATGTCCAGGACAGTTGTGAGGAGACAGGGCAGGTGGAAGCACACCAGCCTGGAGGAGCCAGCACACTATCACACACCAGAAAAGAAGGGACAGAGTCATAGCACCTTCCCACCACAGAGAGTCAGCCCAGAGGGTGAGACAGAGAGAGTACCCTGACAAGAGAGCAATCCTGAGTGCGCCAGAGTCAGCTCAAAGGAGTAAGAAGTCCCTGGGTAATCACTTCTTCAGTGAGAAATCACTAGATTGATTTTCTACATCAGGCAGAACAAAGGCACAAGATAAAAGAAAAGCCCACGTATTAGAAAAACCCAGTTGCATCTGGGTGCATCTACTTGGGCTCTGAAACTCCTTCCCATAGAGCACACATGCACACATGCTCACTTGAAATGTTAACTATTAACAATACTCAACAATAGCAAGGACATTCAGTGAAAATCCCAATATTTTCATGTTCTTCTGTATTTTTTTTTTTCTGAATTGCCAGGAGCCCCTCAGAAGCTGGCTTCCCTGGAGTCTCTAGGATATGACATCACCACAGAGGCCACACTGCTCAGTGTTAGCCCTCAAGAACAGGTGAGGTCACATATATCCCCACTCCTGGGCCTAATTGCTCTCTGAATAGTGTCATCTTTCCTACCACTAATCCATTATCCTGAAACCCACACTGCATGGTAAGCAATGGGAAGAATTATCAAGAGATGCTGAAGGAGTAAAGCTGCAAATGTAACCTTCAACCCTGGTTCAGAGATATGTGCCTTTCAAGGCCTTGGCTAGTGACCTCATAGGACCACACCAGACCTCGTGCCATCCTAGTGGGCTCTAGTCTGGGATGCTTTGGAACCATCAGGAGAGCCCCAAAGCCCTGGTAGAGAAGACAAATGCTAGCACTGCAAGGAACTGCACAGAGGAAGCCCAGAGCACACCACTTTATGTTTCCCCCATCTCAAAAAAAGTTCATGCACTGTCCTGAGGTGCAAAGAGAATCCAGAATACTAGTACCAAGGTCGTACATTGAGGACTTAGACTCCCGGCTCTGTGCAGCTTGCTCTCCACATTTCCTCATGTCATCCTGCCAACAGCCCGCCCAGGCCCGTCTATTAGCACTAAGTGCTCACATCCCAGTCCGCCAGGACAGTTCCAGCTCATGCTTCTTGTCCCCATGTGTACCTTCACTCTCAGTAGTGTCCCTGTCTGTCATCTAGTTATTGTTCTCCTTTAGAGATGAAAAGAGAGAGGCTCAAAGGCCTTCCCCCAGACCACACAGCAGAGCTGTGATGCGATTGACACTTGGACTGTCTGTCAGCCTTCTGGTGACTATGGAGCTCAGCCGATTAGTGAGCAATAAAGAAGGGGAAAGTCGGGGAACAGGAAGGGGAAGGACCATCAGCTCAGCGGCTGAGGCAGGACTGAGGTCACTCCCCTCTCACCTTTATTTTCCCAATATTTCCTTTTTTTTTTTTTTTTTTACATAGGGCCTCTCTATCTAGTTACAGACTGGCCTTGAACTCATTTATGTAGCCCAGGCTGACCTCAAACTCAAGGAATCCTCCTACCTCAGCCTCCCAAGTGCTGGGATTACAGGTGTGCGCCACCACAAAAACAGATGCACATTCCTTTTTGCAAGTCTCCCCATAAAATTAAAATGAATACAGTTTGTGATGGGGTTGCCCTCACAGACAAGCAGAGGGATCATAAGGGAGACAGAAAGAACACAGCCCACATCCATGAAACTCAGGGACTCTCAGCTCTGAGCCAGTGAGAGGGACAGAGCCATTGGGCCTATTGAGGGAGCCCGGTGCACCTACACAGCCTCTGCTGCACCCTTAGCCCTGCAATTTGTCCCTTCCCTCTCCCTCTCTGGACCACATTTCCCACCTATGAAATAAGTGTGATAATCCAGGTACAACCTGCTTCCTAGAGTTCTGCAGAGGGGGTCCAAAGGGAAAATATGGCGCTGGAACTGTCCTGGAGGACTGGGATGTGAGCACTTAGTGCTAATAGACGGGCCTGGGCGGGCTGTTGGCAGGACGACATGAGGAAATGTGGAGAGCAAGCTGCACAGAGCCGGGAGTCTAAGTCCTCAATGTACGACCTTGGTACTAGTATTCTGGATTCTCTTTGCACCTCAGGACAGTGCATGAACTTTTTTTGAGATGGGGGAAACACAAAGTGGTGCGCTCTGGGCTTCGTCTGTGCAGTTCCTTGCAGTGCTAGCATTTGCCTTCTCTACCAGGGCTTTGGGGCTCTCCCGATGGTTCCAAAGCATCCCAGACTAGAGCCCACTAGGATGGCACGAGGTCTGGTGTGGTCCTACGAGGTCACTAGCCAAGGCCTTGGAGGGCACATATCTCTGAACCAGGGTTGAAGGTTACATTTGCGGCTTTACTCCTGTTAACAACCCGCACCAGTGGCAAGGCCATTCAGTGAAAATCCCAATATTTTCATGTTCTTCTGTATTTTTTTTCTGAATGGCCAGGAGCCCCTCCTTCCCTGGAGTCTCTAGGATATGACATCACCACAGAGGCCACACTGCTCAGTGTCAGCCCTCAGGAGCAGGGGAGTTTAGAGAATTCTCTAGAAGCCCAGGCCACAGGCACCAGCTAGGCTGTCAGCATCCCCCACCCCAGTGGACGCCACCCCGCTCCTATCATGTGACCACATGGCCCTTGCCAGGCTCAGCTCCCAGCTGTGGGGTGAGCAGCAAGTAGGCCCATTTAATATTATTTTTTGTAACCTTCAAGTAAATTCAAATACAGAACACACCCTGGAGGAAAAGAAAACTGTAGTGATCTGTTCAGGCTGTATTAATTATGCTTTAGGCCAGAAACTCCATCCTCCAGCATAGAAAGGGACGTGGAGCTGACAGAAAGCCACCGGCCACGGGGCCACGGTAGAGGAATGGATGGATGCCCTGACCCTCTTTCAGACCCTCCTTTGGAACCGGGCCCAGCTGAGCTGAGGCAACATACACACAGTAGGTAAACACCTTCTGAGGACAAATCCTGTCTCCAGGGACACCTGAGGAGCCCTTACTATGAAATGACAGAGGGACAGAATGGAGGCTTTTGGGCCACTACAGACAAGGATCCCACAAGGCACTTCTGCTACCAGGAGAGATATCCCTTGATTTCCACAAGCTTCAGGTGAGACCGGCCAATGGATATAATGTTGGGTTAGGACACAAAAGCTTCATGATCTAACCCCCCAGCCTCAGTTTTCCCTTCCACAAATTGGGAAGTATGCTGTGCCTATATCTCAGAATGGTGAAGACTCTCTAGTCCATTAATAGGTGGGGAAACTAAGGCTCATAGGAAGAGCTTGAGTGATTCAGCTATTCACCAGCTTAACATTTTCTCCTTTATCCTTTCACTTCTTTTCATGCTCTCAGAAGAGATGCTCTGTTGTTTTGTCCCCAGAACACTATTAATCCTGGTCATATCTGACTTTTGATTAGAATTATTTCAGATAGAAAGTCTTTGAGGCCATTTCTTTTTTGTCCTAAATAAGGTCACCAAAGAACTCCTTCCCCACTCACAAATCCAGCATATCTGCTCAAGCACTCGTCCACCCTGGGTCACCTTTTCTCATCTGTGGGTGATCTGAGGTCAGACATGTTACAGATGCTAGGACCATGGCACCGCCCTGTCTCAAAAGGAGCACCCACTTCTCAAAGGCACACCCTTCTCCACTCCCCTGAAAGAAGCCAACAGAACAAGAGGACATCTCCAAGGTGACACCATTTACAGACAACCCTTAACAGTGACAAGAGAGGGCAATGACCTTCCTAGGAATCCCTCATAGTAACATTTCAGCCCTGGCCCACGACAGGCTCCACTGACTCCTGGACATAAATTACTTGTTCATTATCAGGCCCTGACATGGGAAGGATGTCGGCAGCTTGATTGTGTCTGTGTCCTGTGGCAGGCATTTGCATTCTGGGCTGCCAGTGACCACGGTTCTGTTTTACACGGGATAGGGTTGCTGTCTTCGTCACCAGACAGGCTCATGCCTCCTGTCACCCACCAGTTTTGTGTTTCGCACAGGCAGCCCAAGAGTCTTAGGTGCTGGGTGATTGGGACGATACATAAGTACTCATGTTAGAGAGGCCAGGGGTAAGCAGAGATGGAAATTCAGCACCACTATCAAGTTGCACCAAGCCTGACTTGAATTAATACTGAGAACAACCACTTATCGAGCCCTTGCTGTAAGCCAGGTACTGCACTAAGTATATTTATTAGTTGAAATCCTTTCTTTGTAAGTGACAGAAACTCAAGCCCAACCAGCTTAATCCAAAAGGGAAATGTTATTCACTCAAGAAATGAAACCACAAGATGACACTGTTCTAAGAAATTACTAGACCTAACCATGCAAATGCGGTCAAAGCCCCCTTTCCCTCCCTGCCTCCTTCCCGCCCTCCTTCTTTATTTCAATCAGTTGTTTTTTCCTGATTGTTTAGCTGTCTATCCCCCAGGCTGCCTACATCTTTTGTATCTTTACAACAGAAAGGAAAGGGCCCTTCTTTCCCCAGTACAGTACAAAATCCCAAGGACAGACTCATTTCCTCCACTTGGTCACATGCTCTGGCCAGGGAAGTTCAGAAGTGTGACCTGCAGTCCTAAGAGCAATAAATGATCTGTCAGTGTCACCCAGCTAGAAAGTACAGAGCCAGAACCAAGTCAGATCAGCTGGATATCAAAGCCCAGGCTCTCTACCTCCACTGGCAAGTGGAAAGAAACCCTATAATGCTTTCTTAGGAGATATGTTGGGTGGAGATGTGGAGGTAGCTGGATCTGAGTCCTCTCCTTGGCAAACCTGGCTTGAAACACCTGAACTGAGTTTCTGCTACTTGCCCTGAAAGAACTGTTAGGACAGAAATCAGAAGAGAAGGTGGTGAGGGCTGTGGTGGCACACACCTATAATCCCAGTACACAGGAGGCTGAGGCAGGAGGATTGCTACGAGTTCCAGGCCAGCCTGGACCGCATAAGCAAGTTCAAGGGCAGCCTGCACTACATAGCAAGACCTTATCTCAAAAACAAAATGGAGGTGATAGTCCAAGTGAATGTGTGGCCTTGACTCTGTGGACTGCTCCAAGCTCCATAGGATCTAGCCTGTGTTTAGCAGTGCTGCTCCCTACTGATCATGCCAGGTACCCTGTTAGCTGGGCACATCCGTCTCAGTCCCTTCTGATCATCCTTTGCCTTCTGGAGGTCTAATGTGTGAATACAGATACTCCTCTTGGAAAGGGGAAAAGCCCACCTTGTCAGTATTTGGCCACATGTGCCAGGGCGAAAAATGCCTCAATCCACCCCATTCCCAGGGTGTCCCACATAGTCACATCTGCCTTCAGTCAGCAAGAGTCTGAACAAGCAGGGCAGAGCCCCATGGCACTTTGGCCAGGAGTGTCTTGGAAATCATCCCCCACTACCACCACTCCTTCCCCTGTCTCCTTTGTTACCAGCTATTCACTTCAGACACACACACACACACACACACACACACACACACACACACACACTCCTGGAAGGTCCAGGGGTCACCAGAATCTCACACAGGGTGGTGGGGGCTGAGGGATTGTCTAATCCTGCATCCTCCTTCCTTAAGCAAAGGCTGTCAGCCCCCTTATCTGAGATCACTCTGAATTCCAGGAGCCTTGCACAGAAGTGCTCTGACAAGTTTGCTGAGTGAATAAAGAACGTACCAAAGGACAACTGAGTCAGTGAGGAAGGAAAACCAACCCTTACTGAACACGCTCTGCAACAAGCTGAGTGCTCCTTGCTAGTTACCTCGCTTTGTACACAGTCACCCATAGAGATGATCCCACTGAAGCTAGGACAGAAGAGGGGACACCTCCAGCATCACCGGCCCTGGTAGGGCTGTCTGTGCCCTCAGGAGAATGCCACGAGAAAGAGATGAGACTCTTGTTTACCGCTGTCTCCCAGCACCCAGCACTAGGCGTGGCTCAGCAAAAAAGCCGTCATCCTGTGAGGGTGTGGCTGTAGCCAAGACGGTGCTCCCTGGCTGGGGGAGGGGGCTGTTCTCAGTGGCAGTGATGGGAGAAAGACACACACTGGTGCCCAGGACCAGGAGACACTGAGGGAAACTCTCGCCTGCCCACGCTGGCCATCCTAGGAGAGCTGCCAACAGTGGCCACCCTGTCCCGTACCGCTGGCGGAGACCTGAGCAGCCAGAGTCCATGGGCCAAGCAAACCCCGAGGTCCCCAAACTTTCCACTTCCATAAAGTGCTCTGATCTTGTCAAACTGCTACCAGAGGAGTCATAGCTGAGTGAGCACTTGCCAGGTTCCCGCAGCTCTCCCGAGAGCTGTCACCATCCTCATCCATCATAATTGAAGCAGTCCACCTGCTCCGGGCCCATCTTTCAACAGCAATGATAGCTGAGATGCAATAGATGTGTCTTGTCATCGCCTTGACTTTTTTTGGAGAACGCAAAGGTCGGAAGGGACCCTGGGACAGGTGAGAGTGCCACAGGCCCACGCAGTGCAAGCCCTGATGTCAGCACGAAGGGCTGGCCACCTCTCCTACTGAGCGCCTCTTTATCTTGGCCATCTGCCACCTGCCTCCCACTGCTTAACTCCGCCCAGGCTGGAGGAAAGCGGGAGAACCATCCTTGGGAAGATGGGAGACCCCACGTGTTTGCCATCTTTGATTTTGCCAAAAGACAGACTCCAGAGGGGAAATGGGGCTGGGAGGCGCTAGCTTCCATGATACTCAGAGTCTGGGTAACTCTAAGACACAAACTTTTAGACGCGGCTCCTCCCAGCCCATACCCACGGCCACTGGCCTTGGACCTGTGTGTCTCAGAAGAGAAATAGTTAGCACACTTTTCTGATTTGGAGCTTGTGAATTAAAGCAGTGAGTAGAAACATATGTAGATACAGAGAGGGACAGAGAGAGAGAGAGAGAAAGAGAGAGAGAGAGAGAGAAAGAGAGAGAGGGAGAGGTCAGGTGACCCTGCCCCTAGGACTCCAGCCCAGAGCAGCCAGTGGCAATGTAGGCACAGCACGGTCTGTCTATGATCTTCTTGCTAAGCAGCCACCCACAGCTCCCTCTGTATGCAGATTAAAGGCCAGGCAACTTGACCTGGCACTCAAGGCCCTGGGCAATATGACACCAAAGAATGCAGGGTGAGGAACAGTAGGAGCCCCTAAAAGGATCACTGCCCACTTTTTAGCCAGCAGGGATGCCCGAAGACACAAAGGGATGTGGGAAGAATGACCCCTGCCTCCAGAGGCATTCAAGTGTGGACAGAGTATCTCTGAGAAGGCTGCTGCTGGGGCTCTAGAGTGGGTTTAAGTGGGGAGGGATTCAAACTGGCCAAGCCTGAACTTTAGGTCCTGCCAACCCTGAACTCTCTGACCTTCCCTCTTCAGCCTCGTCTCGCTCTGACCACTTCTAGGCCTTTGCTCATGCAGTTTCTTCAGCCTACAGACCTTCCCCACCTCCAAGCCCTGCAGGACCTCTACTCAGCTGGCCTCTGATTCCACCACACATGTGCCACTGCGTGTTAGGGAGACAGAGATGACTAAAAACTTGTCTCTTTCTTCGAATATCCGAACCAGCTGTCTCCCTCCCCACATGCAGTCAGCCAGCGTCACACGGCTGTCAGCCCAGAAAGGCCCTCATCTACCCACTCCCTGCCACGAGAAGCCGCCGGCTCTCCTTTTGCCTCACTCAGCGTGTGAGGGGAAACAGAGGCTCAGGCTGGGGTGGGGAGGAGCATGGAGGCACAGGCGACAGTGCAGGCGGGCTCTGCCATGCAGAGCCAAAGAGCCCATGACCCAGGTTCCCACTGGGCTCCTTCCAGACCTCAGGATCTTGGGGGCGGAGGGTGAGGTCCCTGGTCTCAATCACACTTCAGTGATCTCAGGCAAATCTTTGTTTCTTCTCCTCAGATCTGAGTAGAACCCCTTGCTTATCTCCAGTGCTCAGTCCCTAACAGGAAGAGGGATCAGGCTCTTGAACCTCATGATACCCCATGAACATTATGCATGCAACTCATAGCCTTACAGCCATAAACATCTTGGAATCTTGAGGAGCACAGAGTAGGACTGGCTGGGAGAGCCGTGCCCTTCCCTCCTCCAGCCTCCATGAGAATCACAGTGCAGCCCAGGAGAGAGCTCTGCCTCTAGGAGACCCAGAGACCAAATCAGAGTTGTGCACATGCACCTTCTGGAGAGGAACAGAAAGTCTCAGCTGCCAGCTGTTGTCTCCACAGGGAAAGTGCAGGCTCCCTGGCATCAAAGTCTCCTCAGCTGGTTGCCCTTGGGGAGAGCACTGCAGATCTGAGCAGCAATGCTCGAAACAAGAACTAGAAACAAAAGAAAATCGGTAGATGAGAGGATGGCTCTGGGCAGGGAGGTTTAGAGCATCCACTCCATTCCCTCTGTGTCCCTGGTGACGTGAGTGACTATATTCAGCACATCTGTCAAACAACAAACTCGGTGGAATCTGCAGCTCTTCTCAGTGCTGACTACCTACCATCCAAAGCTCAATTACTCACATCTCATCCTTGAAACCGATGGCAGGACGAGGGCAGCTCACCAGCTGTGTGACTTTGAGAAGACCCTGGCCCTCTCTGATGACACATCCTACACGAGAGAGCAGAGCGGCTCCAGGACTGGAGGGAGGCAAGGTGCAGCTTGACCAGTTCTGGCAGGCTGGCTTTAGGGAATTTTGAACTTGTGTCCTCTTCCTGCTATCTTCACACGGGCTGTGCTGATACTGAGGTGATATACGTAATAAGCCTGGAACACAGCAGGAACTTCCCAAACATAAATACATAAAGGGACTTTATATATTACAGGGGACCATTATGGGCCTCAGTTTTCCAGTCTGTAAAATAGGATAATATCTCTGCTCTCCTTTTTCAACAGCACATTCAACAGTGAGCGTTGAATGAATTGATTCTTGTAAAGCATTCAATGCTTAATACATTTCATTACTGTTATCATCCACATTTTAAAAATGAAGGAGACCAAAGTTATGTACACCCATGTCTGAGGTCCCACAGCTGGTGAGTGGGGAAGGCAGAACTTGAGTCATTTCTGGCTCCAAACCTGTCCTCTAGGCTCTCTGATAGCCCCTGAGGCATAAGTTCACGTGCTCCACCCCTCCACTTGCTGTCTCACTGATGGGAGACACCGAGACATGGTGTTAGAAGGTCCTCTGTCCAGGCGCACAGGCACTAGTGAACGCTCATCTCAGTGCCTGCCATCGTTCCACAGTTTCCAGGAAGTATCTTGGACTGTCTCCTCCTTGCTGAGAACCCGCCCATGGCTGTAGCAACCTGCAGTCCAGACTGTGCTCCTCTCTAGGCTTCTGAGGCTCTGTATCTGGAGGCATCCGTCTTCCCATCCCATCCCCCTTGTCTCCTCCACGGCAACCTACCCACCTCACGCCATTCCTTCCTTCCTTCACTGTCCCTTCTGCCTGGGATACTCTTCCCAACAATTCTAATCCTACATCCCTTCAAGGTGCGACACAATGCTCCCTCTGCTCCGCAGCCTCGCTTGCCTCGGGGGAGGATGTTCCATCCCTGGCTCTTTGGCCCCATTTGTGCTTTGCTGGTGCCCTTTCATAGCACTTGCTTCCTCTTGCTCATGTCTTAGCCAGTGTTCCCACATCTCTCTCTTTCCCTATTAGCCTGTGAACTCACTGAGAACAAGGGGAAGCTTGGTTACCTCTCCCTTCCCAGTACCTAGCATTAAGGGTGACTAGTATTTTAGAACAATTTCCTAACAGTAATTCTGCCCTAATTCAGTACTGTGCTTTTAAAAGTATACTCCTATTAATTACCTAATTTTACCCTTAAATTTCTCTTGCCGTGACAATAGGCCATATATTATCACCATTTGATAGATGAAGAAACAATCTCAGTGAGGCTAAATGCCCACCTCCCTACCCCCTGCCCAGGATCACACAGCTCATCAATAGCAGTACCTGACTAGCCCTTGATGCTCGGAATCCCTTTCCAATGGTAAGTTTAGCCATACCAAGGTTATCTAGGCATCGTTAGAAATCTTTGAGAAACACCAAGGCATGGTTAAGTTGCCCACTAGCTGTGGCAAATGTTACACTGTTTTTTTTTTTTGTTGTTTCTTAAGGGAAATAAAGAAGATGGTCTAGAGAGCAGTGACCTTGACACTGACCCAGGAAAGACTGATGGTTGTGAGCACCAAAAAAGCTGACTTGAGGAGGAGGTGGCAGGGCCGGAGTGAGACCTCAGCGTCCACATTCACCAAAGTCAAATGCTTAAAGATGATTGCAGTCAGCCACAAAAATCTGTGGCCAGAAAGTAAAATTTAATGGACTTCCTGGTTGCTTACCTCTGGTTTCTCCAACTCCCAACTCCCCTGGGTTCTGACCCTCACTGCCTGATGAGAGTTTAGTGCTTGGCTTAGTGGACCGGGGTTAACTGTGAGTGTGTGTGTGTGTGTGTGTGTGTGTGTGTGTGTGTAAAACCTTGTAAATTACCTAGTGCCAGCCACCCCATCTTGAGGGCTCAGGTCCTGTTTCTTAATGATGATTGATGGCTTTGAAGATGTAGCGGATCAATAGGGTCTGAATTCCTAAACTCTTGACAAGAGCCGGAGAGAACACACATCTCAATGCCTGCCACAGGGAAGCAGATGGGGGTGCTGGCCCTCACGCTCCTGCTTCCTCTGTGGAAAAACTGGCCAGAGAGTGCCTTGTGGGGTCACTCGGTGAGAGAATTCATCATACTTTGTCCATGCTGTGGCGAGCAGTTACTTCATTCATTCAATATTGGGCATGTAATCTACAAAGCACTGTACTCTGTGTTGGGGCGGAGGAAAGAGCGGAGGGTGAAGGTGTGGCCCCTGTCCTCAGGAATCAGCTCAGTGAATGGGGTAAGACCGTACAGGACAACCAGCCACACAGGGTAAGACACCCAGTGCCACTAGGTGCCAGGCACCACACTCCCTCTACTACATCTTCTCTTTGGTCCTCAGGAACATGCTATTATCCCCAGAAGAGGGAAGCGTGGGTAAGGTCATCTACCTACAGCCAGAGCTGGCCGGACTGGGGCCAAGTCCTCACTTGGTGCGGACAGATAAAGCTTCCCAAGAGGGAGCGATTACCTGGGGAGGAAGGGGAGATGTAATCAGGAACGCGGTGCCTGTGAGCTGGATCTCCAAGAACGACGGATTTCAGAAAAAAGGGAAGTCACTCTAGGTTGACTCCACAACTGTAGAAAGAACAGAAGAGGCCGGCAGGAGAGTTCCTGTAATGAAGAGAGTGGCTTGGCTGGTATGGAGCAGAGGGCACCCAGAGCGGGATCAAAGGGCCATAAAACTAGAGAGTTGATTTAGGGCCAAATGAGGCAAGAGCCCCGCGGAACTTGCCTGAGTGGGGAATAGGGAGCCACAGAGGGTAAGGCTTTGTGCAGGAGAGGGTCACGGAGCAGAACAAGCAGGAGGCTGCATCAACAGGGAGACTGGGCCAGAAAGCGAACGGGGCACAGGAAAGAGGGACAGACCTGGGTCCCCCGCTCCGGGAGGCCTTGCTGCCCACGGCCGCGTCCCGGCTGCGCTGAGGCTCGGCGAGCAGCCAGGCAGGCGGAGGCGGCGACGCGGCCCTCGACAGGTAAGTGATTGGATTAAGAGGCCTGTCTGACAGGATGTCCGTTCAGCCGCGGAGGCTAATCAACTTCCCCATCCTGTCTGCTAATAAATCCTGCTCCGGGGACCACTCTGCCTGATGATCTCTCCTCGGGGACCGCCGCCGACTTCTCCGGGAGAACACTCCGCAGTCTATTAAGGAGGCAGCGCGCGCCTGTCAGGCCTGGCCGGGCGTCCCGGGAGGCGCCCGTCACCCAGGGCGCCGCGCCCGCCGCCGCCATTGTTCCGCGGGGCTGACAGCCCGGCCGCCTCCGCGGGCCCGGCCGCAGTTAGCGGGCGGCCGAGCCGGGCCTACAATATCTGCAGAGAAGATGTATAAATGAATTAGAGCCGTGATGATGTGCTCGGATTCGCCGCGGCCCGGGAAGGCGAGCGAAAAGCTGTGGCGAAGGCCCGGCGCTCACCAGAAGCGCCGCTGCTCTTGGCCACTTAGCTGCGGCGACTTCCCCGTTTTCCTCCCTCTCACCTCCCGCAAAAGGCGGGACAGGGAGAGGGACAGGGAGGGGGAGCGCAGAAACAATTCCCTTTGTTGCTCAAGATAGGAAATAAAAAAAGTGCAAGCATTTTGACTTTTAGGCCCATCTGCATCGAAAATAAGATGTTCCCCCAGCCACCACCCAGCGCGCGCGCGCGCGCACACACACGCACACACACACGCACACACACACGCACACGCACGCACACACACACGCACACACACACGCGCGCTTTCTGTTCTGTGAGCAGTCTGCATAGGCAGAGTTTAATCCACATTTTCATCAGATCTGGAAGAACCTCCAAGGGCGTTATTAACTATGTGAAATACGCCAGAAATATTCAAGCAATCCCCATCTGGCCCTGGGAGAGAGGGAGAAAGGACTGGGAAAGTAATAAAGTGTGTTTATTTTTTAATCTAGATGACATGTTTTACATCATTAAAAAGGACAATTATTTTTAAAACTCAGGCTGCATGCTCTGATGATTCCAGAGGTCTGCCGCCACAGAATCCATCAGAACCTCCCTCCACAGCCAAGCTCGGGTCCACCCTCAGGGCCAAGTTGCATTTTTAAACATTCAAAACCATGGAGACAATTGTGAGCCCTTTAAAAAACCCTCATCTCTAAGGAGCAGCAAGGGCAAGGCCATCTTATTACTAAGTCACCTTTCACTAGAAGAGGGTTTCTGATTGCAACACTCAGGGGATCCTAAGTATAAACAGAGTTTCAAAGCTTGATGGAAGTTGGACAGGGTTCGAAACGCCCAGCCTTTGCCAAATCACCTTATTCTTGAAACAAAATACCACTGTCCCACCTTGAAAACCCTTCCACTGACTCTGCAGAGCAAGGGTGGCTCCTGGCGCTGTAATGTTCCGGGGTCCCTTCTAGTGAGAGACGCAGCAGGGGTGTCTGCTAAACCCCACACCTAACAGCCAGACCCTAAAACTACTCCTTACACTTCTCTCTCTTGGTCTGCTTTGGACACACACCAGGTCAGTATGCTGAAGTGTGGACCTTTTTAAAAACATGCAACCCTCTGACTTCCACGTGGATTTCTTGGACTGTAATCCTAGAAGTTCTTAAATTATGCTAAAATTAGTCTGAAGGATGTTCATCACAGTATTATTTATGTTAGGTCAAGTCATATGAAATTGTTATTTCTTGGATCAGGTGTCAGAAATTGTTATTTCTTGGATCAGGTGTCAGAAATTTCATATTATTCAGTTTAACAAAATTATGTTAGAAACATCTAAATAACAAATAATAGTGAATAGTTGACCACATTTCTGCCCGTACTAGAGTATTATATGACTGTAGAAAAAATGCTCCAGAAGTATATTTATCAGAACATAAATATTTTAGGATGATAATAATATATACATTCTGATCCCTTTTCTACAAAAATAAAAAATACATATGCAGAGGTAATGATAGATCTCAAGATATGAAAAAGGGTTTTCCCTTGATATTAAGATTGTACATGATTTTTATTTTCTTCTTTTTCTTATCTGTATTAGTCCATTTTCTGCTGCTAATAACATAATACCACAGACTGGGTAAGCTGCAAACAAGTTTATTTTGACCAGAGATGTAGCTTAGCAGCACAGTGCTGCCTGGCAAGCACAAGGTTGTGAGTTCGATTCCTGGTACCAAAAAAAAAAAAAGAACCAAATTTATTTTGGCTGTCAGTTCTGGCCCAAGATTGTAGAATCTGAATCTGTTTGCTTATGTCTTGAGGTGGCACTGGACACCGCACGGTGAGAGCCAGGAAGCACTCACACATGCACATGTGCATCTTCTTGTGGTTCTCCTCATAAATCCACTGCCATTCAGCCATAAGGCCTCCACCTGATTCCCCTAACTGTAATCAACTCCCAAAGTCACCACCTTTAAACACCATAGTCAGTTGCTATCCTCTCCCTACCTCACAGTGGGGACTAAACTCCAACATGAATTTTGGAAGAGACAAACCTTATTTAAACAGTAACATGGTATTTTTGGCTTTTATAACAAATGTGCACTACTTGTATAAAAAAATAAAAGTATGCAATAACCAGGTGTGGTGATACACACTCGTAATCCCAGCATTCTGGAAGGGTGAGGCAGGAGGCTCACAAGATTGAGCCCAACCTGAGCAACCTGAGACTGTGTTTCAAAGTAAAATACCAAAAAGGACTGAGTGTGTAGCTCAGGGCAAAGGCCCTAGGTGCAATCCCCAGTAACACACACACACACACACACACACACACACACACACACACACACAATATGCAGTAAAAGAATTTTTAAATAATAAAATAGAGTGGGCGTCGAGTTGGATCTGAGAGGCTGACGAAAGCCAACAAGTAGAGACTGCTGCAGCCCACACCTGCACCATGTCTCCACTCATTTGTGGCTGCTGCAGTCAGGCAAATGTGAGCAGGAGCTGAGAGCAGAAGTAGTCGGCAGGGGTGACTCCCCCTCCCCCAAAATCGCTCGCTCCAGCCCTATCATCTGGGCAGCTGCTAACACCAGGGGAGCTCCCTGGCTGCCCAGGGTCCGGCCTTACAGGAGAAGCAAGAGGAGCAAGAGAAAGTATAGGAGGGTAATTTTCACCCGAAGAAAGCCTGGGCATCAGGTGTGCAAGTGTGGCTCCAGTGAAGGCATTGTGGGTAATCTGGGGTGGTGGACTACCCAGCCTCTCAGTCCATGCGCTCACTGTTGCCAGACCACTCACTAGGGTGTTTCTTGTCATATTTCCTTATAACTTATTCTCCTCCCTCTCTCAGAATGCACTATAAGCAGTAGGATTGCTTTAGCATAAAGCAATTAAAAAGAATAAGAAAAAAAGAGTATGAGACAAAAGGATTGGAAGCAATGCAACATTTGTCAGAGCCCGATTTTTTCCCACCCCAAAACACATTAAAAATTCCCTGGGTTGAGAGAGAAGCAAGTCAGAGGCTGGATGCTGGAGGGGTCTTTGGGAAACACCCTGAATTCTTCCCTTCCCAGAGCTACAGGGAGAGCAAAAACATCAGTTGGATTTCGAGAGCTCTGAAAGCAGGAGAGACCTGGGTCACTATGCGGGGAGTCCAGTGGGGCACAAGCCTTGTAGAGTTCCCACATGTCAAATGTCCTGTGGGAAACAAAGTAGAAAGGCTGTGTGTGGTATGGAGCTCGCTTGTGAGCCTCAAAGGTGCTTCCTGTGGGTAGGAGCTGGGTTTCCCATGCCCCGCAGCTGCCTCGAAGGACTGGAAGAGGTCATCCTTGGGAGTGAGGCAGGCAGAGCAGCAGCTTGTAAACATCAGTTCCCAGGAGCTATCAGATTGTGACTTAAGGGCTGCTCTTAGAGAGGAGTGTGTCCCTGACCACAGGCAGTCTCTGGCTCTCTTCTGCCATGGCAGCAAATGAACCCACGCCCAAAATTTAGACATGGCAGATGAAGAGTGCAAGAGAGACCCCATATAATGAGATCACTTGCAGTTCCCTGAGATGAATTTCCTGCTCTGCAGCTGACCAATTCAAAAGAGAAAGCAAGGCCCCACCCTGAAAGATAAAGCCATCTTTCTCACAAACTCATTTTTGTGGCCTGAGAGTGGGTGACAAGCTGGTAGGGTCCCACAGAGCACTGCACTCCGTGGCTCTGTGGCTGCCCAGATATTCAGGCAGCCAAGACACAAGAAAGGCCAGGCAGATCTAGACCCAGAAAGGCCCTCAGAGACTATTGTGTCCAGCCTCTTAACTGGACAGCTGGGGAAATTAAGGCAGAGAGAATGAGGGAATTGACTCTGGTCACACATAAACCCATGCAGAACCAGATTTGAGTCCCAGCTTTTTCTGCCCTGAAGCACTGTAAGTGGTCACGTCCAGCAGGTCAAAGTAGGTTGGAGGGCTGGACACGCAGAGCCATCCCTGGGGGCTGGGTTGGCTGGCCGGATGAAAACTGGCTCGAGCCTGTGCTCATAGTCTAGCCCCAGGTTGGGGGTCCAGGCGCTTATGTGCACGCTGAGCCAGCTCATCTCCTGCCATGGGGGCCTGTTAATAACTGCACTAACTGTCTCCACACCCGTCAGCACTAATCTCCCACACAGCCTTCCAGGACCTGATTTATCAGAATGGAGGGCACGCTCTTAAAGGGTCACAGCCCACTGTGGCTATCCAGCTCCTTTAGCAATAAGTGGCAGAACATATTTTCTCTGCTAACTCTACTGTATGTTACAGGATAGATTATTTTAAGAATCAAGACTAAATTGAAACAAGGCAGACTTGATTTTTTTCCCCCTCAGAACCATAGAAGAGGGTCATCTATCAGTGTGACACAGTGGGCAATGTACTAGAGAGTGACTCCAAAGCCCAAGGATGAGGTCTTAGCACCAGCATTTATTTGCCCAAGTGACCTTGGGAAAGTCATTTACCCTCACTGAACTTCAGCTTCTTTGTCAATCAAGTGGAGGTCACTAGCTCCTGTCCTGGTATACCAGATGGTCTTACAATTTGGTTAGAGAAACTCAAAACCACTGATTGGGGGGAAATGGGGAAATTTTCCTGGTAGTAAACACATCCATGTACCTGTAAACGCGCGCGCGCACACACACACACACACACACACACACACACACATTCCAGATCCCTGATAATCTTAAAAATATAGTCTCCCTGTATGTCTCTATTTTCTCTTCTTACCAGCACTTAACATGACCTCAACATGACCTCAACATGACCTCAACACTTCTTACCAGACCTCAACTTAACATGATTACATTTGCAAAGACCCTATATCACATTCACAAGTTCTGGATGGAAAGGAATTTGAGGGGACATTATTCAACCCAGCACACATCTAGTTGGGATCTTTATCCAAACAATTGAGTAGCAGGTCTTTGAAAGCCCAGCAATAGCCAAATAACTAAATATCTGAAGTATTTTCTCCAAGACTCTTTCAACAATATATGGCAATAACCTGAGGCCAGTTCTTCTGCCCCTTCCAGCCTGCCCATTACTCAGTGGAAAACTCAAGTCCTCAGTCACTACTACCGCCTTGGCACAAGGGAGGAATTTGTGAATATTTGCTGAGTACCCAGAGCCCAAAGGATAAGATTTCAGGAAATGAAGCAGCAACTAAAGGAATTTTGACAATGATGGCACTTATCGTCTCAACCTTTTGCCACCTGCTGGCTTCACAGTGTGCATTTGACTTGCTGAGAGTCCAGCAAGTTTCTGGTGACCCCTGAGGGAGTCTGGAACAGGGCTGGCATCTGGCAACTGGCCAGCAGGGGGCAGGATGGTCTCAGGAACAGAGAGCTCCAGGAGCCTGAGCTTGGCTCCACTCACCCAGCAAGCTGGAGTTGGAACTTTTCCCTTTGCAAGGAGGCTGAGAGAATAGCTAGCTCAGCTCCTTTTTGTACAGATAAAGAAGCTGAGGGCCTGACAGGGGAAGGAGTTTGCCCAAGCTCACACAGAACGTTAGGACCCCAACTCTAGACTTCATTCTCTGGCCAAGTCTAGTGTGGCCTAAGGTGTTAGTCTTCCTAGGACCAACACTTAATGAAACTCAAGAGAGCTTATCCATTCAGCATAGGTCTTTTTAAGAGACCCTCCCTGATTTTTAAGAGACGCTCCCTGACCCTTTTTAAGAGACCCTCCCTGACCCTCCAATGTGTACCCGCTTTCACCTAGAGATTTAATTTCCAGAAATGTGCCCCAGATGTACATGAGGATGTTCATTGTGGTATTGTTTATAGAAGAGAAAAAAATGGAGACAGCCAGTACAGGGTTGGTTTAGTGAATGATGATATTCCTGTTCTATGGATTACTGTACAATCATTAAAAATAAACTTTTAAAAAAGAATATAAAGAAAATGTTCACACTAGAAAACTAGTCCATTTTTTTTCATATTTGATAAACATCTATTATATGGTTCCAGACAGACTCACTAATTAGCACTAATTAAAAATTAGAACTTACTGGGTTCAATTCCCAACACTGAATAAAAATAGCACTTAGGATATTTACTTATAAATCCTAAGTGATATATATATATATATTCGTTCTTAGATCTTTGACCTGGGCAACTGCAGTCCCTGCCTTGGGTCCCACAAGGCTCTGCACTTCATAAACACACACAGACAAACAGTGTAGTCAACTACAGAAGACATGGGCACTCAGTTACTTGGGATCTGGTGTTCACTGCAGCATAAGTCAGGACTCACATCAAGCCCCTGCAAATGTGTCCCTAGCTCTTGCCCTCTGTCTCTGAGACAAAGGGGAAATTGAGTCCCAGTGCCATCACCCAGTGTGGTTGTGCTGCTGCAGGCATCACAGATGAATGTGGCTTCAGAGCGCGGGGGAGATGTGAGCGCTGGCTATGCTTAAGCACATAAGAGAAACAGACAACTCAATCTGTCAAACATCTCCGCTCAGGTAGCATGAAATACAAGATTTTCTTGCATAACAAAATATCATCTCCCAGTAGTGCCAAACGTCCATTTTATTGCTTTTTTTCATCTTCTAATTCATGGTGTCAAAGGTACTCACTAATTAGTGATATATTTACAACAGCTACACATAACAACTGAGGAATATTTTGTAATGGTAAATGATTCATTTTTCTTTTAATTTGTCCATTTACTTTTAATTTATCATTATACTTTTAATTTGTCTAGACCTGTCATAAAACAGGTCTAGACATAACATACCTGAAGCACAATACCAGTTCTGTATATTGAGAACTAGATGGACATTTGCAGCCAAATAGCATAGTTTTTAATTTTTAATATTTAACTGCATTTAATCAAATATTTAAAATAAAGCTCTCAGCTTTAATGAAACAATTTTGATCTAAATTTTCAATATTACTAATTATAATTTGAATTTACCTTTTCATCTCAATAAACTTCAACTATTTTACAAGAAAAATAACTTTTTAGAGAAATTATTTAGAATGTGTTATGACTTGTGTCTAGATGTTCCCCCAAAGCCTTATGTGCGCATAGGTGGGGCTTTTTGGAGCTGATTGGATCTAGGGTATGTGATACTGAAAGTAAAGATATGTGGTAATAAATTAGTCCACTGATTAGAATCAGTACAGTTCTGGGTGTGGCTGAATGGATTTACAGAACACAGAAGCCCCGCCATGGTGTGGGTGGCATTACCCAAAAGACTTGTAGCGCAGATGGGATAAAAGGGGAAGGGAAGCTGCTCGCTGCTTTCTGCCTACTGTACCATGAGCTGTTTCTGCTCTGTGATGCCCCTGGGCCAAGTCACCCTGCCTTGGAGCCAGCCGACTCAGGACTTAAACCCCTACAAACTGTGAGCTAAATAAATATTTCCAGGGGCCAGGATGTAGCTCACTGGTACAGCACCTGCCTGGCAAGTGTGAGGTGGTGAGTTTGATTCTGGGCACCCAAAAATAAATAAATAAACCTTTCCTTCTTTAACTTTGGGTGTCAGGTATTTTGTTTCAGCAATGAGAAAAGTAAGCCAGAGTGGTGAGCATGTAGCTACTAATGCAAGAGGCTCAGAGAACTCCCCTGGTCACCTAGCCGTCACGTTGCAATGGAACTAAGCATTCTGTCTGAGCACATCACACAGCCTGAACTTTCCCTCACAGCATGACATTTCAAACTGATCGCAGATTACCTGTCACATTCCTTAGGGAGGCACACTTACACCAGGATGTTCTATAAAAGAGTCTTAATAGAGTAGTAGAGTGCTTAGTAGAGTGCTTGCCTAGCCTGTGTGAGGAGGATCTGGCACTGAAAAAAAATAATAAAAGGAAGAAAGGGAAGAAAGGTTTTTTTTAGATATGAAATACTTAAACATATGATAGGTGGGACTCCAACTGTACTCTTCCCCTGGGCCTATGTTAAGAAAAAGTCCATAATTTTAAATGTTGACTCTCGATTGTAGGATTATCATGATTTTTATTTTATTTTATTCTTTTTTTCTTTGTATTTTTCTTGATTTTCTGCAGCAAAAAAATAGCACTTTAGCCAGGAAAAATATCAATAAATGTATATTTTTAAATGTCATATCAGCTCTCCAGCCTTTAGCCCCACCTTAACCTGGAATGACTTGCTACTTCAACCCTACATCCTGGGACAGGTTTCTAATTCTGTCCCCTATCCTCACAACTACCCCAGACTTCCAGCAGTAAGGACTCCCAGAGGCAGCTCCACGCTCAGCTCACACTGAACACTTCCCCCCAAGCTGGCTTCTCCAGGCCTCAGGGTCAGTAAGGAGACCCGTGGAGCTGTCCTGTGGGCCAGTCTGTAGGCAAACAGCTTTCCCAGCCTTGGGTTTGTTTTCCTGAGCACTTAGCTCAGCACTGCTGTGGGGCACAACGTAGAAGGAAGCCACTGCCCCAGTGTTTGTGATGACCTCACATCTTCCATGACCAGACCTGACATTCCAGGAGCCTCCTCTGGATCAAGCACAGCACAGGTTGGGGAGACACCCTTAGAGTTCTGTGGACCAGTTCTGGGGCTCAAGAAACAGGATTTCCCATGAGGGAAGCCCATGGTGAAGGAGAAAGCCACATCCCGTCCCGAGTGAGAAACTGCACTGGGGCAGAGGCAGATAAGGCAAGATATTCTCAGTGGCTGCCACTCAGGCCCAGTGGTGCTCTCTCAAAGATGTGTCATGTGACACCCACAGCTTTCCCCTGCCTTCCCTTTCTGGCTGCGCCCAGTACTCCCCATCCTGGCTGCCTTCCCTTGGCAGAACCTGTATCTGATGGGAAGCTTTTCCTGAAACTGAAGGAGGGGCCTTTGTCACCTGTAGCCCCAAGGATCCCGGAAGATGGAAGCCAGGAAGGCCTCAGAACTAGATTCAAACACTCATGCAAGAGGCTCAGAGAACTCCCCTAGTCACCTAGCCGTCACGTTGCAATGGAACTAAGCATTCTGTCTGAGCACACCACACAGCCTGAACTTTCCCTCACAGCGTGACATTTCAAACTGATCGCAGATTACCTGTCACATTCCTTAGGGAGGCACACTTACACCAGGGTGTTTTATAAAAGAGTCTTAATCCAGAAGTTTACTCTGAGCTCCAAATGGAGCCAAGGTGGAGGCTGCGATGGCCTGGTTCACCACTGCAGCCCCAGAGGCTCCCAGCGTGGACCAGGTTTACTGGTTATATGGTGGACATTCTTCTACATTTTACCATCTCTGAGTTGGGATATAACTTGCAAACTGAGAAATAATAGGTCAAAGTGTAAGTGGCAGTATATTTTCCTTAGTAGTCAGTCAACCATTATGTAGCCTAAAATTCACTGATGGCATCTCAGGGTTCCATGAAACATAAGGAAATAAAGTCACAGTGGCCAAATCATCTTTGTCCAATAAGTACATGTGCCAAGCACTAAGTTAAGCTGCTACACACATCATCTCATTTACTCTTCCCCAAACTCCTCCTCTGAAGGAGGAATTGTTACACCCATTTTATAGCCAGAAAATTAAAACCAAGAGCAGTAGAGACATTTGCCCAAGATCACACAGTAAAGGACCTCCGCAGCTGATGAAGCACCGGGCCAGGTTCTCACGGCTTCACCAAATTTGCACATCAGGCTTCCGCTTCTTGAGACCTGTCTCCCACATGCTACAAGAATTTATTTTTTTCAGGTTCTAGGACACTGCTAATAATAGCCCATTTACACTCAGACAGGAAGTTTCCTTGCATTAAACCTCACCCCCCAGGCTGTAGAAACCCATGTGTAAGACCCTGTTTTGCTCAGAAGGCCCAGTTGCCATGGGGCAGTGATTTTCAGTGGGATCCCCCACCCAGGGGCTCTTGTAACAATACAGATCTTGGGCTCTAACCTGAACTTGGTAAGTCGGTCTAGATCTGGAGCCCAAAATCGCATAAGTCTCGCTCTCCTCATTCCAGACCCTCCTTTAGCTGGGTCCATTCAGGTGGAGCCAGAATCCTAATGTTCCTTTGGCCTCAGCCCTTTTCTCCTGTGTCTATCACTTCTGTTCCCTCTCACGGGCAATGGCTGAAGCAGTCACCCTGGGGATCACTTACAGACTATTTCAAAGCACAAGGGCATCTAAGGACACTTGAGGAAGTGGCCCACTTGTCTAGCACAGGCACACAGTGGGATACAGTTACGTAACCGTGACTTAGAACAGGTACGCATGCATGTGCTGGTTATGGCATTATGTAAGAATGTAAATATGAGATAACAACCTGTATAAGAGTTATACAGTAAAGACACGGGCAGCTCTTGCTCTCCTGCTCTGCTCTGCTCCATGCTGCCTGCTGTTGTTGCCAGTGTCTTACACATGTGTGTTCTTTAACCTCGGGACCTCACTCATGAAAATCTCCTGTGGGCTCCATGAGTGGGCCGACACCCTGCAAGTGCCTAAAGGAGCAGCCACTTTCTTTTACACTGCCTTTACTTCTACATGCAGACGTCCCTCTCCTATCAGTTTCCCCAGGAACTGTGAGCACATCTGCCTCTGGCTACCACACTTTCCCCACTCATTACTTGGGGGACTCCCAGGGCTCCCTAAATTCAGGGCACAGCAGATTCCCTTGTAGTCCCTGCATGTTTCACATTAATAAATAGACATTCCTTACCCTAACATGAAAACAACACCATAAATATAGAGACAAGGTCTGGATTTTGTCTTTTACTATATCCTTAATGCTTAGCACAGAGCTTGGCACATTGTAGGAACCTAGTGAATAATCAAATAAGTTAACATATAAGTGACCCCCAGATGACCCTATGACCCAAATTACTAGCATCCCATTCTCACAGTTGAAGGATCAAGGCTCTGTGTGGTTAAGGAATCTATTCACAGGGTTCAACTACTACTTGGAACAGAACAGGAAAGCACCCCACTGTCCACACATACCCCAGCTCTCATCCACCACACTGCCACTGCCTCAGGGAGCTCAGGAGTGGGCAGACCACCTTTCTTCTACCAGCTGGGTTGCGTTTTTGTCTTGAAACTGCACTCTGCAAAATCTCTCCCTGCTTTTGCTCCTCAACTTTTGCTTCTGCTTCTCTTTCTTTGTATTCTCCTCTCTCTCTCTTCTCAGACATGCCCGGTGATAGGGTCACAAAGACCTAGCACACTGTTATTGGGGAGTTTCTCAGAATAAAGGCAGAATCATGCTGGAACCAGAGAGGGCCAGTATTGCACCCAGTGACTTGCTAGCATAGGTGAGCATTTTTTTCCTATAATCTTGAACTTCAATCTCTTCAGAGGAAACAGAGGCAAATAAGTGTCTAAAAGAAGTGATGCTTCAAGTGATTTTTCAAGTCTGTCTTCAACAGAAAGGAAAAATAAATTGAGAAAAAATAAAAACTTCCCCTGAAGATGAAGAAAATGAATACTTGGAAAACTTGGAGAAATAGATATAATAATGATAATTGGAAACTGGCTTCCACCCTTTATAGCAAATCCTGATGAGATGCATCCTGAAGTGTAAACAGATTTGAACAATAAACTTATTGAACCATATACAATTATTTCTGGAGAGAAATGGATGAGCGGTTGGTTAGACAAATGGAAGAGGTGTGAATGATTCTTAACACTCTGATCTGGCAAAATGGTCCTTGGAAATTAATGGAACAAAAAATTATACCGGGGAAGAGAAGTATCATCAGGAGAAAGCACTAAACATAGGAACCATGAAATGAAAATGCACTCTTATGAATAAGAGAATAATGAAATGAATTTAAGAAAAGGTCAAGTTGGGGAGAATATCCAAAAGGCTGAGACTCCACAAAGCCCCTAAGTTATTGTAGCATTTGAAGCATAGGATTTTGGGTGTACAGAATCCCTGCAAAATCACCCATATTCTGTGTGCTTTTTCTATAGATGAAGAACTAACCTCAGGTCCAGAGAGGGTGAGTGAGTTGCCTAAGATCACACAAGTGGGTAAGTACTCAACCTTATACTGCATTCATGCCACATATTTCCAACTACTCTGGGCTGTTTTTAGTGCCAGATGCTATACCTTAGAGGGTACAGAGAGGCAGGGAGCAGGCCTGGAGCTTGCGTAAGAGCCATCATGCAGAGAATGCATTTTCTAGAGTCAGGGAGACCTGGATTTAAATCCTGGTTCCACCAATGCCCAGCTGGGACCTTGCAAGTCATTCTCCCTTTCTGAGCTTCTGTCTCTTTATCAGTAAAATGGGGCTAACACTTCCTACCTTGCAGACTGAGATGAGCTATCCCAGGGAACTTTAAAAATGTGCTAACGTGGAATTCATTACCTTAAAATTCTAAATTTATCCCAAAAGGAAAAGAAATAATGGCAACAAAAGGAAATAAAAACATCATGGCAGAATTAGAGGTCTGATAGAAAGACATCAAGAACAAAGGGTTGTCCAAAATCTTATCTCTCCTTAGAAGTAGGGTGGCTCAGGATTTAAAAAAAATAGACAGTGGGTACAACCTGGAGAGTGCCGGTAGCTACTCACCAGCATGGGTGTAGAGCTGCTGTTGCCGATTGGGGCTGCCCTTTCCCAGCTCATGCCCCAAGGGTCCAAGGCAAAATTCCTTCTGCAGAACATTCCCCTCATAGCCAGATGCACCCACTCGGTGGGTAAGGAGGAAGGAGTGGGGGTTGTGTGTCAGGCCCCCACTTTTCTGACTGTACTTCAGGGAACAGGGGCAAAAGGCCTGGTGAGAACCACAGGGGGGCATAGGGAGTTGTTGTCCTCTCACCTCTCAGGGGCAAACCAGCCCTGGCTGGTGGAGCCAAGGATTTTGTAGACAGGGTTTGTAATCCTGACTTGGCTGCTGAGATCAGCAGGGCCCTACAGTGACTCCACTCAGCAGTGTCCCTGAGTTTCCTACTAGCAAAGGAATTAGGAGAGTAATTCTTGTTCTAATCCTGTAAGAAGCCACAATGGCCCAGTTTGGTGGCACATACCTATAATCCCAACACTTGGGATGCTGAGGCAGGAGGACCACTGAGAGCTTGAGGCCAGCCTGTGGCTACATAGTGAGTTCAAGGCAGCCTGAACTACATAGTGAAACCCTGTCTTAAAAAAATAAAAGCAAAAACAAAACAAAACAAAAAGAATCCACAATGTAGTTAGTTGGAATTATTTTCACAAAATAACACAAAGAGCACTTAATAGTTTATTGCCAAGTATTATGATTGGGCAAGCCCAGAGCTCAAGGCTCAAGCCCTAAGACCTTATCGTCACCCTTCCCTAGGTCCTTCATATTAAGCCACTTATTTTGACTGAATTAACTAAATAGTGCTGACATCCTAGTCCAGATTCTGCCATGTTCATGACCTCTTCCTTATTGCCCCATCAGAATCATCGCCTGCCTCCTCAAATTCTTGCAGTTCCATTTGTCCACTCTCTTTCTGGAATTTAATAAATGGCTGCATGTCCAGAGGCAGCAATTGAGGTGAAGGCCCACTTTCTTAATGCCCTATGCCTCTAGAAGTATTCAGTTAAGAACCTGAAATATGGCCAGGGCTCAGAAGCACTCTTAGAATTAAACTAAACAATGGTGGAAAATGTGGGGCTAGGCCAAATGAACTCAGAAGTCAGATTTTCTAATAGTGGTCATTTTGTTGTCCTTGTCTTAATACCCCTTATTCTTCCTAGAGAAATCCAATGTGGGTTATTCCAAGAGATTTATAGTAGAGGATCCTGGACTCTGTGTCCAATCGAAGGTTTGGAAATGGCCTCAGGCTAGTATGATGGAAAGGAAGGAGATCATTCTTTGGTGATGGACAATGGACCTAGGATCAAACTCCAGCCCTACTGTGTACTACCTTAGCATTAATTTTCCTTGTCTGTAACAAGACGATTACCATATTTACTTTGCCAGCAGTTCCATTCTCCCTTTGTGTTTTAAAGAGACATGGTGGAATAGAAAAGGACTCAGGCTTCAGTGCTAGGCTGGGTGGTGCTAAATTCAAAAACTCCCTTATCCTCATACCTTTGTGTGACTTTGGGAAATGTCTACAAGCTTATCTTTTCTCATCTATACAAAGGGAAAAATAATACCTAAATTTTATGAGAGGGGATTAATGAGATTAGTAAAATGCTGAAAATATTGCTCAGCATGCACTATTCAGCTGTAAACATACAGACATGGCTATTATGTTTTTTCTCATTCTGGGGTGGAGTATCAACCAGGCTCACATTCAAGGTCCAGCTTTGCGATGGGCTCTGTAGGTGTGTAGTCCTGGCACAGAGGTCCTGCCAAGACCCAGGGGTTAGAGCCCTTATGGTGGAAAGCCTTCCAGTCTGGGCCCTCGGTGGTGTATTTTCTAGGGCCATACAGCAGATGAGCGGCCAGCTAGCAAGCAAAGTTTCATCTGCATTTACAGCTGCTCCTTAGCATTCACATTACTGCCTGACTTCCACCTCCTATCAAGTCAGCTTCAGCATTAGATTCTCATAGAAGCATGAACTCTCCTGGGTGTGGTGGTGTCTCTCTGTAACCCTAGCACTCAAGAGGCTAAGGCAGGAGGGTCGCCATGGGTTCAAGCCCAGCCTAAACTACATAGTGAGAACCTCTCTCAAAGAAGAAGAAAGGGCCGGGGATATAGCTCAGTGGCATAAGTGCTTGCCTGGTAAGCACAAGGTCCTGAGTTCGATTCCTGGTACCAAAAAAAAGAAGGAGGAGGAGGAGGAGGGAGGGGAGGAAGAGGAGGTGGGGGGAGGAAGAGGTGGGGGGAGGAGGAGAATCAGCATGAGCCCTACTGTGAACTGCATACGTGAGGAATCTAGGTTGCACACTCCTTATAAGAATCTAATGCTTATCATGATGATCTGAGGGGGAACTGAGGTGGTGATGCTGGTGTTGGGGAGTGGCTGCAAATTCAGATTAACATTAGCAGAGAGGTTTGCACAGAGACCGTATGTCTTAGTTACTTTTTTGTGGCTGAGACAAGATACCCAACACCCAAAGTTAAAGGAGGAAATGTTTATTTGGTTCACGGTTTGTAGAGGTTTGAGTTCATAGTTGGCTGGCTCCAAGCGAGGATGGCATGGCAGAGGGGCATCACAAAGGAGAAACAATTCATGGAAGACAGAAGGCAGCAAGCACTAAGCAACAAGTAATGGTCCCCTTTCTGTCCCTTATATTATATCCAGGCTACACACCCTTAGGGCAGTAATACTCACACCCGAGGGTGGGGCCTTCCCATTATCTTCACTCAGAACTATGCCAAACCAATCAGTGACCTAACTTAGTAATCACAAACCCTTAATCCTAGCATCACACTCTAGATCCACCACCTCTAAAAAATCCCCATCTATGCCTGCATGAGGCCTGGGGAGACATCTAAACACAAACCATAATATCCCAATAAATCAATTTCTTGCAAACTCATACCAAACCCTGCTAGTGAATATCAAGTGATAAGTTTCATGTAGTGGCAGGCTTTATAGTGGCAAATGAGTTGATGTACTTCAATTTTACAGCTGCATCTTGTGGCAGGCTTTAAGTCAGAATCCAACACATTTTAGTCTGAAAGTAGCCTACCCATTATTTTATTTACCACTCTGTGTGCACCACTTTCCCACACTGCCTGCTTGTCTCAGTCACTGTATCGGTAAACTCAAAATGAGTAAAAAATGAGTAAAAAACAAACAAAATGAGTAAAAATGAGTAAAAAACAAACATCACCAGAGAGCATCTTTGAAAAGGGGTTATAATCAATTAGGAGATGGCAGAAGATTTTATGACTTGCCAACAAAAAGAAAGCCACATTTAAAAGAAAATGCCAAGAGTCCTACTTAAATTATAGGTTCATTGCAACAGGTAACTCACATTCTCCAAGCCCACTTTGTATAAATGTGGTGACCACTGTGGATGGGTTGTTGCAGATTGCCTCTAGTTGCAGAAAAACAAGGTCAGAGATCTCACTGACTCCACATTATGGTGAGCTGTGTAATTAGAAATAAAGTGCACAATAAATGTAAGCAGCATCAGTCATCCACTCCACCCATGAAAAAGTTATAGACCACAAAACCAGCTAACTTTAAATAAATCAATTTCCTGGTTCTCACCTTCCATATGAATTCTTTCCTAAAACTAATCTGCCTGTGGTGGGAGCATCACGCCAGTTCTCCATACAGTTGTGCAGGATGTCCACTGAAAAATTCCAGAGGTTATTATTTACAGCAGTCTCTGTGAATGATTCTCCTGGAGTATTTTAGTGCATAGGCTTCGTGTTTATAAGAGGACATCCTGCACCCATCCATCTCATTAAATGGGACAATTCTAATAAACTCTAACTGTATAATAACTATTTATCAAACTTTGCAATACATTCATGTTACTTTTACCAAGTCTAAAAAGCCTAATTACTAATATTACTAATTACTATTACTAATACTTGAGATGCTAACTCAATTCAAAATAATTTTTTAATACTTAGAGGCTTATGGTCAGAGGAAATTAAAAAATTCAATTTATATACATCTTTTTGTTGTAGAGAAATATGATAGGAAAATCAATAAAAGACTTTCAAGCATAAAAATACATTATATTAGGATAAAATTCTGTGGGAGAAGTGGATTGGAAATACAATTTCCTACTGTTAAGTAAGAGCTCATTCATGTATTTTTAAAAGGATGGTAATATCAAATTGCTATGATATTTTGTATTTTATTGGATACATTTAAAACAGTAATGTAAGAGTTTTATAAAGTCTATATTCACACTAGACATTACCTGTTCTGTAATTATTTAAAATTGTTATAAAATGTTCTGGATGTCAATTTTTAAATGATCAAGAAGAAACATAGACTTTCCTAATTATTTTCAGCAGTACTAAGCAAAAATGACTAACCCCACTGATGTCATCAACCACATTTTAAACATAAGCTTGCTTCCCTCTTGGTAATGTTTGTTCTTTACTTCATCTTTGGTCAAGCTCAGGCTTGGGTGTGGACACTGCTGCATGATGATGGTCTTTGGCCACCAGACCAAATTTGCCTGTCTGTCTATCTGTCTGCCTATTGTCCTTTCTTTCCTTTCCAAAGAATTTGAGGTTTCTTTTGCATGACTTTGGGCAAATGCTTACTTCCTGTTGGGCCCCAGAAACCTCCCTGTCAGGGAGACAAAGGGGCTTAATCAGGCCTCTTTCCACACAGCTAGTAGACTCACATGGTAATTCATGGCTCTGGCCTCTTCGCCTAAGCTCCCTCACTGTACATCTGATACCATGATTAGCACACATTAGATCTATACTAAATATGCTTAACCACATGACAGCTCCATGTGTAGCAAGATCTGCCTCTTCCCAACGGAAGTTCCATAATAAAGCTTTAGCCAACTTACATGTATAAATTTTAGGAATACAGAATCGAATATAGAATTGAAGTCTATACATAATCTTTAACGAATTTAAACATTTAGTTATACATATATTTAAATTCACTTTCATAAAATATATTACAGTACTGGGGGGCTGGGCATTTAGCTCAGTGGCACAGTGCCTGCCTGGCAAGCATGAGGTCGTGAGTTCGATTCCCGGTACTGGAAAAAAAATACAGTACTGGTTGAGGTGACTATAAATTAATATGTTATAAACCCTTATGCAGATAACAAGTATATTTCAAAGAATTTATTTTTTTCCATGTCCACATTTAATTCATGAGGCAATTGTATTCACTCTTCACCTACATCTGTGACATTGGTATCTGTCATCACCAAAGCACTTTCCTAGTTGTCTAACCCAGCTTTCTAGGGTGCACTTTGCTTCCACTGAAGTCATTTAAGATACAGGATGTTTTGCATCTGTGGATGATGCTGTCACTAGAAATTATATTCCCAGCCCCAAGTACCCATTCTCTATTCATGAGCTCTGCAAACTAACCATTTAGTATATTGTTTTTTAAGGGATCTCTAAAAGTCTTGTTTACAACATCCAACACTTGCAATTATAAGGAAAAATTACTAAATCTGTATTTAGTGTTTTTGTCTCCATTTTTGCTTCAGTGAGTGACCTTTATAAGCATTTGAAACACAGAACTGATTGAAATTATTTTGGGCTAATATGTTCCCAAATAGTGCCTTGTAGGTCAAAATTAAGTGATTGAAAGTAAGCCCTGTAACATGAAAAATTTAGGAAGGACTTGACTAGAAGGTAAATTTTTTTTCCTGAGAGATAATGGGTAAGTGGATGAACTTGCCCAGTTTGGGGCGTAGCAAAGTCATGCTCCAGGGACTTACCCACAAGCACACTGGGTTCCAGTTTGGACAAAGGCTATTGGCAAGGGCTAGGGTCTCTATCCAGACCAAAGCAAAGGAAAAGAAGCCATGTTTATCAGGAGTTTCCTCTGTACAGTGTACCAGCGTTTTCTTATCTGCTCACCTGCCAAGTCTCCCAGCCAGGTGTTAGGGGCTGTTTATTTGCATTTAGCTGTGGGAAAACTGAATCTATAGGCATTTTTCAACCACATCTATAAAGACACAAGTAACTGGTCAAATATTAATCTTCCAAGTGGTTACAAACTTCTTCCCAGTGGCTAAGAACTAGCTTTGGAGTGAGACATCCTGAGTACAAATCCTCTTTCTTTTACTTAGAAGACATGACCAGTAATATCTCATTTATCCTTTCTGGGCTTCACTTTTGTTACCAGTGAAATAGGGTAATGAATACCCTAAATAGTGAAATAAGCACAATGCCTATCCTAAAAGGTTGCTGTGAGAATTAAAATAATGTTGCTTGGGCTGGGATGTAGCTCAGTGGCAAACAATGAGCTTAGTAAAGTAAGGCCCTGGGTTTGATTGCCACCGCCACACACACAAAAATAATAATTCAAATAAGGGTACCTAGCCAAGAACTCACTACATCATAAGCATGGTCAGCAAGAACCTAGAGCCACTTGACTCAAAGTCTCAGGCCAGAGAACATAGTATAAAAGCAGAACCAGTTGTTCCTTGTGAGCAAGCAGCTTTCCTGGATAGTATGTGATGACACTGTTGACCTTTGTGCATGTGAAACTGCACGAAAGAAAACGGGTCTTCCTAACCAAACTGACCCTCACTCAGACATATACCGCTGACTTCAGCAGGTTTCAAGATATGATCAGCATCTCTAAAATCATGATTGTGTCTTGTTTCTCTTATTACAAAAATGATACAGTGCATTATACGCAGGACCAAAAAGAAAATTACAATCAACTCTAATTCCCTGGGATAACTTCAGTTATTATCTTGGTATATATCCTCTTAATTACTTCTTTTTCATTTATTAATTTTTTTTATTTTTT